>NC_136167.1:119104-509613 GCF_965212315.1 Lampetra planeri
CATGCAGAGCTCCCCGTCATTTGCCACCGAGCACACGGCCTCCTCCATCGCCCACTGCTCCTTGAAGGCCGGCACGGCGTGGGTCAGCCGCGCCGCATGGCGGAACTCCAGCCCACACACCCTGGCACCGAGCAGAGCGCGAAAGATGCCCCCAGGCTGCTGGCCGGACGTTTCCCCTCCAGGGCCACCTTCCTCACCCTGTGTGTGGCGAGCTTGGCATAGCCGGCGAGCACGTTGACCAGCCCCTGAAGATGTTGGGTCCGTCGCCCTTCAGGTGTCCAAAGATGAGGACCGTCGGGGAGAAGTGGAGGCTGAACTTTAGGAGGATGTTTCTCAGGACCTTGAACAGCGAGTCCAGGCTCTTGCACTCCATGTATTGGTGCGCCCCCGTCTCCACTTCTTTACCGTAGAACCGGCACTGCTGTCTGACTCTTTTTCTCTGTCTCTCGTTCTCCCCCTGTCTCTCTCCCTCTGTGTGATGAAACAAAATTAACCCGTAAAAACAAAGTTTTTCACTATAAATCCTTTATATGCGTGGCGGCTAGAGTCCTCTCGTCCTCTGGCTTGAGATGGCTGCCACCTATGGGTCAGATGATTGCCTGCCACCATTAAGCAATTGGTAATTAAATATAAAAAATAAATTTCCTAAAAAGTGTAAAGTTATGGAAAAACATTTTCACGAAAATAAATTGTCAAGCAGAACGAGTCTGTGTGCAAAATGTCAGCTCGATTGGATCACGGGAAGTGGGTTAAAAAACGACCGAAAGATTTGCACGGTCGTAAGCGCGCAAGCAAGCAAGTGAACTTAATATAAAGGATTTAAAAATAAGAATAGGCTCCACCTCTTCATCTGCTCCTCTGTGCAGGCTGCCAATAACACCGGAGTTTTGTTAAGAAGTTCAAACACCAAACAAACACACACACACATTATCATTAATCACACACACACAGTACTTGTGGCAAAACATGTGTAATGACAATAAGAGCCTGTATGCGGTGTGAGTGGACTAGTAGCCACGGGAAGGAAATAACAGTGGAGTCAGTTGTGAGTGTGAAGGGACTGGTGGCTACGGGAGGTAATGACAGAGGAGTCAGTTGTGAGTGAGAAGGGACTGGTGGCCACGGGAGGTAATGACAGGGGAGTCAGTTGTGAGTGCGAAGGGACTGGTGGCCACGGGAGGTAATGACAGGGGAGTCAGTTGTGAGTGCGAAGGGACTGGTGGCCACGGGAGGTAATAACAGGGGAGTCAGTAGTGAGTGCGAAGGGACTGGTGGCCACGGGAGGTAATGACAGGGGAGTCAGTTGTGAGTGCGAAGGGACTGGTGGCCACGGGAGGTAATGACAGGGGAGTCAGTTGTGAGTGCGAAGGGACTGGTGGCCACGGGAGGTAATGACAGGGGAGTCAGTTGTGAGTGCGAAGGGACTGGTGGCCACGGGAGGTAATGACGGGGGAGTCAGCTGTGAGTGCGAAGGGACTGGTGGCCACGGGAGGTAATGACAGGGGAGTCAGTTGTGAGAGCGAAGGGACTGGTGGCCACGGGAGGTAATGACAGGGGAGTCAGTTGTGAGTGCGAAGGGACTGGTGGCCACGGGAGGTAGTGACAGGGGAGTCAGTTGTGAGTGTGAAGGGACTGGTGGCCACGGGAGGTAGTGACAGGGGAGTCAGTTGTGAGTGTGAAGGGACTGGTGGCTACGGGAGGTAATGACAGGGGAGTCAGTTGTGAGTGCGAAGGGACTGGTGGCCACGGGAGGTAGTGACAGGGGAGTCAGTTGTGAGTGCGAAGGGACTGGGGGCCACGGGCATGATCGAGAAGGGAGGGTGGTCAGCTGACGGAAGTCATCCACTGGTCATCTGTTGAAAAGAGCTTCATAGCTAATCTGATTGCCTCCATTATCAAAAAGTATTTTGATGCAATTTTTCTCTCTCTCAGTGTGGGGATGATGTGCATGCATCATTGTATCTCCACCGTGGTGCAGCAGTGTGTGTGTTTAATGAGAGTGATTGGGCGCAAAGAATCGGTCCGTGGCCTCCCCCTAGGTCGACTCAGCCTCAAATGAGTACCTGCTGTGGCAACCAAACATCGCCACTGGGGAGACAAAGGTGTGATTTTCTACGTTGGTGTGTGGGTCTTTGGGTATTTGTGTGAGTCTGTCGGTCTCTGCGTGAGTCTCAGACATCTTTGCTTGAGTCTATGGGTCTCTGTGTGAGTCGATGGGTCTCTGTGTGAGTCTATGGGTCTCTACATGAGTCTGTGGGTCTCTGTGTGAGTCTATGGGTCTCTACATGAGTTTGTGGGTCTCTATGTGAGGCTATGGGTCTCTGCATGCGTCTGTGGGTCTCTGCGTGAGTCTCTACGTGAGTCTATGGGTCTCTACGTGAGTCTATGGGTCTCTGCATTCCCTCTGTGGGTCTCTGCGTGAGTCTCTATGTGAGTCTATGGGTCTCTATGTGAGGCTATGGGTCTCTGTGTGAGTCTATGGGTCTCTATGTGAGTCCATGGGTCTCTGTGTGAGTCTATGGGTCTCTATGTGAGTCTATGGGTCTCTGCATGAGTCTGTGTGTCTCTGCGTGAGTCTCTATGTGAGTCTATGGGTCTCTATGTGAGGCTATGGGTCTCTATGTGAATCTATGCTTCTCAATGTGAGTCCATGGGTCTCTGCGGTCTAATCGCCGTGCTTGGGGCTTAAACCCGGAGTTGAATTCAGGAATCTCAGCGGCACTGGCTCACCAGAGACTCGTGACCTCTGAGCCAAAGCAGCTACCTAATTTGTTTTTTAGTAATTATTATTACTATTGCTCTGGGGATATAATAGCTATATATTTTTTTTATTTACCCGTTCATTAAATCTTGTGTGGGCGCTGGTAATGAGTTTTCTTTTTCACCGCCCGCGAGTGGATTAGGTCGGTGATGTGTGCAGGGGGTCACGTTCATAATCACCCCCACCACCACCCCCCCCCCCCCCATAACCACCCCCCCACGACCACCCACCACCACCCACCACTACCCCCCCCCACCACCACCACCCACCCATAACCACCCACTACCACCCCCCACCTCCACCACCCCCCCCATTACCACCCACCACCACCTCCACCACCATCCACCACCCCCCACCACACACCACCACAACCCCCCCCCACCACCACCCACCACCACCCACCACCACCCACCAGCACCCACCACCACCACCCCCCCCACTACCACCCACCACCCACCACCACCTCCCCCACCACCACCACCACCCACGACTACCCACCACCACCACCCACCACCACCCACCACCACCACCCCCCCCCCCACTACCACCCACTACCACCCACCACCACCCACCACCACCCACCATCACCCCCCCCCCCCACCACCACCCCCCACCACACACCACCACAACCCACCAGCACCCCACCACCACCACCCCCCCCACTACCACCCACCACCACCCCACCACCACCACCACCCACGACTACCCACCACCACCACCCACCAGCACCCACCACCACCACCCCCCCACTACCACCCACCACCCACCACCACCTCCCCCACCACTACCACCACCCACGACTACCCACCACCACCACCCACCACCACCCACCATCACCCCCCCCCCCCACCACCACCCCCCACCACACACCACCTCTCCCCCCCACCACCACCACCCCCCCACCACCACCCACCATCACCCCCCCCCACCACCACCCCCCACCACACACCATCTCCCCCCCCCCCACCACCACCCCCCCCCCACTACCACCCACTACCACCCACCACCACCACCCACCACCACCCACCATCACCACCCACCACCCACCATCACCCCTCCCCCACCACCACCCCCCCACCACACACCACCACAACCCCCCCACCTCCCACTTCGCCGCGCCCAGAAAACAGAATTTGTAACTCCACACAAAAATCTTAAATATTTTTAATTAAACGACCTCCCATTCTCCGGGGGGGGGGAGGGGGGTGCGAGGGGCAGGGTAACAAATCACTAATTAATTTATTAAAATATATCGCGTTAGTGACCAATGCAATTTTATAACAAATATTACGCTGATGGATGGATATGAATTATTTTATTTTTAGGTCAGAGGAGCCATTCGGAGTCGCGATTTCTACCTCCGCCCACTCTGATCGATCCCGGGACTTACATAGAGACCCATAGACTCACACGGAGACCCATAGACTCACACAGAGCCCTATAGACTCACAAAGAGACCCATACACACACAGAGACCCATAGACTCACACAGAGACCCATAGACTCACAAAGAGACCCATAGACTCACGCAGAGACCCATAGACTCACACAGAGACCCATAGACTCACGCAGAGACCCATAGACTCGCGCAGATACCCATAGACTCACGCAGAGACCCATAGACTCACACAGAGACGCATAGACACACACAGAGACCCATAGACTCACACAGAGACCCATAGACTCACACAGAGACCCATAGACACACACAGAGACCCATAGACTCACACTGAGACCCATAGACTCACACAGAGACCCATAGACTCACACATGGACCCATAGACTCACACAGAGACCCATAGACTCACACAGAGACCCATAGACTCACACAGAGACCCATAGACTCACGCAGAGACCCATAGACTCACACAGAGACCCATAGACTTACACATGGACCCATAGACTCACACAGAGACCCATAGACTCACACAGAGACCCATAGACTCACACAGAGACCCATAGACTCACGCAGAGACCCATAGACTCACACAGAGACCCATAGACTCACACATGGACCCATAGACTCACACAGAGACCCATAGACTCACACAGAGACCCATAGACTCACACAGAGACCCATAGACTCACGCAGAGACCCATAGACTCACACAGAGAACCTTAGACTCACACAGAGACCCATAGACTCACATCAGAGATCCATAGACTCACACAGAGACCAATAGACTCATACAGAGACCCATAGACACACAAAGAGACCCATATACCCACACAGAGTACCCATAGACTCACACAGATACCCATAGACTCACACGGAGACACATAGACTCATACAGAGACCCATAGACTCACACGGAAACCCATAGACTCACACATAGACCCATAGACTCACACAGAGACCCATAAACTCACACGGAGACCAATAGACTCATACAGAGACCCATAGACTCACACGGAGACCCATAGACTCACACGGAGACCCACAGACTCGCATAGAGACCCATCGACTCACATAGAAGTCAATAAACTCACAATTGGTGAGGTCGTGTTGAGGACTACCGGTCCATCTCATCCACCACTGTGGTAAACCACCACTCACCCACACACCCATCCACTCACCACACTGCAGGTCACAACAACAATCTCACCCACTCGCCCACTGACTCACTTACTCACTCACCCATCCACCCACCCATCCATCAACAACACTGATCAACAACAAGACTCAACAACAAAACACTCAAGAACAACATTCTTAATCAACAACACCATAAACAACATTCAACAACAACACTCAACAACAGAGAACGACACACAGAGACAGAGACACAGAGATAGAGACACAGACACATAGACGTAGAGAGACAGAGACACAGAGTTAAAGAGAGACACACACACATACAGAGACACAGATTGAGATAGAGCCAGACACACATAGAGAGACACAGAGACGTAGACTTTTGACTTTTAAACAACTTTTATTGCCGCCAGCAGCAAAAGCACTGGAGGAAATTAGGATATGAAATACACAAAGTCACCAGCAAACAAATGAAAATAATCGCTACAAATCCACGTGCTGTGGCAATAAATGCGCCGCGCACAACACGAAATAAAAGCCACGTGGTGGTGGTGGTTGTGGTGGTGGTGGTGATTGTGGTGGTGGTTGTGGTGGTGCTAGTGGTGCTAGTGGTGGTTGTGGTGGTGGTGGTTGTGGTGGTGGTTGTGGTGGTGCTAGTGGTGCTAGTGGTGGTTGTGGTGGTGGTGGTGATCATCGCGCACGCCACGGTGACGAGCGAGCGCTTCAGAAGGTGAACACCACGAGGGTGCCGTCCACGCTGCTACAGAGAGGGGCTTGTCCGGCTCCCCAGCGTTGGAGGAAGACGCGATGCACATCACCGACACGTGTGTGGTACATGGCGTGCTCCAGCCGGAGCCGCGCCTTGAGCAGGCCCCTGAACCAGAGGTCGCAATCGGGTACCCGTACCCGTACCCTACCCGATACCCGGCTACCCATACCCGGCCGGGTACGGGTACCCGTTTGCGAGCCTGGTGTGGCCGGGTACGGGTAGACCGTGAGTCACTGGTGAGTCACCGTTTGTCACTCATTTCCCAACGTCTTGTCTCTTCTCACAATTCAAGTTCCTAGAATCAACCCACCCGCGCCTGCAACATGGCTTCATCCCAGAGGTCGCAATCGGGTACCCGTACCTGTACCCTACCCGTACCCAGCCGGGTACGGGTAGCCGGGTATCGGGTAGGGTACGGGTACCCGTTTGCGACCCTGGTGCGGCCGGGTACGGGTACGGGTATGGAATCAAAACCCGTTTGCGACATCTGCCCTGAACACTGGAAGCTCCATAGAGCAGCCGTTAGTGTCACCTTGCAGCATCTTCTTCCTCGTTCTGTACACCACCATCTTCGCCTGAACACAGGCGAAGTTGGCGAGGTCATGGCGCTTGTTAGCCAGGTAAGGCGCCACCCCCATATACGAGATTGTGGGGGGGGGGGGGGGCGGGGGGATTGGGGGGGCGGGGGAATTGGAGGGGGAGATTGGGGGGGAGATTGGGGGGGGGGCGGGGGAATTGGGGGGGGAGGGAGATTGGGGGGGGGGGCAGGGAGATATTTAATTTATTTTTTCGCTCCTGCAGGACTCAGGGAGGCGATCGGCTGCACACGGTAACAAATGGGCCCCCCCCCCCTGGGCCCCCCCCCCCTGGGCCCCCCCCCTGGGCCCCCCCCCCTGGGCCCCCCCCCTGGGCCCCCCCCCCCTGGGTCGTGTGAGAGGCGGTGCCTGCGAGAGGGAGAGGGGGTGACGAGTGGGAGGGAGAGATAAGGAGGAGAGAGGGGCAGAGGGATGGAGAGACGGGGAGATGGAGAGAGAGGCATAACTCAGAGGGGTTACACGCCTCACATCCCAGCGGTGTCTCTCCTGCTGTGTCTCTCTGTCTCTCTCTCAGTCTCTCTCTCTGCTGTGTCTCTGTGTCTCTCTCTCTCTGCTGTGTCTCTGTGTCTCTCTCTGTGTCTCTCTCTCCTGTATCTCTTTGTCTCTCTCTGTCTCTGTCTGTGTGTCTTTGTGTCTCTCTCTCTCTCTGTGTCTCTCTGTGTCTCTCTCTCCTGTGTCTCTGTGTCTCTTTGTCTCTCTTTGTCTCTCTCTGTGTCTCTGTGTCTCTCTCTGTCTCTGTGTCCGGCTTGCGAGCACGACTTCTGAGCCTTTGGCTTCGAAGAATCCAGCATGGCCAAGTCAAAGAACCACACCAACCACAACCAGTCGCGCAAGTGGCACCGTAATGGCATCAAGAAACCAAAGACAAACCGTTTCGAGTCATTCAAGGGGGTGGACCCCAAATTCATGCGCAACCTGCGCTCCGCAAAGAAACACAACATCAAGGGCAGGAAAAAGATGCTGATCAACAACCAGAAGCACGCAGCAGCAAGGGTGGCGGCGGCTGCCCCAGTTCCCGCACCTGCCAATAAGTGAACGGGGGTCGCGCACATTGCGGGACGGGCAGGCGGTGCGGCGTGGATGCTGCGTTGCTCTTGCCTGCGTTCTTGCAATTAAACATGGACTCGATTGCACCGCGCTGTCGTGGATTCCAACGCAAGGGACGGGTTTGTGTCTTGGATGGTGTGCGTCAATAAACATCTGTCTCTGTGTCTCTCTGCCTCTCTCTGTCTCTGTGTGTCTCTGTGTCTCTCTCTCTCTCTGTGTCTCTCTCTGTGTCTCTCTCGCTGTGTGTCTCTGTGTGTCTCTCTCTGCTGTGTCTCTGTGTCTCTCTCTGTCTCTCTGTCTCTGTGTCTCTCTCTGTCTCTGTGTCTCTCTCTCTGTCTCTGTGTCTCTCTCTGTCTCTGTGTCTCTCTCTGTGTCTCTCTCTGTCTCTGTGTCTCTCTCTGTCTCTGTGTCTCTCTCTGTCTATCTCTGTCTCTCGCTCCGTGTCTCTCTGTGTGTGTGTCTCTCTCTCTCTCTCTGTCTCTCTCTGCAGAGGCGTAGCTAGAGGGGGGCAGGGGGGTACACGTGTCCCCGGGGCGCCAAGGTAAAGGGGCGCCAAAATGAGGCTTGCAACGTCACATTATAACTAACTTATTGCGGCGGGCGCGGCAGCCTGAAACTACTGCACAAATCTACACCTCAACCGAAAAGTTTATATATGCCGCTACACACAGCCTACATTTCATGTAATTACATTTTGGTACGCGCGCCTATTAAGAACTTACATGGAAGAACGTCCCAAACAACAGACAGGCGCAGTCTTTCAGCCTTAGTCACTGGCCTGTTTTTTGGTGGCAGAAACTACGACGGCCTATTTTTAGTTCTTATTAGTGACACCACCACGCTCCAGGCGGCTGCAGCAGCCGCAGCAGCCCACGCACGTTCAATTACATCAGCATGGTTTAAACGCCGACTAGCGAACGGAGAGGAAGTGAATCGTTCGTGGCTATTATATTCACCAATCAATAAAGCGGCTTACTGTTTTTGTTGTCTATTATTTACATAATCGAGTTCAAACTCAGGAGCTTCGTTTGAGTTAACAAACGGTTTCAACAAGTGGAGAAAGCCAGAAAAACTAAATTCTCATGAAAACAATCCTAGCCACCGCACAGCTTTTACTGCATGGAAGGAAGCCGAACGAAGGATAATTGATGGTACTGGAATTGACGCAGTGGTTCAAGCTCAGATTCATTTGGAAAAACAACGTTGGCGAGATATATTGCAAAGAATACTCATCCGTATTAAGTTTCTGGTTTCACAAAATTAGGCACTACGTGGCCATGAGGAACATTTGAATGCGGATGAGGATAAAAATGTTGGAAAAATTATCGCGCTGATCAAACTCGTTGCGCAGTATGACCCATTGTTAGCAAAACACGTACAACACGCAGGAGATAATCCGGGATCAGTTTCTTTTTTGTCACCGGAAATCCAGAATGAATGTATCCACATACTTGCGTCGACTGTAAAGAACCAATTGTTGAGTGATATCAGGAAAAACAAGTACTACGGTATCTTACTTGACTCAACTCCTGATCTAGGACATCGGGAACAGCTTTCTCAGGTCATAAGATTTGTGGATGTGGATTTTCAAACTAAAAAAGTAACTATCAAATAATTTTTTTTAGGTTATATCGAGATACATGCAAAAGATGCAGCAAGCCTAGATAGAGTCATCGTCGAAAGACTGACATCTGACAACATACCTCTAGCCGACTGTCGGGCACGATGTAATGACAATGCTGCTGTGATGACTGGGCATATATCCGGCCTTCAACAACGAATACGTGACAAAAATCACAGAGCATTGTTTGTCAACTGTGACAACCACAGCTTAAACTTAGCAGGAGTACACTCAGCTAAACACGATCCACATTTCGTCACATTTTTTGGAACAGTTGAAAGTATATATTTGTTTTTCTCTCGTTCAACAATTCGTTGGGAAGAGTTAAAAAAGCTGTGCCCATCACAGTAAAGCGGGAGTCTGAAACATGCTGGAGTGCACGATCAGAAGCTGTTAAAGCTATCTATGAAGGACTGGATGAACTAGTAGGGCTGCTGGACAAATTATCGGAGGACGTAACTAGACGCCTGAAACCAGAAGCGATGCAAAACAGTTACAGGCATGCGTATTAAATTTTAACTTCATAGTTTAATTACATTTCTAGAATGTCATTCTTGGAAAAATGTATCGTGTTCAGAAGCGCTTACAGGAATTTTTGGAAAACGGGGCATAGATACAACAGGATCCTACTATGAATTTCAAGGAAGCAGCAACTGATCTTGAATCTTTGGAGCATGATTTTGTCAAGCTTCGTGATGATTTGAGCCAAGTTGCTGTAGAAAACGCCAAAACAAGATGCACAGCCTGGGGGATAGATGTGGACAGAAGAAGATGCCATGAAAACTGGCAAGAGATGCAGGACTTTCAGCAGAAGAAGAAATTGTGCGCGTTATGAAGAGCGTACTTTATCGACTTCAACAGGAGATGTCAACACGGTTTTTACGACTAAAAGACCTGAACACAAAATATGGATTTCTGCTGGACGTCAAAACTCTTCTATCCGACACAGATGTCGATGCAATTCGCCGAAATTGCAGATTTTGGAAATTTCTATGACACCGACATCAATGGCCACGAACTTTTCACAGAAATTGGAGATTGCAAAATGCTGCTCAGTAACCGGAATGAAGTTCTACCAGAAACTTCTTTGGATCTTCTTAGTTTTATTGTGTTTTATGGAGACGACATTTCCAAATTTGCGAATTTCACTGCAAATTTTATTAACAATAGCAGTTTCAATTGCAAGCTGTGAGCGGTCGTTCAGCAAATTGAAACTTATTTTGTCGTATTTGCGGCTTCAATGGGACAAGATCGTCTCAGCGATCTTACTCTTCTTAGCGTTGAAAGAGAAACATTGGAAAAAAACAGATGTTGATTACGTGATTGACCAGTTTGCGACAATGAAATCAAGAAAAAATAATCTTTTGTAGACTTTGTCAACCAGTCTACGACAGTGACTGAGTGAGCCATGTCATATAATTTCTATAAATTTGCTTCTTTAAATACAATGTTTCATTAAAATTTAAATTGTTATTCCTTATTCGATGTAATAGGAAAATGTGATTAAACGGGGGGGGGGTGGGGGGGCGCCAATTTTATAGTTCGTCCCCGGGCGCAAAATATCCTAGCTACGCCTCTGTCTCTCTGTGTCTCTCTCTGTGTCTCTCTCTGTGCCATCGGCCGTGTGGCTCAGCCGAATCTCGCCAGGGGTAACAGACTTGTGCATTTCCTGCGGTGCCAGGGAGGATCTGCCCCACCGGTACTTACGCTGCCAGCGGCTCAAACCCAATGTTCCGCCTTATGGGGGACATCTTCAGGAAACTGGGGGTGCCCTTCTACAACAGCAGCTTCGTATATGGGGTGGTGCCTTACCTGGCTAACAAGCGCCATGACCTCGCCAACTTCGCCTGTGCTCAGGCGAAGATGGCGGTGTACAGAACGAGGAAGAAGATGCTGCAAGGTGACACTGACGGCTGCTCTGTGATAATTGGTTTTTTACCCTTCTATCTGGCAACAAAACTGACACCTTTTTTTTACAAGGAGTCATGTTTGCATAGACCACAATACCTGCAGTCATAACGCAAACAAAAAACACACAACTCTGATAATGTGCACTGTCCTTGAAGTTGATTGGTCCACAATCGAGACAGCTTTCCTTAGAGCCTAGTCTCACGTGGTGTTGGACCAGATGACGCCAAAAGGTCCAACACCACGTGAGACTAGGCTCTAAGGAAAGCTGTCTCGGGTGCATACATTATCAGAGTTGTGTTTTTTGTTTGCACTACAACTGCAGGTATTGTGGTCAATACAAACATGACTCCTTGTAAAAAAAAGGTGTCAGTTTTGTTGCCAGATAGAAGGGTAAAAAAACAATTATCATATTTTTTACTGGCAAATGAGGTTCCAATGGCTGCTCTGAGCTTCCAGTGTTCAGGGGCCTGCTCAAGGCGCGGCTCCGGCTGGAGCACGCCATGTACCACACACGTGTCGGTGATGTGCAGCGCGTCTTCTTCGAACGCTGGGGAGCTGGACAAGCCCCTCTCTGTAGCAGCGTGGACGGCACCCTCGTGGTGTTCACCTTCTGAGGCGCTCGCTCGTCACCGTGGCGTGCGCGATGACCACGCGCGATGACCACCACCACAACCACCACCACCACCACGTGGCTTTTATTTCGTGTTGTGCGCGGCGCATTTATTGCCACAGCACGTGGATGTTCAGCGTTTGTTTATTTGTGTTGCTGGTGACTTTGTGTGTTTCATATTGAAATCGCCTCCAGTGCTTTTGCTGCTGGCGGCAATAAAAGTTGTTTAAAAGTCAAGTCTCTGTCTGTCTCTGTGTGTCTCTCCCCCCGCTGTCTCTGCCGAAGCCATCTCGTCGTCGTGGCGAGCAGCTTTGCACCTGCAGCAGGAGCAGCACCTGCAGCAGTCGCAGCAGCAGCAACAGCAGCAGCAGCAACAGCAGTAGCAGCAGTAGCAGCAACAGCAGCAGCAACAGCAGTAGCAGCAGTAGCAGCAACAGCAGCAGCAACAGCAGTAGCAGCAGCAGTAGTAGCAGCAGTAGCAGCAGCAGCAGCAACAGCAGCAGCAACAGCAGTAGCAGCAGCAGTAGTAGCAGCAGCAGTAGTAGCAGCAGCAACAGCAGTAGCAGCAGTAGCAGCAACAGCAGCAGCAACAGCAGTAGCAGCAACAGCAGCAGCAACAGCAGTAGCAGCAGCAGTGGTAGCAGTAGCAGCAGCAACAGCAGTAGCAGCAGCAACAGCAGTAGCAGCAGCAGTAGTGGCAGCAGCAGCAACAGCAGTAGCAGCAGCAACAGCAGTAGCAGCAGCAGCAGTAGTTCCTGTCGTGTTCGTCACCGTTCTCAGCGCATTACTCTCGGCACCCCCCCCCCCCCCCCCGATATGAATTCGATATTTCAACTCTCACATCGCCTCCCTCTCTCCTCCCCTTCCTCCTTCCATCAAACCTCCTCCTCCCCCTGCTCCCTCCCTCCCCTCCCCTGCTCCCTCCCCTCCCTCCCTCCCCTCCTCCTCCCTCCCCTCCTCCCCCTCCCCTCCCCTCCTCCCCTCCCTCCCCTCTCCTCCCCTACCCTGCTCCCTCCTCCCCTCCCCCTGCTCCCTCCCCTCTCCTCCTACTCCTCCTTCCCCCCTCCCCTCCCCCCCTCCCCTCCCCTCCCCCCCTCCCCTCCCCCTCCTCCCTCCCCTCCTCCCCTCCCCCTGCTCCCTCGTCCCCTCCCCCTCCCCTCCCCTCCCCTCCCCTCCTCCCCCTCCTCCCCCTCCCCTCCCCTCCTCCCCCTTTTTCCCCCTCCCCTCCCCTCCCCTCCCTCCCCTCCGCCTCCCCCTCCCCCCCCCTCCCCCTGCTCCCTCCCCTCCCCCTCCCCTCCCTCCCCTCCCCTCCGCCTCCCCCTCCCCCCCTCCCCCTGCTCCCTCCCCTCCCCCTCCCCTCCTCTCCCCTCCCTCCCCTCCCCTCCGCCACCCCCCCCCCTCCCCCTCCCCTCCCCTCCCCTCCCTCCCCTCCGCCTCCCCCTCCCCCCCTCCCCCTCCCTTCCCCTCCCCCCCCTCCCCTCCCTCCCTTCCGCCTAAACAAACGCTGCACGCTGCCCCCCCCAGCAGACGCGGCGCGTGTTTTATGGACCAATAACGGAATATCATTCAGGCGCGCGAACGTGCGTTGGTGTAGTGCGTGTGTCTGTGTGTGTGTCTGTGTGTGTGTGTGTCTGTGTGTATGTGTGTGTGCGTGTCTGTGTGGATGTGTGTCTGTGTGTGTGTGTCTGTGTGTATGGGTGTGTGTCTGCGTGTGTGTGCGTATGTGTGTGTGTGCGTGTCTGTGTGTGTGTCGGTGTGTGTGTGTCTGTGTGTGCGTATGTGTATGTGTGTGTGCGTGTCTGTGTGTCTGTGTGTATATGTGTGTGTGTGTCTGTGTGTGTGTCTGTGTGTGTGTGTGTCTGTGTGTGTCTGTGTCTGTGTGTGTCTGTGTGTGTGTCTGTGTGTGTGTGTCTGTGTGTGTGTGTGCCTGTGTATATATGTGTGTGTGTCTGTGTGTGTCTGTGCGTGTGTGTGTCTGTGTGTATGTGTGTGTGCGTGTCTGTGTGTGTGTGTCTGTGTGTGTGTCTGTGTGTGTCTGTGTGTTTGTGTGTGTGTGTATGTGTGTGTGTGTGCGTGTCTGTGTGTGTGTGTCTGTGTGTGTATGTGTGTGTGTGTGCGTGTCTGTGTGTGTGTGTCTGTGTGTCTGTGCGTGTCTGTGTGTGTCTGTGTGTGTGTCTGTGTGCGTGTCTGTGTGCGTGTGTGTGTGTGTGCGTGTGTCTGTGTGTGTGTCTGTGTGTGCGCGTGTGTCTGTCTGTGTGTGTGTCTGTGTGTGTGTCTGTGTGCGTATGTGTGTGTGTGTGTCTGTGTGTGTGTCTGTGTGCGTGTGTGTGTGTGTGCGTGTGTCTGTGTGTGTGTCTGTGTGTGCGCGTGTGTCTGTCTGTGTATGTGTCTGTGTGTGTGTCTGTGTGCGTATGTGTGTGTGCATGTCTGTGTGTGTGCGGTGTCTGTGTGTCTGTGCGTGTCTGTGTGTGTCTGTGTGTGTGTCTGTGTGTGTGTCTGTGCGTGTGTCTGTGTGTCTGTGTGTGTGTATGTGTCTGTGTGTGTGTCGGTGTGTGTCTGTGTGTATGTGTGTGTCTGTGTGTGTGTCTGTGTGTGTGTGTATGTGTCTGTGTGTGTGTCGGTGTGTGTGTGTGTCTGTGCATGTGTCTGTGTATCTGTGTATGTGTGTATGTGTCTGTGTGTGTGTCGGTGTGTGGCACCTCCTCGCGGTGCCGGACGGGCAACACTGTCGTGGGCAGTGCTGTGGGGGGAGGGCCAATGCCCATTGGCCTCTCCCCTCATGGCGTCTGTGACCACCACAGTGGCTAAACGGGGGCTCTGGACGGGTGCGAGGGGCTGGTAACCCCTCCACCTTCAATTAACCACCACTAAACTACGATTTAAACATAAACCTGTAATTAATAAGCTTGTGCCGGAGGCCCCGGGGGGTCAGGCTTTTATGACGTCTCCTGGCCAAACCCCATTTGGCGGAGCCAGGAGATTGAATTTTAACCCTCGGGGCTCCTCCAGTAACAACGAAAAACCATTGCGGATGGCCACGTGGAATGTTCGAACGCTCACTGCGGAGGAGAGGCTGCCACTCCTCTGTCGGGAGCTGGACCGGTACCGCCTGGATCTCTGTGGCATTCAGGAGGTCCGGTGGACCGGTTCTGGCTCCTGCCACCATGAGGGGTGGACAGTCCTCTACTCGGGGCAGGAGACTGCCAAACAACAGGGTGTGGCTCTTCTTCTGAACAAAAGAATGAAGGGGGCGTGGGAGCGTGGCGGTGAGGTGTGGGAAGCTGTAAGCCCCAGGATACTTTGGGCTCGCCTTCCCATCAACCAGAGGCGAGGAGTGGTGGTCGTGGTTACTTACGCCCCCACCGAAGACGAACATCCGTGGAGGGATGCAGGCAAAGCCGATGAGTCAGACGCTTTCTATGACCTACTGTCACAGGTGCTGGCTAAAGTGGCCACTCGGGACAGAGTCATCTTGTTGGGTGACTTCAATGCCCGAGTTGGTCATGATGCTGGCACCTGGTCTGGAGTGATTGGAAGGCATGGGCCAGATCAGCTCAATAACAACGGTAGGAGGCTGCTAGATTTCTGTGCAGCCCATGGGCTTGTAATTACCAACACGCTCTTCCGGCATCGGCGCATCCACACAACATCATGGATGCATGCCGGGTCCAAGCAAGAACATCTGCTGGACTACGTAGTGACGGACCAGCGGATGCGAGCCCATGTCCTTGACACCAGGACCTACCGTGGAGCTGATCTGCCCTCTGACCATCGACTAGTCATCTGTAAGATGCGCCTGCCATTCTTCCACTCCGGTGGTGGGTGTACACCCAGGATCCCATTCCAACCAAAAGTGGCCTGGTCTAAGTTAGCTGATGAAAGTTGCAAGCGAGAATTTCATCATCGCTTGCAGCTGGGGTTGGCATCGTCCCCCACTCCACCTGATGTCGAGGGTAAATGGGCGAGGTTTAAGACTGTGACTCATGCAGCTGCAATGGCTGCTTTGGGTACGCGGTCCAGACCTCCCCGGGAACCCTGGCTGACGGAGGAGGTGTTCAGGTTAATTGAGAAAAAGCGACAGGCCCACTCTCATCGCCTACAGCATCCCACGTCAGAGAATGAGGAGGTTTACCGCAGCCTTCGCTCGGAGGTTCGGAGAGCCGTAAGGCGCTGTAAGGATGGGTGGTGGTCGCGGGTTGCTGAGGAGATGGAGTCTGCCTCAGTGGCCCGCGATCACAAATCACTATTTAACTCCATCAAAAAAGTAACCTGCAGCGCCACACCTATTACCATCATTAGAGGAAAAAACGGTGATCCAATCTCCGACCCCCAGGAACAGGTTTGCAGATTTGCTGAGCATTTCTGTGAGGTCCTGGGGGAGGGAAAATCTCTCAGCCAGGAAAACATCATGGCACAAAGTGGGGATAACCCTGCTGAGGCTGCGGTGCCTCAAATATTGGAAGAGGTCACCCCCTGTGAGTGGCTGGCTGAGGTACCGGCTGTTGAGGAAGTACTGAGGGCGATCCGGAGTCTGAGACCAGGGAAGGCACCGGGCAGAGATGATCTCCCAGGCGAAATGCTGAGGGAGGGTGGCGTTTGTGCACAGACTGCCCTATATGACATCATAACAACAGTCTGGACCACTGGACGGGTTCCGCAGGACTGGAAGGATGCCCTGGTGGTCCCCCTCTTTAAGAAGGGGGACCGCACAGACTGTAACAACTACAGGGGCATCTCACTCCTCAGTGTGCCGGGTAAGGTCCTGGCAAGGATTATTCAACATCGCCTTGCTAGGCATGCTGAGGAGAGGCTTGCGGAGCCCCAATGTGGTTTCAGGAAAGGGCGGTCCTGCACAGATGCCATATTTTCTGTCCGTCTGCTACAGCAGAGGTGTAGGGAATTCCAAAAAGACCTACATCTCTGCTTTATTGACCTGGTCAAGGCCTATGATACCATCAGTAGGACTGGGCTCTGGGTTGTTCTTCGTGCTTTCGGAGTCCCTGACCCTCTGCTCACGATCATTAAGGACCTTCATGATGGTGAGCGGGCCCGGGTAAAACTACGTGGCCGGGAGTCGGAGCCTTTCCCTGTACACCTTGGGGTGCGACAGGGATGTCCTCTGGCTCCCACATTATTTAACATCTATTTCGACTGCGTAGTTCGTGAAGCCTTCAATAGCTGTACCGGGGGAATTACCATTTGGTACAGATATAATGGGAGGCTGATCGACGCCCGGGTGCGATCAAGGGATGGCTCCCTATTGGTCAACCACGTTATGTATGCCGATGATTTGGTAATAGCTGCTCATTCAGAAGAGGAGTTGGAGACGCTGCTGCTGAGGCTGGAGTGTGCCACTAAGAGGTGGGGCCTTACCATCAGCCCCACCAAAACTAAGCACCTGCCTGGGTATTTTGTACCATCGGGCACTCCGCCCCCACAACTCCCAATCGGTGATGGGGCAGTTGTGGAGAGAGTAGAGAGTTTCCCATACCTGGGCAGTGTGCTCATGACCAGCTCCAGTTTATCAGCAGAGGTCTCACTCCGAATCAGTCGAGCGGCAATATCTTTTCATCGGTTGCGTAACGCTGTGTGGAAGCTACCTGGTCTGTCGCTCCGCACGAAGCTTCAGGTCTTCTCGGCCACGGTCATTCCCTCCCTTCTCTACGCTTGCGAAACGTGGACCCCCCTAGTGGGGCATCTTCGCCGGTTGGAAACATTTAGGCTGGCCTGCCTACGATCCATCCTGGGTTTGACCAGGCTGGATTGTGTGAGGAGCTCACAAGTCCTTGAAAGATCTGGGCAAAGTCCCATCAGTGAGCTCCTCCGGCAGGCAAGGCTGCGTTGGCTGGGTCATGTAGCCCGCATGCCCAGCCACCGCATGCCTAAACAGCTTTTGTTCGGCCGGATCGAGGGGGCTAAGCGGGCGCGGCACGGGCTAGAGAAGAGATGGAGTGATGTGGTACAGGAGGACGTGGAGCTGAGTGGACTTGCCGATGACTGGTACCAGCGGTGTCAAGATCGGCCTCAGTGGAGGAGGCTCGTGAAGGACGCTACTGGGCAGTTGGAGGCAGTCGCCCTCCAACAACAACGGAGGGCGGAGGAGCGACGCTCACAACAACGAGCGGAGCGCCGGGTGGCTAAAGCACAGCAAGTTGGCACAGTAGGGGGCACAGGTGGTGCATCAGCCAGTCATCTCGGTCATCTCGGTCAGTCGACCCGTGGCACCTGGGTCTGCCCCGTGACCTCCTGCCAGCGGGCGTTCGACACTTCACGTGGCCTCAAGGTGCACATGGCCTGGCACAAGCGTCGTGGTGACGTCACCGCCACTTAGTGGCGAATGGCGGTTGTTGTGTCTGTGTGTGTGTATGTGTGTGTGTATGTGTCTATGTGTGTGTCTGTGTGTGTGTGTCTGTGTGTGTGTCTGTGTGTGTGCGTGTGTCTGTGCGTGTGTCTGTGTGCGTGTGTCTGTGTGTGCGTGTGTCTGTGTGTGCGTATGTCTGTGTGTGCGTGTGTCTGTATGTGTCCGTGTCTCTGTGTGTGCGCTGTATGGGGAGCGGTGGTGCAGCAGTTAGCGCTACGCTGCGCTACTTAACCCGGTCGACCCGAGTTCGATTCCCGCTCACCGCCAACACCAGCGGTGACGATCACCTGAACCGGTCCTGGGCCTCCCCTAGGTCGACTCAGCCTCAGCATGAGTTCCTGGTGCAGTGGTGTGTAGTAAAAATCGCCACTGGGGATACAAAGGCGGTCGGGCGTGGTGTTGGCTACCCACTCCCTCGTGTGCCACAGTGCCGGCCTTCATAGCTGCTGCTTACTCGTGAACAGCACTTGCCCCAACAGCCTGTTAATGCTACACGGGGGATCTTTGTCTTTGTGTTGCCTTAAATCAAGGAATTGCAATTGGTAAACTGGACTTCCATGGTGAACTGGACTTCCATGGTAAACTGGACTCCCATGCCAATCTGGACTTCCATGGTGAACTGGACTTCCATGCTAAACTGGACTTCCATGGTGAACTGGATGTCCATGCTAAACTGGACTTCCATGGTGAACTGGATTTCCATGGTAAACTGGACTCCCATGCTAATCTGGACTTCCATGGTGAACTGGACTTCCATGGTGAACTGGACTTCCATGGTGAACTGGTCTTCCATGGTGAACTGGATTTCCATGGTGAACTGGACTTCCATGGTGAACTGGATTTCCATACTAAACTGGACTTCCATGGTGAACTGGACTCCCATGGTGAACTGGACTCCCATGGTGAACTGGACGTCTTAATAATAAATAAAGCTATTCTTGTATTCACCATACAGTGCATGGAGCGGCTCTTGAAATGTTACTGAAATGGTTTTTGTTTCACCCAATTCAAAATCAAATTCGATCTTCTTGTTGTTGACGACCCCCTGCCTTAAACGGGAAACAACACATTGTCCTGCGGAGGGAGCTGGTAGGAACGTTGGGTTGCTCGGTCAATGGCCTGCAGGGTCAACGGCGGCGTGGTGTATTCCGCAAATATGCCCGACTGTGAGGGCGGGCACAAGCCGGCGTGAGTAGGTGAAACGTTGAGTTTTATAAGGCCACCACGGGGATCCAACCTCGGCTTTCGTAGCAGCGCTGCAGCAGAAGCAGCAGCAGCAGCAGGGCTGACCACCACCATCACCACCACCACCACGTCCGCTCAATTACGGATCTCATTAGCGCAGCTGTAAATGATGGAAATTAACACTTGGCAATTAATCCGATTCATTATGCTAACGAGGCCGGCTAATGGGTAAGTGGGCCAACTTTAAACGCGCTCTGATTTACGTGGCGTTCTGTGAGCCCTGAGCCGACCACAACTCCCCCCCCCCCACCACTGCCCCCCCCCCACCACTGCCCCCCCCCCACTGCCCCCCACTCCACCCCCCCCACCCCCCCCACTCCCCCCCACTCTCCCCAACCCCGTCTCGACCGCGTGGATAAACACGCAGAGCCCTGGGGCTGATGCAGCACAATCACCATCATCACCATCATCACCCCTGCCATCATCACTATCACTACCATCACCATCATCACCATCACCACCAGCATCATCATCACCACTACCATCATCACCACTACCACCATCACCACTACCACAATCACCACTACCATCACCACTACAATCACAACCATCACCACCAGCACCATCATCACCACCACCATCATCATCACCACCACCACCATCATCACTACCATCATCACCACCACCATCATCATCACCACCACCATCATCATCACCACCACCACCATCATCACTACCATCATCACCATCACCACCAGCACCATCATCACCCCTGCCATCATCACCATCACTACCATCACCATCATCACCACCAGCAGCATCATCACCCCTGTCATCATCACCATCACCACCAGCACCATCACCACCACTACCATCATCACCATCACTACCATCACCACCACTACCATCACCACTACCATCACCAACATCACCCCTGCCATCATCACCATCACCACCAGCACCATCATCACTACCATCACTACCATCATCACCACTACCATCATCACCACTACCATCACCACTACCATCACCACCACAACCATCAACACTACCATCACCACCACCATCACCACTACCATCACCACTACCACCATCATCACCATCACCACCATCATCATCACCACTACCACCATCACTACCATCACCACCACTACAATCACCACCACCACTACAATCGCCACCACCACCACCACTATCACCACTACCATCATCACCACTATCATCACCACCACTACCATCACCACCATCACCACTACCATCACCACCACCATCAACACCACTACCATCACCACCACCATCACCACTATCATCACCACCACGATCACCACTATCATCACCACTACCATCACCAATACCATCACCACTATCATCACCATTACCACTACCACCACCATCACCACCACCAGCACCACTACCACCACCACCACTACCGTCACCATCACTACTACCATCACCACCAGCACCACTACCATCACCACCACTACCATCACCACTACCATCACCACCAGCACCACTACCATCACCACCACTACCACCACCATCACCACCACCACTATCACCACTACCATCACCATTACCATTACCATCACCACCACTACCACCACCACTATCACCACTACCATTACCACTATCATCACCACTACCACCACCATCACCACCATCACCACTACCATCACCATTACCACTACCACCAGCATCACCACTACCATCACCACTACCATCACCACCACTATCATTATCACCACCACCATCATCACCACCACTATCACCACCACTACCACCACCATCACCACCACTACCATCACCACCATCAACACCACCACTATCATCACCATCACCACTTCTTAGTGCCACGCTCCAGGTTCACCAATAGGGAGCCATCCCTCGACCGCACCCGGGCATCAATCAGCCTCCCCTTGTTTCTGTACCAGATGGAAATTCCTCCGGTACAGCCATGGGAAACTTCACGAACTACGTGGTCAAAGATGATGTTAAATAATGTGGGAACCAGAGGACATCCCTATCGCACCTCAAGGTGAACAGGCAATGGCTCCGATTCCCGGCCACGCAGATTTACCCGGGCCTGCTCATCATGAAGGTCCTTAATGATCGTGAGCAGAGCGTCAGGGACTCCAAAAGCACGAAGAACAACCCAGAGCCTAGGCCTACTGATGGTATCATAGGCCTTGACCAGGTCAATGAAGCAGAGATGTAGATCTTGTTGGAATTCCCTACACCTCTGCTGTAGCAGACGGACAAAGAATATGGCATCCGTGCAGGACCGCCCTGATCTGAAACCACTATGGGGCTCCGCAAGCCTCTCCTCAGCGTGCCTGGCAAGGTGATGTTGGATAATCCTTGCCGCGACCTTTCCCGGCACACTGAGCAGAGACATGCCCCTATAGGGTGTTACAATCTGACCACCAGGGCATCCTTCAAATCCTGCGGAAGCCGTCCTATGGTCCAGACAGTTGTGACGTTGTCCTGTAGGGAAGTCTGCACACAAGATGCCACCCTCCCTTCAGCATTTCGCTTGGTAAATCGTCTCTGCCCACACTTCTTCCACAGATGGCACCTCAAGCCGACCATTCACAAGGGGGGTGGCTACTTCTGCCCAATATTTGAGGCACGGCAAACTTGCCCCATGATGCTGTCTGGGTTGATGGAATTCCTCTTCCCCCCATGGCCTCAGAAAAATGCTCTGCAAACCTGCAGATCTGTTCCTGGGGGTCGGAGATCGGATTATGGGTTCTTGCCCTTAAGGATGGTGATAGGTGAGGCGCTGCAAGTTTTGATGGAATTAAATAATGATTTGTGATTGCGGGCTATTGAGGCAGAATCCATCTCCTCAGCAACACCATCATCACCACCACCACCACCATCATCACTACCACCACCATCACCACCATCCCCACAATCATCACCACCACCATCATCACCACCATCATCTCCACCATCATCTCCACTATCATCACCACCATTACCACCATCATTACCACCATCATCACCACCACCATCATCACCACCATCATCTCCACCATCATCTCCACTATCATCACCACCATCATTACCATCACCATCATCACCACCATTACCACCATCATCACCACTACCACCATCATCACCACCATCACCACCACCACCACCATCATTTATCATGCACTCACTCAATCGTTCACTCACACTTTCACCCTCTCATTCATTCACTCACTCATTCACTCATTCCCTCACCCGCTCATTTACGCACTCGTCCACTCACTCAATCACTCATTCACTCGATCATTCACTCACACTTTCACCCTCTCATTCATTCACTCACTCGTTCACTCGCTCACTCACCTGCTCATTTGCACACTCGTCCACTCATTCAATTACTCATTCACTCATTCAATCGTTCCTTCACCCGTTCATTTACACGCTCGTCCACTCATTCCATTGCCCTTCCAACACAAAACTCCAAAAAATATTTCTAGCGGTTAAGAAGCAAATTCCCACCACGTGCGTCGCCACTTCGGCTATACATATTATTTTTTATTATTTTTAAAACCCAGAGCTCGTTTTTTTCTAATTAAACATACAGTATATATATGTGTGTGTGGAAGGGGGAGGTGTGGATGTGACGGGATGGGAATTTCATTTTTATTTCTTTTTTTTTTGTTCTATCTCGTGTAGGATAAAAAAATATATCAGTCGAGGATTGTAATGAGAGCGGGGGGGGTAAGGTCGTGTCAATGCTGCCGTGGCCGTACGCTCCACTGCTCCCTTGCCGGGAGATGCGAATGTCGCCTGGTTTATGAGGCCTGAAGATTAAAGGAGAGAGCGAATTTGGGGGGGTGCGGTGGGTGTGTGGGTGAGTGGGTGGGTGGGTTTGTGGGTGGGTGTGTGGGTGGAAGGGTGGGTGGGTGGGTGGGTGTGTGGGTGGGTGTGTGGGTGGGTGTGTGGGTGTATGGGTGAGTGGGTGTGTGGGTGAGTGGGTGGGTGGGTGTGTGGGTGGGTGTGTGAGTGGCTGGATGGGTGAGTGGGTGTGTGGGTGAGTGGGTGTGTGGGTGGCTGTGTGGGTGGGTGTGTGGGTGGGTGGGTGTGTGGGTGGGTGTGTGGGTGAGTGGGTGGGTGGGTGTGTGGGTGGGTGTGTGGGTGAGTGGGTGGGTGGGTGTGTGAGTGGGTGGGTGGGTGTGTGGGTGTGTGGGTGAGTGGGTGAGTGGGTGGGTGTGTGAATGGGTGTGTGGATGAGTGGGTGGGTGGGTGTGTGAGTGGGTGTGTGGGTGAGTGGATGAGTGGGTGGGTGGATGGGTGAGTGGGTGGGTGAATGGGTGGGTGAGTGGGTGGGTGTGTGGGTGGGTGTGTGGGTGAGTGGGTGAGTGGCTGGATGGGTGAGTGGGTGTGTGGGTGAGTGGGTGAGTGAGTGTGTGGGTGGAAGGGTGGGTGGCTGTGTGGGTGGGTGTGTGGGTGAGTGGGTGGGTGAGTGGGTGGGTGGGTGTGTGAGTGGCTGGATGGGTGAGTGGGTGTGTGGGTGAGTGGGTGTGTAGGTGAGTGTGTGGGTGTGTGGATGGGTGGGTGGGTGTGTGGGTGGGTGGGTGTGTGGGTGAGTGGGTGGTTGGGTGTGTGGGTGGGTGGGTGTGTGGGTGAGTGGGTGGTTGGGTGTGTGGGTGGGTGTGTGGGTGAGTGGGTGTGTGGGTGAGTGGGTGGGTGAGTGGGTGGGTGTGTGGGTGGGTGTGTGGGTGGCTGTGTGGGTGGGTGTGTGGGTGAGTGGGTGAGTGGGTGTGTGGGTGTGTGGGTGGGTGTGTGGGTCGGTGTGTGGGTGGGTGTGTGGGTGGGTGTGTGGGTGGGTGGGTGAGTGGGTGGATGTGTAGGTGAGTGGGTGGGTGGGTGGGTGTGTGAGTGGCTGGATGGGTGAGTGGGTGTGTGGGTGAGTGGGTGTGTGGATGAGTGGGTGTGTGGGTGTGTGGGTGAGTGGGTGGGTGGGTGGGTGTGTGAGTGGGTGGGTGTGTGGGTGAGTGGGTGGGTGTGTAGGTGAGTGGGTGGGTGGGTGTGTGAGTGGCTGGATGGGTGAGTGGGTGGGTGTGTGGGTGGGTGTGTGGGTGAGTGGGTGAGTGGCTGGATGGGTGAGTGGGTGTGTGGGTGAGTGGGTGAGTGAGTGTGTGGGTGGAAGGGTGGGTGGCTGTGTGGGTGGGTGTGTGGGTGAGTGGGTGGGTGAGTGGGTGGGTGGGTGTGTGAGTGGCTGGATGGGTGAGTGGGTGTGTGGGTGAGTGGGTGTGTAGGTGAGTGTGTGGGTGTGTGGATGGGTGGGTGGGTGTGTGGGTGGGTGGGTGTGTGGGTGAGTGGGTGGTTGGGTGTGTGGGTGGGTGGGTGTGTGGGTGAGTGGGTGGTTGGGTGTGTGGGTGGGTGTGTGGGTGAGTGGGTGTGTGGGTGAGTGGGTGGGTGAGTGGGTGGGTGTGTGGGTGGGTGTGTGGGTGGCTGTGTGGGTGGGTGTGTGGGTGAGTGGGTGAGTGGGTGTGTGGGTGTGTGGGTGGGTGTGTGGGTCGGTGTGTGGGTGGGTGTGTGGGTGGGTGTGTGGGTGGGTGGGTGAGTGGGTGGATGTGTAGGTGAGTGGGTGGGTGGGTGGGTGTGTGAGTGGCTGGATGGGTGAGTGGGTGTGTGGGTGAGTGGGTGTGTGGATGAGTGGGTGTGTGGGTGTGTGGGTGAGTGGGTGGGTGGGTGGGTGTGTGAGTGGGTGGGTGTGTGGGTGAGTGGGTGGGTGTGTAGGTGAGTGGGTGGGTGGGTGTGTGAGTGGCTGGATGGGTGAGTGGGTGTGTGGGTGAGTGGGTGTGTGGGTGAGTGGGTGGGTGAGTGGGTGGGTGTGTGGGTGAGTGGGTGGGTGTGTAGGTGAGTGGGTGGGTGGGTGTGTGAGTGGCTGGATGGGTGAGTGGGTGTGTGGGTGAGTGGGTGTGTGGGTGAGTGGGTGGGTGAGTGGGTGGGTGTGTGGGTGAGTGGGTGGGTGTGTAGGTGAGTGGGTGGGTGGGTGAGTGGCTGGATGGGTGAGTGGTTGTGTGGGTTAGTGGGTGTGTGGGTGTGTGGATGAGTGGGTGGGTGTGTGAGTGGCTGGATGGGTGAGTGGGTGGGTGAATGGGTGGCTGTGTGGATGCGTGGTTGGGTGTGTGGGGGAGTGGGTGTGTGGGTGAGTGGGTGGTTGGGTGTGTGGGTGGGTGTGTGGGTGAGTGGGTGTGTGGGTGAGTGGGTGGGTGAGTGGGTGGGTGTGTGGGTGGGTGTGTGGGTGGCTGTGTGGGTGGGTGTGTGGGTGAGTGGGTGAGTGGGTGTGTGGGTGTGTGGGTGGGTGTGTGGGTCGGTGTGTGGGTGGGTGTGTGGGTGGGTGTGTGGGTGGGTGGGTGAGTGGGTGGATGTGTAGGTGAGTGGGTGGGTGGGTGGGTGTGTGAGTGGCTGGATGGGTGAGTGGGTGTGTGGGTGAGTGGGTGTGTGGATGAGTGGGTGTGTGGGTGTGTGGGTGAGTGGGTGGGTGGGTGGGTGTGTGAGTGGGTGGGTGTGTGGGTGAGTGGGTGGGTGTGTAGGTGAGTGGGTGGGTGGGTGTGTGAGTGGCTGGATGGGTGAGTGGGTGGGTGTGTGGGTGGGTGTGTGGGTGAGTGGGTGAGTGGCTGGATGGGTGAGTGGGTGTGTGGGTGAGTGGGTGAGTGAGTGTGTGGGTGGAAGGGTGGGTGGCTGTGTGGGTGGGTGTGTGGGTGAGTGGGTGGGTGAGTGGGTGGGTGGGTGTGTGAGTGGCTGGATGGGTGAGTGGGTGTGTGGGTGAGTGGGTGTGTAGGTGAGTGTGTGGGTGTGTGGATGGGTGGGTGGGTGTGTGGGTGGGTGGGTGTGTGGGTGAGTGGGTGGTTGGGTGTGTGGGTGGGTGGGTGTGTGGGTGAGTGGGTGGTTGGGTGTGTGGGTGGGTGTGTGGGTGAGTGGGTGTGTGGGTGAGTGGGTGGGTGAGTGGGTGGGTGTGTGGGTGGGTGTGTGGGTGGCTGTGTGGGTGGGTGTGTGGGTGAGTGGGTGAGTGGGTGTGTGGGTGTGTGGGTGGGTGTGTGGGTCGGTGTGTGGGTGGGTGTGTGGGTGGGTGTGTGGGTGGGTGGGTGAGTGGGTGGATGTGTAGGTGAGTGGGTGGGTGGGTGGGTGTGTGAGTGGCTGGATGGGTGAGTGGGTGTGTGGGTGAGTGGGTGTGTGGATGAGTGGGTGTGTGGGTGTGTGGGTGAGTGGGTGGGTGGGTGGGTGTGTGAGTGGGTGGGTGTGTGGGTGAGTGGGTGGGTGTGTAGGTGAGTGGGTGGGTGGGTGTGTGAGTGGCTGGATGGGTGAGTGGGTGTGTGGGTGAGTGGGTGTGTGGGTGAGTGGGTGGGTGAGTGGGTGGGTGTGTGGGTGAGTGGGTGGGTGTGTAGGTGAGTGGGTGGGTGGGTGTGTGAGTGGCTGGATGGGTGAGTGGGTGTGTGGGTGAGTGGGTGTGTGGGTGAGTGGGTGGGTGAGTGGGTGGGTGTGTGGGTGAGTGGGTGGGTGTGTAGGTGAGTGGGTGGGTGGGTGAGTGGCTGGATGGGTGAGTGGTTGTGTGGGTTAGTGGGTGTGTGGGTGTGTGGATGAGTGGGTGGGTGTGTGAGTGGCTGGATGGGTGAGTGGGTGGGTGAATGGGTGGCTGTGTGGATGCGTGGTTGGGTGTGTGGGGGAGTGGGTGTGTCAATGAGTGGCTGGATGGGTGAGTGTGTGGGTGTGTGCGTGAGTTGGTGGGTGGATGAGTGGATGGGTGTGTGAGTGGCTGGATGGGTAAGTGGGTGTGTGGGTGGGTGAATGGGTGGCTGGATGGGTGAGTGTGTGGGTGTGTGGGTGAGTGGGTGGGTGGGTGTGTGGGTGTGTGGGTGGGTGTGTGGTTAGGTCGATGTGTCTGTGGGTAGATGCGTGGTTGGGTAGGCGAGTGAGTGAGTGTGTGGGTGGATGGCTTTATGGGTAAGTGGGTGTGTGGGTGGATGGCTGTGTGGGTAGGTGCCTGGTTGGGTGGGTGGAGGAGTGGATGCGTGAGTGGTTGGCTGTGTGGGTGAGTGGGTGGGTGGGTGAGTGTGTGAGTGAGTGCTTTATGGGTGAGTGGGTGTGTGGGTGGGTGAGTGGGTGGCTGTGTGGCTATATGCGTGGTTGGGTGGGTGGGGGAGTGGATGTGTGAGTAGTTGGCTTTGTGGGTGAGTGATTAGCTGTGCGGGTGAGTGGGTGGGTGGGTGAGTGAGTGTTTGAGTGAGTGGCTAGATGGGTGATGGGTGAGTGGGTGGTGAGTGGGTGGCTGTGTGGGTAGGTGCGTGGTTGGGTGGGCCGGGGAGTGGGTGTGAGTGGCTGGATTAGTGGCTGGGTGAGTTGGTGCCCTGGTGAGTGGCTGGGTTAGTGGGTAGCTGGCTGGGTGGCTGGGTGGGTGGGTGAGTGGCTGTGTGAGTGGCTGGGTGAGTGGCTGAGTGAGTGGCTGGGTGAGTGGCTGGGTGGGTGGGTGAGTGGCTGGGTGGCTGGGTGAGTGGCTGGGTGAGTTGCTGGGTGAGTGGCTGGGTGGGTGGCTGGGTGGGTGGGTGACTGGGTGAGTGGCTGGGTGAGTGGCTGGGTGAGTTGCTGGGTGAGTGGGTGGGTGGGTGGCTGGGTGAGTGGCTGGGTGAGTGGCTGTGTGAGTGGCTGTGTGAGTGGCTGGGTGAGTGGCTGGTTGAGTGGCTGGGTGGGTGGGTGAGTGGCTGTGTGAGTGGATGAGTGGCTGTGTGAGTGGCTGGGTGAGTGGCTGGGTGAGTTGCTGGGTGAGTGGGGTCTCTTGTGCTCGGGTTTCGACCACGGGGTGTGGGTAGGTGAGATGCACACTACCAAAATTTCGCAACTATTCGCTCAGTCGTGAGACCCCCCCCCCCACGACCCACGGATTGCACGCAACCGCGAGTTGCACGCGACTCGTCGACTGACGCGGGCTTCAGGCAAGGAGCCCCCCACGATCGGCGCGATTTGTCACGTTCTGGAGGCATCGGGGGGTCCCAGGTAAGGGGGGGGGGGTGGGGGGGCAGAACGCAGAACGCAGCGGTCAGAGACGCCGATGGCTTTCCGGCAGAAATCTTGTCCCAGAATTGTCACGGAGGATGGGGAGGAGATGGCTTTCTCACGCACGCACGACAAGGACAAAGATCCCCCGTGTAGCCTGCAACAGGCCGTTAGGGCAAGTGGCTGTTAGCGAGTAGCAGCGCCGATGAAAGCTTCCGCGCGCTGTGGCGCACGAGGGGGTGGGTGGCCAGCGCAAACCACGCCCGGCCGCCTTTGTCTCCCCCATGGTGGCGATCTTTACCGCACATCGCACCGGGTACTCGTTTGGAGGCTGAGTCGACCTAGATGAGGCCCAGACGATCGTCGCCGGCGTTGGTGGCCGTGAGCGGGAATCGAACTCGGGTTGCCGGTTTTGAGTTTATGGGCAGTGTTGAGTCTGTGGGCAGTGTTGAGTCTATGGGCAGTGTTGAGTCTATGGGCAGTGTTGAGTCTATGGGCAGTGATGAGTCTATGGGCAGTGTTGAGTCTATGGGCAGTGTTGAGTCTATGGGCAGTGTTGAGTCTATGGGCAGTGTTGAGTCTATGGGCAGTGTTGAGTCTATGGGCAGTGATGAGTCTATGGGCAGTGTTGAGTCTATGGGCAGTGTTGAGTCTATGGGCAGTGATGAGTCTATGGGCAGTGTTGAGTCTATGGGCAGTGTTGAGTCTATGGGCAGTGTTGAGTCTATGGGCAGTGTTGAGTCTATGGGCAGTGATGAGTCTGTGGGCAGTGTTGAGTCTATGGGCAGTGTTGAGTCTATGGGTAGTGTTGAGTCTATGGGTAGTGTTGAGTCTATGGGTAGTGTTGAGTCTATGGGCAGTGTTGAGTCTATGGGCAGTGTTGAGTCTATGGGTAGTGTTGAGTCTATGGGCAGTGTTGAGTCTATGGGCAATGTTGAGTCTATGGGCAGTGTTGAGTCTATGGGCAATGTTGAGTCTATGGGCAGTGATGAGTCTGTGGGCAGTGTTGAGTCTATGGGCAGTGTTGAGTCTATGGGTAGTGTTGAGTCTATGGGCAGTGATGAGTCTGTGGGCAGTGTTGAGTCTATGGGCAGTGTTGAGTCTGTGGGCAGTGTTGAGTCTATGGGCAGTGTTGAGTCTATGAGCAGTGTTGAGTCTATGGGTAGTGTTGAGTCTGTGGGCAGTGATGAGTCTGTGGGCAGTGTTGAGTCTGTGGGCAGTGTTGAGTTTATGGGCAGTGTTGAGTCTATGGGCAGTGTTGAGTCTATGGGTAGTGTTGAGTCTATGGGCAGTGTTGAGTCTATGGGAAGTGTTGAGTCTATGGGTAGTGTTGAGTCTATGGGCAGTGTTGAGTCTATGGCCAGTGCTTAGTCTATGGGCAGTGTTGAGTCTATGGGCAGTGTTGAGTCTATGGGCAGTGTTGAGTCTATGGGTAGTGTTGAGTCTATGGGTAGTGTTGAGTATATGGGCAGTGTTGAGTCTATGGGTAGTGTTGAGTCTATGGGTAGTGTTGAGTCTTTGGGCAGTGTTGAGTCTATGGGCAGTGTTGAGTCTATGGGCAGTGTTGAGTCTATGGGCAGTGTTGAGTCTATGGGCAGTGTTGAGTCTATGGGCAGTGTTGAGTCTATGGGCAGTGTTGAGTCTATGGGTAGTGTTGAGTCTATGGGTAGTGTTGAGTCTATGGGCAGTGTTGAGTCTATGGGCAGTGTTGAGTCTATGGGCAGTGTTGAGTCTATGGGCAGTGTTGAGTCTATGGGCAGTGTTGAGTCTATGGGTAGTGTTGAGTCTATGGGCAGTGTTGAGTCTATGGGCAGTGTTGAGTCTATGGGCAGTGTTGAGTCTATGGGCAGTGTTGAGTCTATGGGTAGTGTTGAGTCTATGGGCAGTGTTGAGTCTATGGGTAGTGTTGAGTCTATGGGTAGTGTTGAGTCTATGGGTAGTGTTGAGTCTATGGGCAGTGTTGAGTCTATGGGCAGTGTTGAGTCTATGGGCAGTGTTGATTAGTAATCAGTTAATTAGTATGTTTCCCCTGTAAGGAATTGTAATTGTAGGATGTATTATTTAATACGCTTCCAGGCTGCACTAAGCCTCGAGCTGTCAGAGCGATTAAAGTTTTTGGTATTTCTCTCAATTTCAATGGATTCTCCAATTAGTCTTGGTCTGTAATAACTCGTTTTGCACAACACTTCAACTTTATGAAAATAAATCGGGTGTCCTTGTTGGCGAGCGATGTTCCACCACTGCCCACAGTTGTGTTTGAGAGTATTTAATATTTCTCTGGTGTTCTTTTAGTCTCACGCTAATGATACATCCCGTCTGTCCAATATAGCATCTGCCACATAAGCAATTAATCCGATACACACCTTCTGTTGGCAACTTAGGCAATTTATCTTGAGTACAAGATGCTCGTTTTTGAATTATGTGCACCGTGCCCAATGTTGCTTTGATGTTTTGCTTTTGCAAAACTTGCGGGGCCGTCCATAAATGACGTCACGCACCTAGAGGGTGGGGGGGGGTCAGACATTTGTGAAGATGTGTGACGAGGGGGGGGGGGGGTTTGAGAAATGTGACGTCACATCAAAATGCGCAACTTTAAATAAATATAGAATTGTTATAACAACACTAATTATTAGAACAACACTCCTACAACATCAGAGTGCATCGCCACATTAAATACGCACTACAATGACAATAGTTGAAAGCGATTTGAAGCATGTTTTATTTTCAAAATAGAAATATGGTTTATGGTTTTGGGTGGGGGGGGGGTAGCAGGAGACTCAACACTACCCATAGACTCAACACTACCCATAGACTCAACACTGCCCATAGACTCAACACTACCCATAGACTCAACACTGCCCATAGACTCAACACTGCCCATAGACTCAACACTGCCCATAGACTCAACATTGCCCATAGACTCAACACTGCCCATAGACTCAACACTGCCCATAGCCTCAACACTACCCATAGACTCAACACTGCCCATATACTCAACACTGCCCATAGACTCAACACTACCCATAGACTCAACACTGCCCATAGACTCAACACTGCCCATAGACTCAACATTGCCCATAGACTCAACACTGCCCATAGACTCAACACTGCCCATAGCCTCAACACTACCCATAGACTCAACACTGCCCATAGACTCAACACTGCCCATAGACTCAACACTGCCCATAGACTCAACACTGCCCATAGACTCAACATTGCCCATAGACTCAACACTGCCCATAGACTCAACACTGCCCATAGCCTCAACACTACCCATAGACTCAACACTGCCCATAGACTCAACACTGCCCATAGACTCAACACTGCCCATAGACTCAACATTGCCCATAGACTCAACACTGCCCATAGACTCAACACTGCCCATAGACTCAACACTACCCATAGACTCAACACTGCCCATAGACTCAACACTGCCCATAGACTCAACACTGCCCATAGCCTCAACACTACCCATAGACTCAACACTGCCCATAGACTCAACACTGCCCATAGACTCAACACTGCCCATAGACTCAACATTGCCCATAGACTCAACACTGCCCATAGACTCAACACTGCCCATAGACTCAACACTACCCATAGACTCAACACTGCCCATAGCCTCAACACTACCCATAGACTCAACACTGCCCATAGACTCAACACTGCCCATAGACTCAACACTGCCCATAGACTCAACACTGCCCATAGACTCAACATTGCCCATAGACTCAACACTGCCCATAGACTCAACACTGCCCATAGACTCAACACTACCCATAGACTCAACACTGCCCATAGACTCAACACTACCCATAGACTCAACACTACCCATAGACTCAACACTACCCATAGACTCAACACTACCCATAGACTCAACACTGCCCATAGACTCAACACTGCCCATAGACTCAACACTGCCCATAGCCTCAACACTACCCATAGACTCAACACTGCTCATAGACTCAACACTGCCCATAGACTCAACACTGCCCATAGACTCAACACTGCCCATGGACTCAATACTTCCCATAGACTCAACACTACCCATAGACTCAACACTACCCATAGACTCAACACTACCCATAGACTCAACACTACCCATAGACTCAACACTACCCATAGACTCAACACTACCCATAGACTCAACACTACCCATAGACTCAACACTACCCATAGACTCAACACTGCCCATAGACTCAACACTACCCATAGACTCAACACTGCCCATAGACTCAACACTGCCCATAGACTCAACACTGCCCATAGACTCAACACTGCCCATAGACTCAACACTGCCCATAGACTCAACACTACCCATAGACTCAACACTGCCCATAGACTCAACACTGCCCATAGACTCAACACTACCCATAGACTCAACACTGCCCATAGACTCAACACTGCCCATAGACTCAACACTTCCCATAGACTCAACACTGCCCATAGACTCAACACTACCCATAGACTCAACACTGCCCATAGACTCAACACTACCCATAGACTCAACACTGCCCATAGACTCAACACTACCCATAGACTCAACACTGCCCATAGACTCAACACTGCCCATAGACTCAACACTACCCATAGACTCAACACTGCCCATAGACTCAACACTGCCCATAGACTCAACACTGCCCATAGACTCAACACTGCCCATAGACTCAACACTACCCATAGACTCAACACTGCCCATAGACTCAACACTGCCCATAGACTCAACACTACCCATAGACTCAACACTACCCATAGACTCAACACTGCCCATAGACTCAACACTACCCATAGACTCAACACTGCCCATAGACTCAACACTGCCCATAGACTCAACACTGCCCATAGACTCAACACTGCCCATAGACTCAACACTGCCCATAGACTCAACACTACCCATAGACTCAACACTACCCATAGACTCAACACTACCCATAGACTCAACACTGCCCATAGACTCAACACTACCCATAGATTCAACACTGCCCATAGACTCAACACTGCCCATAGACTCAACACTGCCCATAGACTCAACACTACCCATAGACTCAACACTGCCCATAGACTCAACACTGCCCATAGACTCAACACTACCCATAGGCTCAACACTACCCATAGACTCAACACTAACCCACGCACTCAACGCCGCACCTCCGATTGTCACGCTTGGCTACGTACGGTGCGAAAGAAGTGCAACAACAACAACCACCACCATCATACGCAACAAACACGTGTACGTCCGTCAACATCCCCCACGCCCCGCCCCCCTTCCCAGGCGCGTGGCAACTTCCACCGCGGGGCGCAGCGATGCTGCCCTCTAGCGGCGGCCCTCACGCCGAGTGCGAAATCCGTGACCGCGAGACTGAGCGTGGCACCGCCCGTTGGCGGACACCAAGTCGTGAAATCACGGGGGGAGGGGTGGGGGGTGGGAGAGAGGGGTGGGGGGTGGGAGGGAGGGGTGGGGGGTGGGGGGGTGGGAGGGGTTGGAGGGGTGGGGGAAAGGGAGGGGTGGGGGGTGTGGGGGGGTGGGGGGGTGGGAGGGGTGGGGGGGGTGGGAGGGGTGGGGGGGGGAGGGGTGAGGGGTGGGAGGGGTGGGGGGGTGTTGGGGGTGGGAGGAGTGTTGGGGGTGGAAGGGGTGGGGGAAAGGGAGGGGTGCGGGGGTGGGAGGGGTGGGGGGGGGTGGGAGGGGTGGGGGGTGGTTCTGCACAACGGAACAACGACGTTGGGTGCTTGTCGCGAGACAAAAACCCGCCACGATCATCTCCTGAAATGCCACGAATCATTATCTGCTGAAATGTCAAGAATCATCTCCTGAGATTCCACGATCCTCTCCTGAACTGCCATGGATCATCTCCTGAGATGGAACGGATCGTCTCCTGAAATGCCACGATAATCTCCTGAGATGACACGAATCATCTCCTGAGATGCCCTGCAGCTCCACAAACTTGCACCGCTCCTCAATGTTATAGCCATGCCAACGCCGGAATGTTGGGAAGAGGCCATATGGGTTTGGGTAGGAGACACGAATAAGAAGAAGAAAAAGCATCCAAGACTTGGAAAATTCAAAACACTTTAACACTTAGACTTAGTGTCGCTTGGAAGCGAATCGTTAAAAACAATATTACATTCTAGATTTGAAGCTTTCGTGACTGCAATGATTCATATTCTTAGGTTGTTTTCGGTAAAGTCACGTAGGCAGCGATTTCAGCCGCATCATCTCTACATAACAAAAAGGCTCAGTCCCTTTTACACGCACCTTTACATCATCCGCACCCAGTTTACACAACAAAGGCTCATTCCTAGCAGCGTGCTTCAGCCGCACCGAACCTCACAAAAAATAATATTCAAGGCCTACCTTGGCTCCTCCCACCCTCAACCAGTATATATACAAATACTGTGTTCTTGGAATTTCTCTCACTTGATACAGCAATCGTGCTGTGACGGTTCCACCTGAAGACGGAAGCTTGTGTTGCCTCCGAAACGTCGTGATTTTTATTTTATTTTTTATTTTACTTTTATTAATTTTACCTACGTGACTTTACCGAAAAAACCTAAGAATAACAATAATACATTGTTTAAATGCATGCCTATACAGGTCACCATGCTTCAATAGGCATTACAGTCGGTACGGCTATTATTGTTCAACACTTAGGAGGCTTTCACGAGCAATATCACCCATGACACAGCTTTTTTGGTGGAGGTTAGATCGCGTAAATATATAAATGTGTCATTAAACCCGCCACCACCCGACACAGCCAACTCGTAAGGTCGTGTCACGTCAACAGAACGTCTCCTGACCACCGTGATGATGATGATGAGAGAGAGACACGCAAACTCCAAATATACAGCGGCAGGCGTCAAAGTCGAGATCGAACCCACGACCTCCTGTACACCAGGCGAGATAGTTAACATCTCCTAGCCACCGTGATGATGATGAGAGAGAGACACGCAAACTCCAAATATACAGCAGCAAACGTCAAAGTCGAGATCAAACCCACGACCTCCTGTGTACCAGGCGAGGTAGTTAACATCTCCTAGCCACCGTGATGATGATGATGATGAGAGAGAAACACGCAAACTCAAAATATACAGCAGCAGGCGTCAAAGTCGAGATCGAACCCACGACCTCCTCCATACCGGGCGAGGTAGTTAACATCTCCTAGCCACCGTGATAATGATGATGAGAGAGAGAGACACGCAAACTCCAAATATACAGCAGCAGGCGTCAGTGTCGGGATCGAACCCACGACCTCCTGTACACCAGGCGAGGTATTTCACATCTCCTAGCCACCGTGATGATGATGGGAGAGAGAGACACGCAAACTCCAAATATACAGCAGCAGGCGTCAAAGTCGAGATCGAACCCACGCCCTCCTGTACACCAGGCGATGGAGAAAACATCTCCTAGCCACCACGGCGCCTTTAAGGTTGCCAACCCTTGCCTGGGACTGAACCTCACAACCTTTCCACTTGCCGAAGCCCTGCCGCTCACCCACCAAATCAGTACACGCTTTAGCCACCACCGAGGAGATGATGATTGTGCGCGTGGACACCCACACGCGCGTTAAAAGCGTCGTAGTGACGTCACCGCCACTTAGTGGCGAATGGCGGTTGTTCCATTAGAACCTCATTTGCCAGTAAAAATATGATAATTGGTTTTTTACCCTTCTATCTGGCAACAAAACTGACACCTTTTTTACAAGGAGTCATGTTTGCATAGACCACAATACATGCAGTCATAATGCAAACATAAAACATAACTCTGATAATGTATGCACTGTCCTTGAAGTTGATTGGTCCACACCCGAGACAGCTTTCCTTAGAGCCTAGTCTCACATGGGTTGGACCAGATGACGCCAAAAGGCGCACAACTCAAAGACAATGCACCATCAGAGTATGAGAGCTCGGGGTAAGCATTAACACCATTGGAACCTCATTTGAGGTTCCAATTTTGTTTGCATTACGACTGCAGGTATTGTGGTCTATGTAAACATGACTCCTTGTAAAAAAAGGTGTCAGTTTTGTTGCCAAGTAGAAGGGTAAAATACCAATTATCAATGGCGGATGTTGTTTAATCCGATAGTGTAGCGGTTAGCGCACTGCGCTATGAACCCGACGACCCGAGTTCGATTACCGCTCACGGCCAACAGCGGTGACGATTATCTGAACCGGTCGTGGGCCTCCCCCAGGTCGACTCAGCCTCAAATGAGTACCTGGTGCGGTGTGTAAACATCGCCACCGGAGAGACAAAGGCGGTCGGGCGTGGTGCTGGCCACCCACCCCCTTGTGTATCGTTCCGGCCCTCATAGGTGCTCGCTCGCAGCACTTGCCCCTACAGTTTTTTTCACAGGCTATACGGGAAGTCTTTGTTATCTTTACTCTTAGTTTTTTCGGTAAAGTCACGTAGGTAAAAAAATGAAATTAAAATTAATAAAAATAAAATAATAAAATAATAAACATCACGACGTTTCGGAGGCAACACAAGTCTCCGTCATCAGGTGGGACCGTCACAGCCAGATTTGCTGTATCACTTGATACAGCAAATCTGGCTGTGACGGAAACGTCGTGATTTTTAAATCCTTTATATTAAGTTCACTTGCTTGCTTGCTTGCGTGCTTACGACCGTGCAAATCTTTCGGTCGTGTTTTAACCCACTTCCCGTGATCCAATCGAGCTGACATTTTGGCACACAGACTCGTTGTGCGTGACAATTTATTTTCGTGAAAATTTTTTTTCCAAAATGTTACACTTTTTAGGAAAAATATATATATATTTAATTACCAATTGCTTAATGGTGGCAGGCAATCATCTGACCCATAGGTGGCAGCCATCTCAAACCAGAGGACGAGAGGACTCTAGCCGCCACGCATATAAAGGATTTATAGTGAAAAACTTTGTTTTTACGGGTTAATTTTTATTATTTTATTTTTATAAATTTTTATTTAATTTTTTACCTACGTGACTTTACCGAAAGAACTAAGTGTATGAATCCTTGCAGTCACGAAAGCTTCAAATCTAGAACCTATTAGTATATTTTGGTACTGGCAAAGGAGGTCCCCTGATGACCCTGTATATTGTAGTGTATATTGTAATGCATACCTGTCAGCCCATACAATTTATCCGCATTCTTGTACAGGGACATTGAATGTTCAGCTCCATACGGAGTTTCAATGCTTTCCCACCTGATGATGGACGCTTGTGTTGTGCCCGAAACGTCGTGATTTATTTTATTTTATACCTACGTGACTTTACCGAAAGAACCAAAGAGTATGGAGTTTTTATTTTATTTTTATTAATTTTGATGTTTTACCTACGTGACTTTACCGAAAAACCCTAAGAATATGAATCCTTGCAGTCACGAAAGCTTCAAATCTAGAAGTATGGAGTACAGCCGTTTCAATACGGGCAAATAAAGTTTTTATTTACGTGTTTCTCTCCCTTGTGATGGACACTTTGTAGGATAAACGTTGACATTTACAAAGGGCACGGGGTGACCAATACGGTCTTAATTGTTCTGTGATAAAGTAGGGCACTGATAAGGGGTTGACAGGCATGTTAATATTCTTGGTTCTTTCGGTAAAGTCACGTAGAAGGGAAACAATAAAGTAATAAAAATAAAACAATACAATTTTCACGACGTTTCGATTGCAACACAAGCAATCATCATCATGTGTGAAAACCACAGAAAGAAAATTTGGTAAACCGCCACTTTTTTAAAATTTTCTTTTAATGATTGTTATTAAACATTTTGATTCTAATGATTCTACCAGGGCTTTTCATTCTGTGGAATTAATATATAGTTGTTGTAATTGTACTCTCCATTTTGCTTCGCTCTACTACAAAGTTTCAAGTATTTTTTTTATAGTTATGATGACTTTTAATATTTTATAATTATTATATAATTGCAATAGAATATTCTGAACAGCTGCAGTTTTAGTTAGACGTTTGAATATTTTCAAGTGAATTTGATGCTAAATTTCAGCTTTCCAATGCCTCCTTTTTAATAAATGTTTTCTCCTACAACATCAGAGTGCAGCGCCACATTAAATAGGCACTACAATGACAATAGTTGAAAGCGATTTGAAGCATGTTTTATTTTCAAAATGTAATATGGTTTGGGGGGGGGGCAGAGCTTTGTGACGTCATATTTTAGGGGGGTCTGACTGTTTGTGACGAGGGGGGGAGGGGGGGGTCAAAAATCGGCCAAAATTGCGTGACGTCATTTATGGACGGCCCTTTTACCGAAAGAGCCAACAATATGAATATTACTGGTAGGAACCTCCTGGTTACACCAGCCCACAGAGGATTATTGTGTCCGTCCGTCGTGCAGAGAGGGGCTGGGTGGGGAGGGAGGGGCTGGGTGGGGAGGGGAGGGTGGGGAGGGGCTGGGTGGGGAGGGTGGGGCTGGGTGGGGAGGGGAGGGTGGGGCTGGGTGGGGAGGGTGGGGAGGGGCTGGGTGGAGATGGTGGGGAGGGGCTGGGGTGGGAGGGGTGGGGCTGGGTGGGGAGGGTGGGGAGGGGCTGGGTGGGGAGGGGCTGGGTGGGGGGTGGGAGGGGTGGGGCTGGGTGGGGAGGGGCTGGTCACCCCGTGGTGCCCTTATAAAACTCAACGTTTCACCTACTCACGCCGGCTTGTGCCCGCCCTCACAGTCGGGCATATTTGCGGAATACACCACGCCGCCGTTGACCCTGCAGGCCATTGACCGAGCAACCCAACGTTCCTACCAGCTCCCTCCGCAGGACAATGTGTTCATAGCGCAGAGAGAGAGGGCGGGGCGGGGCGGGGAGGGGGTTGGATTAAAAAAGTACAAAGTAAGTAAATAAATAATATGCTAATCGCCTCGTGAATTGTGGGGGGAGGGGGTGGAGCCCTTTAAACTCACAGCTGCTACTGCTGAGTCTCGCCCGGCACATAACCACACAACTCTTGCACGATTTTTACCCCGCTAAAGCGGCGGTTGTTAGTGGTATCGATAAGCATTAGTTTGTTATCGTCGTCGTTGTGTTTGTTTGGTGGCGGTTGTTTTAATTTGTTTTAGTTTGCACGATACTGATTAGACTTAGCGGACACAATCGTCGTAAACGAAACGGATTAAGCGCGTTATCTGAGATCTCCACGCGGGGATTTTGTTTAAAAATATATATTTTTTTATCAATTCGCCCACGATATCGCCTCAGAAAAAGTCACGAGGAGGAAGCTGATTAAGGTAACGCGACGTTTTTATAAATATCTTTTAAACAATTAAATGTTTTTTTTTTGTTGCTGTGTTGTTAGTCGCGCCGAAACGCTCCAACATTACACACACCAGTTCGACACCCGAACCTCGGCTGTTTAAAGTTAAATCTAAGCCGGGTTTGCGATGATAAAACATCGTCGGTTGTACGCGGTAACATTGTTAAACTGAATCAAAAGAAACATTGTCGTAGAGTTTCTCTTCAAAGATCGACCCCGCCTCGAACTAACGGTTTGGCCACGAACTCCCGCAGCGGCCTAGTCAATCCACGGTGTTGCCTAGAAAGCCCTGCCGAAGATGAAGCGCTTCGCCCGGCCGGTATTTTCCTTGTGCTCCCTGTAAGTGTGGTATTTATTGTTATATTTATTGTAATTTTTTAAAATGTTACATTTATTGCCGTGGTCATGTGTACTTTCATGCCTTTCGTACGTTGCGTACTGTTGTTTTAACGTGCGGATTTAGTGTTTTAAATCGCTTTTGGCAACGTGTTACCTAAGAATAGTGACACGATTTAAAGCTTTCGTGACTGCAGGGATTCACCTTCTTGGTTCTTTCGGTAAAGTCACGTAGAATGGAAATAATAAAGTAATAAAAATAAAACATTATTTTCTTATGTTTTATTTTTATTATTTTATTATTTCCATTCTACAATTATGTTTTATTTTTATTATTTTATTATTTCCATTGTACATTCTTTTATTATGTTTTATTTTTATTATTTTATTATTTACATTCTACGTGACTTTACCGAAAGAACCAAGAAGATGAATAGTGACACAGTCGTGGTGAAGTATGGTCAAACGAAGCAATTAACTCATCCAGCAGTGGATTTACAAAGGGACCGTAGGTTACACTAATTAAAGTACTGTACTCGAGCGCGGCAAAGTGTTAAGAGGAGCAAAATCCATTGTTGGACTGTACGTGCTATGGTCCCCACGTCTATGCGCCCAGCCTTTAACAAATCCGCACTGAGGAAGCTCTCATCCAGCAGTGGATTGACAAAATGTATCTCGCCCTCTCTTTCTCTCTTCACGCGTACTGCAATGCATCGTATTTTTGTTTAAAAACTGTTATTTTTGCCTTATTACATTAGCCTGACTCCGGCCATAGGACTGTGGAATTTCCACTCCCGATCGTTCCCATGCTTTTTAGCTCGTTGTGGCCGATAAAATAGGTACACATTTGATAATTGTTTTTTTACCCTTTTACCTGGCAACAAAACTGACACCTTTTCTACAAGGAGTCATGTTTGCATTGACCATAATACCTAACTGTGCACTAACTGTGCTTATATAACCAGATTGCTATCGGTAAGACCGGCGAGGTAGTTAACATCTCCTAGCCACCATGGCACCCTCTTGATTGTTTCACAGATTGCCCACTGGACCAGTATGGACTGTGTCCAAACGCACGTGACGTGTCGATATGTCCTCTGTAGATAGAAATTTAACGACTCGCTCGACTGCAAATGCAGTGAGGTGGTCTGATGCAACACACGTGGTCTGTATGTATGTGCGTTCAACTTCTGGCGCACCGTACAGAGCCAACCTTGCTCATCGAAGGTGCGGAAAAGACAACAAAATAAACACAAAATGCAGTTTTAGTAGTAGGGTTTTACCCTTTAAACTGGTACAAAAACTGACACCTTTATACAAGGCATCATGTTTGCAATAACCACAACACAAGCAGTCAAATGCAAACAAAAATAAACAACTCTGATAATGATAAAATGCAGTTGTAAAGAAATGAGTTTGTCAATGTAAGTGATGATTTACAAGTGCATAGCTCCATTGTCTTCCTAATATGAACAGGAAGAGCGTTCCAGACGGCCGCAGAAGTGCATCTAAAATCGCGCCATGCGGTGACCACCGTTGTCTTTGTTCGATGGTTATCCAAGCGCCGCCCGCTGCTGCCATGACGATGACCGGAGTTTGCGTGATGATGCCTTATGCTCCTTGACGAAATCAGCGAGGTCATTGTGTGGTTCATTTGTGACGAGCGCTTTGTGTGAAATGAGTGCGACCTTTATCACGTATTCGTTTGGCAGTCGGAATCTAATGCAGCTCAGCGAGCCCTGGACGGGACAAGGCCGGATCTTGCAGTGCCCCATCACGACACGTGCCAAGGAATTTTAATCCGGTGGAATAAGCGAAACGCCACTCGGCTACCACCCCCGATGCTGCCATGGAATGGCTTTTACAAAGTAAAAAAATTTACCCGTAAAAGCAAAGTTTTTCACTATAAATCCTTTATATGCGTGGCGGCTAGAGTCCTCTCGTCCTCTGGCTTGAGATGGGTGCCACCTATAGGTCAGATGATTGCCTGTCACCAATAAGCAATTGGTAATTAAATATAATTTATTTTTTCCTAAAAAGTGTAACATTTTGGAAAAAGTTTTTCACGAAAATAAATTGTCACGCACAACGAGTCTGTGTGCAAAATGTCAGCTCGATTGGATCACGGGAAGTGGGTTAAAAAACGACCGAAAGATTTGCACGGTCGTAAGCAAGCAAGCGAACTTAATATAAAGGATTTTAAAAAATCCATTTGTAGTCTGCCGGTGCTGCTTATTCCAAACGCCTTACGAAAGAAGCAGAGTAAAACATAAATATGGAAAGGGGGGGGGGTAGAGAAAGCACGTGTTAAGAAAATGTGGCAGCGAAATTGAAATTCGATTAAGTCTCACAATATAGATGAGTTGAATCGCACACAATGAGGTATGCACTCAGCAAGGCTATTGGCGGAAACGTCATGAGATATTTTCCAAAACATGATATCGGGCAAAGAGTCGCCAACAAATGGAGGAAACACTAACAGTCTCAGATTTGTGGACAACGTTTGGAATAACAACTGATGTATGCACATACATGTTGAGCATGTGGGCAGTGTTGAGTCCGTGGGCAGTGTTGAGTCCGTGGGCAGTGTTGAGTCCGTGGGCAGTGTTGAGTCTGTGGGCAGTTTTGAGTCTATGGGCAGTATGTATATTGAACCTCTTTCGCCACCGTACACAGCCAAGCGTGCTAATCGGAGGTGATTGAAATGGTGGACTGTGCAGTACTGTACAGGGAACGATTGAAGCTCTGAACGCAGGAAGTCTGCTAAGTGGGGCTCCAAATAGAATTGGGCAGAAGCAACGTCATGGACGACAAGGTCACCAAGGGGATCTGCTTTTTTTGGGATGTTGATCCTTTGGGGGGCGGAGGGTGGAGTTCCTTTGTAATTTGTCAACGTACAATCAAAACTATTTTTAAATCCTTTATATTAAGTTTGCTTGCTTGCTTGCGCGCTTACGACCGTGCAAATCTTTCGGTCGTTTTTTAACCCACTTCCCGTGATCCAATCGAGCTGACATTTTGCACACAGACTCGTTGTGTGTGACAATTTATTTTCGTGAAAATTTTTTTCCAAAATGTTACACTTTAGGACAAAAATATTATATTTTATTACCAATTGCTTAATGGTGGCAGGCAATCATCTGACCCATAGGTGGCAGCCATCTCAAGCCAGAGGACGAGAGGATTCTAACCGCCACGCATATAAAGGATTTATAGTGAAAAACTTTTTTTTACGGCTTAATTTTTATCACCGCAGTTATCGACTCATCACAGAGTTCGTTTGTGCGTTCGTTTCTCAGTCCGCTTGTCCTGGTGAGGGTCGTGGCGGCAGCGTGTTGAGTGGTGGCGTCCAGACCTCACTTTCCCTGGCGACAGACTCCAGCACTACTACACTACTTTACACTACACTATACACTACACTATACACTACTACACTATACACCACTATACACTACACTATACACTACTATACACTACTATACACTACTATACACTACACTATACACTACTATACACTACTACACTAGACACTACTATACACTATACACTACACTATACACTACTACACTATACACTAATACACTACTACACTATACACTAATACACTACTACACTATACACTAATACACTACTACACTATACACTACACACTACACTATACACTGCTATACATTATACACTACTACACTATACACTACTACTATACATTACTATACACTGCTACACTATACACTACTACACTATACACTGCTACACTATACACTACTACACTATACACCTACACACCACTATACACAGACTCTCGTTCTTCCGAGGGAATTCCCAGGCCAGCCGGGCGACAGTCTCGCCAGCATGTCCTGGGCTGGCCCCAGAGTCTTGGCCGAGTGTATTAATAGATTGTATTCAAACACATTCCTCCAGCGGAGGGAGCTGGTAGGAACGTTGGGTTGCTCGGTCAATGGCCAGGTGTCAACGGCGGCGTGGTGTATTCCGCAAATATGCCCGACTGTGAGGGCGGGCACAAGCCAGCGTGAGTAGGTTAAACGTTGAGTTTTATAAGGGCACCACGGGGTGACCAGCCCCTCCCCACCCAGCCCCACCCTCCCCACCCAGCCCCTCCCCACCCTCCCCTCCCCACCCAGCCCCTCCCCACCCTCCCCTCTCCACCCAGCCCTACCCCTCCCATTTTTGGATACATGACGGACGGACGGACACAATAATCCCCTGTGGGCTGGTGGAACCAGGTGGTTCCTACCAGTTTAATTGACGGTCTTACCGATAGCAATCTGGTTATATAGCGGAGGCGCAGTGATTATTATTATATTTTTGAAGCACAGTTAGTTGAATTGAGCAAAGGTCTAAGCGCTTGGGAAAAGAGATGATGGGAGGGAATTCCAAAGTTAGCAGCACATTGCGTTATGAACAGACTCGGTGACTTTCATTCGATTTTAAGGGACGCTGCGGTGGCTAGGAGATGTTAACTCCCTCGCCCGATATGCAGGAGGTCGTGGGTTCAATCACGACCCTGACGTCTACTGTGTATTTGGAGTCTGCGTGTGTTTCTCTCCGTGGTCGCGAGGATTTTTCTCCAGGTCCTCCGGTTTCTCCCAAATGCTCTGAACATAAATATGCGTTTTAAAACTAAACTATGTTTTATTTTTTCAGGCAAGGCCGACTGAGCTATGTAGCTCTTTTTCAGAAGCTACCTGGCCACAGATGATCGCTCAACAAAGTGGCTTATGATCATGTGGAAATGTATAGCAAGCGAATTCGAAGGGCCGAATGGAACTTGTGAAATAAACACATGGATTCTAAATGTGGAGGGAAAACCGGAGGAACCGGGGAAAAATCCACCCAAACAAACTCCAAATATACAGCAGGTGTGTCAGGGTCGGGTTGGAACCGACGACCTCCTGTATACCAGGCGAGGTAGTTAACATTTCCTAGCCACCGTGATGATGATGAGAGAGAGACACACACGCAAACTCCAAATATACAGCAGCAGGCGTCAGGGTTGAGATCGAACCCATGACCTCCTGTACACCAGGCGAGGTAGTTAACATCTAGCCACCGTGATGATGATGAGAGAGAGAGAGACGCAAACTCCAAATATACAGCAGGCGTCAGGGTTGAGATCGAACCCACGACCTCCTGCATACCAGGCGAGGTAGTTAACATCTAGCCACCGTGATGATGATGAGAGAGAGAGAGACTCAAACTCGAAACATACAGCAGACGTCAGGGTCGTGATCGAACCCACGACCTCCTGCATACCAGGCGAGGTAGTTAACATCTCCTAGCCACTGTGATGATGATGAGACAGAGAGACACGCACCCTCTTAGAAGGGGCTGTCTCGGGCTCACTCTGGTGTACGCCTATCTGGCAGCAGTGACGCTACGAAACAATTGCAGGGTTGCACCTTGCACCTGTAAGCGGCAGCGTTGATGATTCACGAGGTGAGTGGTGTTTTATTTATAGAATTCATACCCACAAGGAGCGAAACGGCAGTCTCCCCCCCACCTCCTCCCCTTTCAAAGAAATTAAAGTTTACACCATTGGAACCTCATTTGCCAGTAACAAAATATGATAATTGTTTTTTTACCCTTTTATCTGGCAAAAAAACTGACACCTTTTTTTGATGATTGGTCCAAGACCATCTGAGACTAGGCTCTAAAGAAAGCTGTCTCGGGTGTGGACCAATCAACTTCAAGGACAGTGCATACATTATCAGAGTTGTGTTTTTTGTTTGCATTCCGACTGCAGGTATTGTGGTCAATGCAAACATGACTCCTTGTAAAAAAGGTGTCAGTTTTGTTGCCAGATAGAAGGGTAAAAAAACAATTATCGAAATAAAAGTTGTTGGCTAATTTTGTTTACGTTATGCTTCGTTAGCTTATCTCCAAAAGCACGAATGTTTAGTCAAGATTTTCATCGCTTTATTTCCCTTCCGCTCCGTAACTCTGAGTAACACTTTCCGCAATATAAAAAAAAAATTATCCTCGCGCGAGATAAGAAAGCCCGTGACGAACGTGTCCCCTTTGCCAAGTGCAGAATTGAACTTGTGAAAAAAACTATTTTGAAATACTCTTGCTTCTTTCGGTAAAGTCACGTAGAAGGGAAACAATAAAATAATAAAATATAAAACAATAAAATTCTCACGACGTTTCGACTGCAACACAAGCAATCATCATCAGATGAAATTATAAAAATAATAAAAATATAAAACAATTAAATTCTCACGACGTTTCGACTGCAACACAAGCAATCATAATTAGATGAAATAATAAAAATATAAAACAATTAAATTCTCACGACGTTTCGACTGCAACACAAGCAATCATCAGATGAAATAATAAAAATAATAAAAAATATAAAAAATTTAATTCTCACGACGTTTCGACTGCAACACAAGCAATTGTGATCAGGTGTGAAAAACACCTTTTTTCAAATTTTCTTGCCACGACTCACATCAGTGGTGACTGATACCTGCACCGATCCTAAGGCCAATCCACACTGACCAGTGTGGTGATGCACGTTTCAAATAATATAACCCGTAAAAACAAAGTTTTTCACTATAAATCCTTTATATGCGTGGCGGCTAGAGTCCTCTCGTCCTCTGGCTTGAGATGGCTGCCACCTATGGGTCAGATGATTGCATTGCACCATTAAGTAATTGGTAATTAAATATAATATTTTTGTCCTAAAAAGTGTAAAATTTTGGAAATTTGTTTTCACGAACATTAATTGTCACGCACAACGAGTCTGTGTGCAAAATGTCAGCTCGATTGGATCACGGGAAGTGGGTTAAAAAACGACCGAAAGATTTGCACGGTCGTAAGCAAGCAAGCGAACTTAATATAAAGGATTTAAAAATCCCCCGCGGTTGACAAGTCATGGACAGGCCCATCATCCAGCAGTGGATTGACAAAGGGCATGTGAATGACCATATTTCAATAGGTTTCAAAAGTGCACGTGTTCTTACATAAGTTAAACGTTAAGCTCAGTTGCTGCAATAATTGACCATTGTGGAGATAATTATATTAATCCACGTTCATTCATCCGTGCAGAAAATTCTTGAGCCTCTGACAAGGAGGAGCTTTTTGTGTTCAGGTTGTCTCCCCCCCACCCCGCACCTGATTAGCACGATTGGCTACTGTACAGTGCGAAAGAAGTTCAACCTACATACAGAATTGTGATTCTGGTAGGAACCTCCTGGTTACACCAGCCCACAGGGGATTATTGTGTCCGTCCATCGTGCAGGGAGGGGCTGGGTGGGAAGGGTGGGGCTGGGTGGGGAGAGGCTGGGTTGGGAGGGTGGGGCTGGGTGGGGAGGGAGGGGCTGGGTGGGGGGTGGGAGGGGTGGGGCTGGGTGGGGAGGGGCTGGTCACCCCGTGGTGCCCTTATAAAACTCAACGCTTAACCTACTCACGCCGGCTTGTGCCCGCCCTCACAGTCGGCCATATTTGCGGAATACACCACGCCGCCGTTGACCCTGGCCATTGACCGAGCAACCCAACGTTCCTACCAGCTCCCTCCGCAGGACAATGTGTAAAATTTGGCTGGCGATTAATTTCCACATGATGATAGGCCTCTTTGTTGAGCTGTCATTTGTGGCCCACGTCACTTCTGAAAGAGAGCAAAAAGGCTCGGTGGGCTTTCGGGGCCGTCCATAAATGACGTCACGCAATTTTGGACGATTTTTGACCCCCACCCCCTAGTCACACGACGTCACAAAGTCAGATCCCCCCCCCTCAAATATTTTAAACTTGCTTCAAATCGCTTTAAACTATTGTCATTGTAGTGCGTATTTAATGTGGCGCTGCACTCTGATGTTGTAGGAGAAAACATTAAAACGTCTATTTAATTAAGTAGAACGTGTTGTCTATATTTATTTAAAGTTGCGCATTTTGATATGACGTCACATTTCTCAAACACCCCGCCCCCCTCGTCACACATCGTCACAAATGTCTGACCCCCCCCCCCCCCAGGTGCGTGACGTCATTTATGGACGGCCCCTTACCTGGTATACTGGAAATAGTTAATGGTAAAAATAGTATCTCAATGTAAGTCTATGAGTCTCTGAGTATACGACTCTCTACTTAAATCTCTGTCTGTATGTCTGTCGTTTAAGCTTAAACTATTTTAATTTTACACCATTGGAACCTCATTTGCCAGTAAAAAAATATGATAATTGTTTTTTTACCCTTTTATCTGGCAACAAAACTGACACCTTTTTTACAAGGAGTCATGTTTGCATAGACCACAATACCTGCAGTCATAATGCAAACAAAAAACATAACTCTGATAATGTGCACTGTCCTTGAAGTTGATTGGTCCACACCCGAGACAGCTTTCTTTAGAGCCTAGTCTCACATGGTGTACACCATGTTTTTGTTTGCATTCCGACTGCAGGTATTGTGGTCAATGCAAACATGACTCCTTGTAAAAAAGGTGTCAGTTTTGTTGCCAGATAAAAGGGTAAAAAAACAATTATCATATTTTGATTTTAGCAGGTGTAAGGCCCACTGAGCAATGTAGCTCTTTTTCAGAAGCGACCTGGTCACAAATGATAACTCAACGAAGTTGCTTTTCATCATCGTCGCGTGGAAATGCATCGCAGCAGCCAAATAATCTCCAACGCATGTTTCTAAAATCCACGCGACCACGGTTAGAGAGAGGGATACGCAAACTCCAAATATACAGCAGCAGGCATCAGGGTCGGGATCGAATCCACGACCTCCTGCACACCAGGCTAGGTAGTTAACATCTCCTAGCCACCGTGATGACGATGAGAGAGAGAGAGAGAGACGCAAACTCCAAATATACAGCAGCAGGCGTCAGGGTCGGGATCGAACCCACGACCTCCTGCACACCAGGCGAGGTAGTTAACATCTCCTAGCCACCGTGAACATGGGCCCTTAGTGCAGTTGCATCGCCGACACACTCCGATAGCCACGCCACCGCTCATAATGCGTGCCGCTTGTTGCTATGTCGGCTGTGCGAGAATGATTTCTCTTGTGTTGCCGTGTAGAGCCGGCGGCGTGTACAATGAGTGCATTGTTAATGCAAGGGCTTCCTGGTGCATCTCTAAGTCTATTGATTCAGGACGGATCGAAATGCATTACGTCAGCGATCGTGAAGTTTCCAGTGAGAGTAACATTTTAGTTAATGGGAAAAAATGTGCAAGGGATGGCACGATTTGTATCATGATTATCAGACTGGACTTTCAAATCCAGAGGTTAATGGTTGAAATCCACGTTTCAATGCTCATTAACCCCTCTCCCGTTCCGGGACGTCTGCAAGCTGTGGGTGACCCCTTCACCGCCGAACCACGTGAACACGGCAATCGGTTCGGTGTTAATTTTATTTCGAGAGAGGCGTAGTAGCAGCAGAGGCACCGTTGTTCTTTTAAAGACGTCGTTACTCACCACGGAGAACTGTAGCGACACGACCCCGGGTGCCAAAACTGTGCCTTGTGGGCGCCTTGGTACCACGTCTTCCGAACCTGAAGACGTACCGACAAAGTTACTTAATCTTCTTGGTTCTTCTTCTTGGTTCTTTCGGTAAAGTCACGTAGAAGGGAAATAATAAAATAAAGCATAATAAAATAATTCTCACGACGTTTCGGCCACAACGCAAGCAGCCGTCATCAGGTGACGCTGTCTCCCCGACAGACCTGTTCTTCACCTGAGGACGACTGCTTGCGTTGTGGCCGAAACGTCTTGAGAATTATTTGAATTATGTTTTATTTTTATTATTTTATTATTTTCCTTCTACGTGACTTTACCGAAAGAACCAAGAAGATAAACATTATTTTATTTTTTATCTCACAGAGGGTTGCAATCGAAACAACCTTGCAAGTCTCTTGACTCCCCAACTAACTGCCCCTTTTCCAGCCAGCCAGCCTGCAACTAACTAACGGGTTCAACCACAGTTAGTCGATTGGCAGGCCCATGGACGTGGTAGGGTAAAGTGTGGGTAACTTCCATCTCTTCCAAGACGTACGGGGGAGCGTGGAAAAGTAGGCCAAGAACACACCTCTGGAGCAGTGGCTTTCATTCTCTTGGCCACTGTACCCCCCCCCTCCCTGTTGGATGTTGTGTTCTAGAGAGTACTAAACCCCCGTGCATGACCCAACATGGTTCTGAGAAATAAATGTATGGATAAAAAACTTCTGAATTCTAATCAAATGTCCATTTTGTGAGGTATCCTAGCTAGCGAGTAACTGCGTAAAGAAAATTAAACATATCACAAGGAAGCCACGCACTTTCATTGAGCCCATCAAATTTGATGAATTCTAAGGTCAAAATAATGTATTTTATACTTTTGGGTGCAAATGAAAGTGTGCGCATTAAAAAATATAGTTTTTTTATTACCTAACTAGCTGTACTACTCCGGCTTCGCCCGGGACTTGTCACCACGCCCGGCCGCCTTTGTCTCCCCAGTGGCGATGTTCACACACCGCATCAGTTACTCGTTTGAGGCTGAGTCAACCTAGGGGAGGCCCAGGAGCGGTTAAAATAATCGTCACCGGTGGTGGCCGTGAACGGGAATCGAACTCGGGTCGCCGGGTTCGTAGCGCAGCGCGCTACCCACTACACTACACGTGACAGATGTGACGTCTCTCTGCACGTGCCTGGAGCTTTTTCAGGCTTCATAACTCGGCTCCACCGTGGCGCATAAAACGTCGGACATCGTGCCGAACAATACGTAGCGGAACGAGGCGCCACACGGCAAAGAGAGAGTGAGCAAAATGACCGTTTGTATAACCCGTGATAATTTCAACTCCACTGGGTTTCCACGCTGGATTACGATGGGACGTTGCGTAGGCATTGGCTTTAATGTTGCCACAGGGCTTAAGGCAAGGCCCAGCTTGAATGACAGATGCAGCAGGAATGTTGCGAGCATATTTTGGGCCGTTAAGTCCCTTGTACTCGCATATTTGCCGGTTTGCCAGAGACACACTGCTCTCTCCGTCATCAGAAGTAGATATGTGACTGTCGGATGTGCGACGTTGTCCTGTGCTCCGCAAAATCCGTTGTCTTTCCCATCGCGATGCGAAGAGATCGGGTTGATTGGTGATCCAGCGCTCGCTGATTAACTCCATGGCACTCGTTTACTGATTCACTCGAAGTCACTCGCTCACTGCCACCCACTCACCGCACTGCAGGTCACAACAACACACTCACCCACTCACCGCACTGCAGGTCACAACAACACACTCACCCACTCACCGCACTGCAGGTCACTACAACAACTCACTCACTCACCACACTGCAGGTCACAACACACTCACCCACTCACCACACTGCAGGTCACAACACACTCACCCACTCACCACACTGCAGGTCACAACAACACACTCACCCACTCACCACACTGCAGGTCACAACAACACACTCACCCACTCACCGCACTGCAGGTCACAACAACAACTCACCCACTCACCGCACTGCAGGTCACATTAACACACTCACTCACCGCACTGCAGATCACAACAACACACTCACACACTCACCCACTCACCACACTGCAGGTTACAACAACACTCACTCACCGCACTGCAGGTCACATCAACACTCACCCACTCACCACACTGCAGGTCACAACAACACTCACTCACCGCACTGCAGGTCACAACAACACCCACTCACCACACTGCAGGTCACAACAACAAACTCACCCACTCACCACACTGCAGGTCACATCAACACTCACCCACTCACCACACTGCAGGTCACATCAACACTCACTCACCGCACTGCAGGTCACAACAACAAACTCACCCACTCACCACACTGCAGGTCACATCAACACTCACCCACTCACCACACTGCAGGTCACAACAACACTCACTCACCGCACTGCAGGTCACATCAACACTCACTCACCGCACTGCAGGTCACAACAACAAACTCACCCACTCACCACACTGCAGGTCACATCAACAACTCACTCACTCACCACACTGCAGGTCACAACAACAACTCACCCACTCACCGCACTGCAGGTCACATTAACACACTCACTCACCGCACTGCAGATCACAACAACACACTCACACACTCACCCACTCACCACACTGCAGGTTACAACAACACTCACTCACCGCACTGCAGGTCACATCAACACTCACCCACTCACCACACTGCAGGTCACAACAACACTCACTCACCGCACTGCAGGTCACAACAACACCCACTCACCACACTGCAGGTCACAACAACAAACTCACCCACTCACCACACTGCAGGTCACATCAACACTCACCCACTCACCACACTGCAGGTCACATCAACACTCACTCACCGCACTGCAGGTCACAACAACAAACTCACCCACTCACCACACTGCAGGTCACATCAACACTCACCCACTCACCACACTGCAGGTCACAACAACACTCACTCACCGCACTGCAGGTCACATCAACACTCACTCACCGCACTGCAGGTCACAACAACAAACTCACCCACTCACCACACTGCAGGTCACATCAACACTCACCCACTCACCACACTGCAGGTCACATCAACACTCACTCACCGCACTGCAGGTCACAACAACACACTCACCCACTCACCACACTGCAGGTCACAACAACAAACTCACCCACTCACCACACTGCAGGTCACTGTGGTTTTTAAAAGAAAACCACTTGCCACTGATGTGCGTACCTGTCGACCCGTGATCAGTGCCCGACCTTATTACAGACCAATTCCGACCTTATTGGTCACCCCGTGCACCTTATAAATCTCAACGTTCATCCTACAACGTCCCATCACAAGGGAGGAACACAAATAGCCAAGCAAATAATTAATTTCTCCGTATTGAAACGGCTGTACGCCGTATGGACCGTATGGGTTGACGAGTATTTGATAGCCGTGACTAAGTTGTTGACAATACTGTGCTCAAGTCAGGTCGCTTCACGATTACCCTAAACATTATCCACAGCTTCAAAATACTGCCCCATCGGAGAGCACTACTTTTCAGTGTTTATCTTAAAGATAGACTCAACTGGCTCGGGGCAATGAACAGGAGGTGAACCCACCGCCTCAATGCCCCTTTGTGCAGGAAATCCCTTTCAGGTGAGCACTCGAGATGCCGGGATAAGTCTCGCGGGGGAAAAAAGTGTGGTCAACAATGAAGCAAATAGATATGGGCGGAAAATCAATAAAATAAAAAATCAGAGACGGACAGATATACATCGGAGCGGTGACAACCAGATCGACGTCGGAGCAGAGACAACCAGATAAAGATCAGATCAGAGACAGACAGATAGAGACCAGAGACATCCAGATAGACAGATAGAGATCAGAGCAGAGACATCCAGATAGAGATCAGAGCAGAGACAGACAGACAGAGATCAGAGACAGACAGACAGAGATCTGAGTAGACACAGACAGATAGAGATCAGAGACAGAGACAGACAGATAGAGATCAGAGCAGAGACAGACAGATAGAAATCAGAGACAGAGACAACCAGATAGAGATCAGAGCAGAGACATCCAGATAGAGATCAGACACAGAGACACAGACAGATAGAGATCAGAGCAGATACAGACAGATAGAGATCAGAGACAGACAGATAGAGATCAGAGACAGAGACAGACAGACAGAGATCAGAGCAGGGACAGACAGATAGACATCATACCAGATACACCCAGATAGAGATCAGAGCGGAGACAGACAGACAGAGATCAGAGCGGAGACGACCACATTACAGAAGAAACCGATAACAGCGCGCGAATATGAACAATTATTCAATGAGATGTCTTTCCTGTAACGAGTGTCCTCAGCCGCCGTGCATCCCGCAAACCTATCACGTGGAAGGGCCCAATCGGAACACGGCTTGGAGCGAGGGGGGGGGAGAGGGGGGAAGTTGATAAACCAAATTCTTGGCTTTCTCTCATCGGTCGAGGTCTCAGAAAATGTTTGGGCCCCCCCCCCCGTTTCTCGCAGCAGCCTGTGTCGAGTAAGAGGAACAATCATTTCCATTGTACGGTTGTTGAGAATGGAGTCCCGTGGGGAGCCCCCGCCCTCCGCCTCTCTGGTTTTGCCGTAGAGCCGTCCCTGAGGGTACGGCGAAGCGGGTAGACTGCCCCGTTCCCCGCGCTGTGGGGGTGGGTGGGGGGGCCACATTGCGTACGGAATAATCACACGGAGCGTCGTCACGCGCGACAATCGACACAGCATTGTCATTCTAGATTTGAAGCTTTCGTGACTGCAAGGATTTATATTCTTAGGTTTTTTTTCGGTAAAGTCACGTAGGTAAAAAAAAAAAAATTAGGTAAAAAATTTAAATTCATAAAAGTTAAATAAAAATAAAATAAAAATCACGTCGTTTCAGAAGCTTGTGTTGCCTCCGAAACGTCGTGATTTTTATTTTACTTTTATTAATTTAAATGTTTTAACCTACGTGACTTTACCGTAAAAACCTAAGAATACAGCATTGCCAGCCACGTCGGCCGTCCTGGTTAACACTGCTTTGTGTACGAACCGCAAGTGCTACGTGCCGTCTGCTTAGCTCACAGTGGACAGTAAAGATCCTGCGACTATGACATCAGATTCAGTAATGTATTTATACTCCTGAAGTAATCCGATTAACTATGAAGCTCTTTTCACAGATGTCCAGTAGGGGCTGGTTAGAAACTTACAACGACAAACAGTACAAAAACATGATGGTTAATCTAGGATTAAAGCTTTCGTAAAGCCACATACGTGATCTTCTTGGTTCTTTCGGTAAAGTCACGTAGAATGGAAATAATAAAATAATAAAGCTGGTAGGAACGTTGGGTTGCTCGGTCAATGGCCAGGGTCAATGGCGGCGTGGTGTATTCTGCAAATATGCCCGACTGTGAGGGCGGGCACAAGCCGGCGTGAGTAGGTTAAACGTTCAGTTTTATAAGGGCACCACGGGGTGACCAGCCCCTCCCCTCCCCACCCAGCCCCACCCCTCCCACCCCCCACCCAGCCCCTTCCTCCCCACCCTCCCCACCCAGCCCCTCCCTGCACAACGGACGGACACAATAATCCCCTGTGGGCTGGTGTAACCAGGAGGTTCCTACCAGTATAATATAATCTTTTTCACCCACTCACCCACCTACTCGCCAATTCCTCTTTGACAATGTCCTGATGGAAACAAGCACTGGCCACGGCTGGGGAAGTGTGTTTGGGTGTGTGTGTGTGCTTGTGTGCGTGTGTGTGCGCGTGTGTGTGTGCGCGTGTGTGTGTGTGTGCGTGTGTGTGCGCTTGCGTGCTTGTGTGCGTGTGTGTGTGTGCGCGTGCGTGTGTGTGTGTGCGTGTGTGTGCGCGTGTGTGTGTGCTTGTGTGTGTGTGTGTGCGCGTGTGTGTGTGTGCGCGTGTGTGTGTGTGCGCGTGTGGAGCGGTAGTGTCGCGGTTAGCGCGCTGCGCTACGAACCTGGGGGACACCCGCGTTCGATTCCCGCTCACGGCCAACACCGGTGACGATTATCTAAACCGGTCTTGGGCCTCCCCTAAGTCGACTCGGCCTCAAATGAGTAGCTGGTGTGGTCAACATCGCCACTGGGGAGACAAAGGCGGTCGGGCGTGGTGCTAGCCACCCACCCCCTCGTGCTCACGAACAGCACATGCCCCAACAGTCTGTTAAGGCTATACGGGGGATCTTTGTCTTTGTGCGTATGTGGAGCGGAGAGTGCCCGATGCACTTTCGAATTCGATTCCCGCTCACGGCCACCAACGGCAGTGGCGATTATTATTTGGAACCGTGCCTGGGCCTCCTCCTCCTCCTCCCCTAGGTTGACTCGGCCTCAAATGGGAACCTGGTGTGCAGTGTGTGAAACATCAGCACTGGGGAGACAAAGGCGGCCGGGCGTGGTGCTGGCCACCCACCCCCTCGTGTTCACGAACAGCACTTGCCCCTTCAGTCTGTTAAGGCAATGCGGGGGATCTTTGTCTTTGTGCTGACGTAGGCAGTACGTACTGTGACAAGCTGCTCAGCACTGGGGAGACAAAGGCGGCCGGGCGTGGTGCTGACCACCCTCGGTGTGCCGTGTTGGCTTTTGTAGTTTCTTACACTTGCCCCACGCACACGGAGTGGGGGGGTCTTTGTTGTATTGTGCGAGTGTGATTTTTTTTATATTGCAGTTGCTAAGCGAAGAATCCCTCCCGCCCCTCTGTCTCCGTCCCTTGAGTCGTGGTGTTGGCCGGCTAAGGAATCGGAGTGGAGAAAGGATAGGAAGTGACGAGGGATGTTGCTTTGACGACGATGATGATGATAACAACGGTGATGATTACTTTTGTTGAAGTGACGGTGGTAAGGATGATGATGATGGTGGTGGTGGTGGCAGTGATGATGTTTGATAGTTATAATGATGCTCGTTTGTTTTTCGGTAAAGTCACGTAGGTAAAAATTATAAAATAAAATAAATGAAAACAACTAAATTAACTCACGTCGTTTCGGGCGCAACACAAGCGTCCTTCTTCGGGTGGGCACAACTTAGCGAAAGCACAGCGCTAAAGTGTGTCGTGATTTAATTTAGTTGTTTTCATTTATTTGAATGTGTCCTTGCAGTCACGAAAGCTTCAAATCCAGAGTTATAATGATTATCGTGATGACAGGAGGGATGATTATGATCGTGGTGATTTTGATGGTGATTATGACAGTCATGATGAGGGTATGATGATTGATGATGATCTAGGCAATGGGTGAGAATGAAAACGATAATCGTGATGGTGGGTTACTATGATTTTCATGATTACTATGATGATTACCATGATGAATTTGATGGTTACTGTGATGGTTTTGATGGTTACGATGATGATGATGATAGTGACGGTGATCATGTTTGATAGTTATGATGATAACCGTGATGACGGAGCGATGATTATATTAGGGATGATTTTGACAATGATTATGAAAGTGATGATGATGATGGCGAGTATGATGACTGATGATATCTGCAATGGGTGAGCATAAAAATGCTAATCATGGTGATAGTTCCCTATGATTTTGATCATTATCACTGTGATGATTGTGATAAAGATGACTGAAACTAAACCATAAACAATTTTTAATTTAGCAGGTAAGGCCCACTGAGTGTATACACATATTTTTCAGGCCACAAATGATAGCGAATCTAAGTGGCTTACCATCGTGTGGAAATGTATAGCAACCAAATACTCTAAACGCGTGATGTTGATTATAAATCTGGAGGGAAAACCCGGAGGACCCGTAGAAAAATCCACGCCACCACGGAGAGAGACACGCAAACTCCAAATATACAGCAGCAGGCGTCAGGGTTGGGATCGAACCCACGACCTCCTGTACACCAGGCGAGGTAGTTAACATCTCCTAGCCACCGTGATGATGATGATGATGAGAGAGAGACACACACAAACTCCAAATATACAGCAGCAGGTGTCAGGGTTGGGATCGAACCCACGACCTCCTGTACACCAGGCGAGGTAGTTAACATCTCCTAGCCACCGTGATGATGATGATGAGAGAGAGAGAGACACGCACACTCCAAATATACAGCAGCAGGCGTCAGGGTTGGGATCGAACCCACGACCTCCTGTACACCAGGCGAGGTAGTTAACAGTTAACATCTCCTAGCCACCGTGATGATGATGATGAGAGAGAGAGAGACACGCACACTCCAAATATACAGCAGCAGGCATCAGGGTCGGGATCGAACTCACGACCTCCTGTACACCAGGCGAGGTAGTTAACATCTCCTAGCCATCGTGTCGCCTCTCTAGCGAGGTAGGAACCACTTGCACCTTACCCCACCCACACGTCCTAAGAGGAGGGATTCAAGAATTTCAGCATTGCAATCCCACCACACATTGAATTGTTGTTGTGTTTTCTCAAGCCAGGGAATTTAAAATGACTGGGCCCAGTGTACAGCAGCTATGGATAGGAAAAAAACCAGCAAGCGCTTTTTATAGGTTGCCTGCGCGCCTACTACTGTATGTCTTGTTGGAATGTTGCGCTGAGTTGGGGGGGCTAGGGGTTGTCGGAGGCACAGCCGAGGTCCCGTGTTCCAAGTCGGGTTTGAACCACACTCTGTGATTAAACCCGGGTTCTGCAGTGCAGTGCCAGCTCACACGGTGACTCGCTTAGAGACCCACGGACTCGCATAGACCCACAGACTCACAGAGACCCACAGACTTGCACAGAGACCCATAGACTTGCATAGAGACCCATAGACTCGCACAGAGACCCACAGACTCGCACAGAGACCCACAGACTCGCACAGACACCCACAGACTCACACAGAGACCTACAGACTGGCAGAGAGACCCACAGACTTGCACAGAGACCCACACTCACACAGACCCACAGACTCGCATAGAGGCCCACAGACTCGCATAGAGACCCACGGACTCGCACAGAGACCCACAGACTAACACAGAGACCCACAGACTGGCAGAGAGACCCACAGACTGGCAGAGAGACCCACAGACTGGCAGAGAGACCCACAGACTGGCAGAGAGACCCACAGACTGGCAGAGAGACCCACAGACTGGCAGAGAGACCCACAGACTTGCACAGAGACCCACACTCACACAGAGACCCACAGACTCGCATAGAGACCCACGGACTCAGAGACCCACAGACTCGCATAGACCGAGGCTGTGATGCTCAGGTGTGGTGAGTTGATGGTATCAGCCTGGTCACCAGTGACTCGCATAGAGATCTACTAGATGACATAGCGACCCACAGACTCACATAAGAGACCCACAGACTCGCACAGACCCACAGACTAACACAGAGACCCACAGACTGGCAGAGAGACCCACAGACTTGCACAGAGACTCACACAGAGACCCACAGACTCACACAGAGACCCACAGACTCGCACAGAGACCCACAGACCCACAGACTAACACAGAGACCCACAGACTCGCACAGAGACCCACAGACGCACGTAGACGAGACTCCGCCTATTTGTCGCGAATAATTGACAACGTCTCTCCCATCACTTCTCGGTAAAGGAACAACGGCAGGGAGTGGATGGGGGGGGGCGTGTTTACGTTTAGAACTTCGTCGTAAGCTCGGCAATCCCCTACGGTGACCTTCGTTGAAAAATGAGGGGGGGGAGACCCCATAACAAAAACTCCGGGGGTATTGGTTTGGTGTAGAGGTCGCAACCGGGTACCCGATACCCGTACCCTACCCGATACCCGGCCGGGTACGGGTACCCATTTGCGACCCTGGTGCGGCCGGGTACGGGTACGGGTAGGCCGTGAGTCACTGGTGAGTCACCGTTTGTCACTCATTTCCCAACGTCTTGTCTCTTCTCACAATTCAAGTTCCTAGAATCAACCCACCCGCGCCTGCAACATGGCTTCATCCCAGAGGTCGCAATCAGGTACCCGATACCCGTACCCTACCCGATACCCGTACGGGTAGGGTACGGGTAGGAGTTACGGCCGGGTACGAGTACCCGTTTGCGACCCTGGTGCGGCCGGGTACGGGTAAGGAATCAAAACCCGTTTGCGAACTCTGGTTTGGTGGGGGTGGGTGGGTGGGGGAAGTGGGGTGGGTGTGGGGGCGTATGACACGGTCAATGCGAAATGAGATATTGAGCACGAATGATTAAAAAAAATCCTGCAGTATTGATGGTATCGGTCATGAAAGCCGCCGTGTGAAACTGAGGAACGTGTACTGTACGTTGAACTTCGTTTGCACCGTACGTAGGCCAACTGTGCTAATCGGAGATGTGGGTGGGAGGGCGGGGGGGGATCTTGCGAAATAAGAATTGGCTGCTTTACCCCCCCCCCCCCCCCTTTCGGGAAATAATACAAGAGGTGTGTTAAGATTGATTTTCGATTTAAAGCTTTCGTGACTGCATGGATTCATATTCTTGGTTCTTTTGGTAAAGTCACGTAGAAGGGAAATAATAAAATAATTAAAATAAAACATCATAACATTTCGATTTAAAGCTTTCGTGACTGCATGGATTCATATTCTTGGTTCTTTCGGTAAAGTCACGTAGAAGGGAAATGATAAAATAAATAAAATAAAACATAAAAAAATATTTTATTATTTTTATTTCATTAGTATTAATAAAAAATAAATATTTTATTATGTTATTTTTTTATTATTTTACTATTTCCCTTCTACGGGACTTTACCAAAAGAACCAAGTAAAATACTCAGTATTATTACTCGGAATACTTACTATTATTAATAGACATTATTAATAAGAATTCGTAATAATAACAAGTAATTATTACATTTTGATTTAAAGCTTTCGTGACTGCAGGGATTCACATTCTTGGTTCTTTCAATAAAGTCACGTAGAAGGGAAATAATTAAAAGTAAAACATAATAAAATACAATTCTCACGACGTTTCGGCCACAACGCAAGCAGCCGTCCTCAGGTGAAGAACAGGGCTGTCGGAAAGACAGCGTCCCATTATGTTTTATTTTTATTATTTTATTATTTCCCTTCTACGTGACTTTACCGAAAGAACCTAAGAGTATGGGTGTTAAGATACACACACACAACTATCGTCAACAAGGGCATCGAGTTGGAATTATAACGGCACACCATTTGCTTGTGGCCAAACATGCGGACAAGCGTGCTTTGACAATAACGTGGGCGCCTTTGGGGCCGTCCATAAATGACGTCACGCGATTTTTGACGATTTTTGACCCCCCCCCCTCGTCACACGGCGTCACAAAAAGTCAGACCCCCCCCCCCCTTCAAATATGACGTCACAAAGCTCTGCCCCCCCCCCCCCAAAAAAAAAGTGCTTCAAATCGCTTTAAACTATTGTCATTGTAGTGCGTATTTAATGTGGCGCTGCACTCTGATGTTGTAGGAGAAAACATTTATTACAAAGTCTATATAATTAAGTAGAACGTGTTGTCTATATTTATTTAAAGTTGCGCATTTTGATGATTGGTCCACACCAGTTTCAAAGACAATGCATGGAGAACAGGTCCGTCAAGTAGACAGACTCTGTCTGACAGACTCTGTCTACTTGACGGACCTGTTCTCCACCTGAGGACGGCTGCTTGCGTTGTGGCCGAAACGTCGTGAGAATGATTTTATTATGTTTTATTTTAATTATTTTATTACTTCCCTTCTACGTGACTTTACCGAAAGAACCAAGAAGATGAATCCCTGCAGTCACGAAAGCTTTAAATCGAAATTTAATGCATAAACTATCAGAGTATTGTTTTTTGTTTGCATTTGACTGCAAGTATTGTGGTTAATGTAAGCATGAGACCTTGCAAAAGGTGTCAGTTTTGTTGCCAGAAAAAAGGGGAAAACCCCTATTAGTATATTTTGGTTCTGGCAAAGGAGGTCCCATGATGTAACAAAAACGTGGTTCCGATAGAAATGTAAAGACGCAGTCACAGCCGTGAAACGAAATAAAAATCCTGGATTCGTTAGACGACCAAGAAAAAAAAAACGCGTTTTAATTACGGCGGAAATTGATCGCTGCGCACGAATGATGAATAATCGGTGATCGTTACAGGGAGGGGGGAGGGCCTTTCCACCCGTGTTAGTCATTAGCTTGAAAACTTGTTTCTTGAAAATAGATTTTTATATTTAGGTTGTTGTCCTTCCGCCCCCGCACCTCCCAATGATCACGGTTGGCTACGTACGGACTACCCATAGACTCAACACTGCCCATAGACTCAACACTGCCCATAGACTCAACACTGCCCATAGACTCAACACTGCCCATAGACTCAACACTGCCCATAGACTAACACTACCCATAGACTCAACACTGCCCATAGACTAACACTGCCCATAGACTCAACACTGCCCATAGACTCAACACTGCCCATAGACTCAACACTGCCCATAGACTCAACACTGCCCATAGACTCAACACTGCCCATAGACTAACACTGCCCATAGACTCAACACTGCCCATAGACTCAACACTGCCCATAGACTCAACACTGCCCATAGACTCAACACTGCCCATAGACTCAACACTGCCCATAGACTCAACACTGCCCATAGACTCAACACTGCCCATAGACTCAACACTGCCCATAGACTCAACACTGCCCATAGACTAACACTGCCCATAGACTCAACACTGCCCATAGACTCAACACTGTCCATAGACTCAACACTGCCCATAGACTCAACACTGCCCATAGACTCAACACTGCCCATAGACTCAACACTGCCCATAGACTAACACTGCCCATAGACTCAACACTGCCCATAGACTCAACACTGTCCATAGACTCAACACTGCCCATAGACTGAACACTACCCATAGACTCAACACTGCCCATAGACTCAACACTGCCCATAGACTCAACACTGCCCATAGACTCAACACTGTCCATAGACTCAACACTGCCCATAGACTAACACCGCCCATAGACTCAACACTGCCCATAGACTAACACTGCCCATAGACTCAACACTGCCCATAGACTCAACACTGCCCATAGACTCAACACTACCCATCGACTCAACACTGCCCATAGACTCAACACTGCCCATAGACTCAACACTGTCCATAGACTCAACACTGCCCATAGACTGAACACTACCCATAGACTCAACACTGCCCATAGACTCAACACTGCCCATAGACTCAACACTGCCCATAGACTAACACTGCCCATAGACTCAACACTGCCCATAGACTCAACACTGTCCATAGACTCAACACTGCCCATAGACTGAACACTACCCATAGACTCAACACTGCCCATAGACTCAACACTGCCCATAGACTCAACACTGCCCATAGACTCAACACTGTCCATAGACTCAACACTGCCCATAGACTAACACCGCCCATAGACTCAACACTGCCCATAGACTAACACTGCCCATAGACTCAACACTGCCCATAGACTCAACACTGCCCATAGACTCAACACTACCCATCGACTCAACACTGCCCATAGACTCAACGCTGCCCATAGACTCAACACTGCCCATAGACCCAACACTGCACCTCCCGGTTATCGCGGTGCAAAATAAGTTCAACGTACATACGTACGACAACACGTTTCGACCCGCCCCTGAAAGGATTTCGGCGCTACGCTCTGAAGTTTGGTGAAGTCTACAAATTTCCGCTCTCTCCCCGTCATCCACCTCCAGCCAGCCACTCCATCTCTCCACCCCCTTGACCTCACCGTTTCACCGAGCCCTCTAACTTCTGCGTAAAACAAAACAAAAACTCGCCCTCCCAGTTCTACCTGAGCCGCCAGCCACACTTGGCACGACGTAACAGTCACAGCTCAGCGTCTCCTCCTCCTCCTTCACCTACTCTGCCACCTCCCTGTCTGTCACCGCCTTGCGACCTCCCATACCACCACCCCCACCACTCCTCGCTTCGGATCGCTCTTTTAAGCCGAGTGGGCGACCGACGGGCGACTTGGACGCGTTTGGAAGTCGTTGCACGGTCGTCGCCGCCGTTACCGCTCACGCCGATAACGTCGGCAGGAGAATCTCTTCCCCCTCTCTTCCGCACACCCCCCCCCCCCCCCCGACAAGTCCGGCTTCCGCGAGAGAGACCCCCGAGAGAGGAGAGATCGTTTTTGGAGAGTTTGAAGTTGTTTCAACAGCCGGGGCGGCGAGACTGCCGGCCGTACGGATTCACTCGGAAGGAGTTGCCTCCCCCCCTACCCCGCACTGTGAGTGTTGCGCGTGTGTTCGTGTGTTCGTGTGTTTGTGTGTTTGTGTGTTCGCGTGTTCGTGTGTTTGTGTGTTCCCGTGTTTGTGTGTTCCCGTGTTCGTGTGTTCCCGTGTTTGTGTGTTCCCGTGTGTTCCCGTGTGTTCTCGTGTGTTCCCGTGTTCGCGTGTTCCCGTGTTCGTGTGTCTGCGTGTTCGTGTGTCTGTGTTCGCGTGTGTTCCCGTGTTCCCGTGTTCCCGTGTTCGTGCCGAGCGATTCCGTACGGTCGTAAGCCGCTAAGTTTGACTGTGTGTTGAACTTCTTTTGCACCATACGCAGCCAACTGTGCTAATCGGAGGTGCGACGTTTCTGTGTGTCGGGGGGCGGGGTGGCGTGATGGCGGATCGGCGCGTTGAGCTGCGGCGCGTGTGAGTTTGAGTTCACACTGCCTAATTGCGTATTTAGTTTCAAGCGTACAGGCCCCTGTTTCAAAACGGGACGGCTACAAACGAGAATGGGAGTCAAGCGAGACGGACACCGGCATGCGGAGTTTGCGGCGGTGTTTCGTTTTTGTTCCGTGTTTTGAATTTCGCGACCGCGTGTTTCCGATCTGCGGAAACAGAGGCTTCGCAGACCACTTTCGCAACAGCCGCGACCCAAAGCCGCGACCGAAACCCGCGGAAAAGGAGCAGAAAGCCAATGGTGGCACTCCACAACCCTCCGTGAGGTTGTGTTTTTTTGCGCGGCTTTGCGTCAAACTGTGAGCCGAATCGTCTAAAACAGAGGAGGGTCCTTGCCTGCAAACATCTGGCGTTTCACCAGAATTGTTTCAAGCGAACCTGACCTTGTTGATGAGTCAATGAACATCAAAACCAGTCCTTGCCTACAAACATCGGGCATTTCATCAGCATTGGTTTCAAGCGAACCTGGCTCTGCTGATGAGTCAATGAACATCAAAACCAGTCCTTGCCTACAAAAATCGGGGAGTTCACCAGAATTGTTTCAAGCGAACCTGACCCTGGTGATGAGTCAATGAACATCAAAACCAGTCCTTGCCTACAAACATCGGGCATTTCATCAGCATTGGTTTCAAGCGAACCTGGCTCTGCTGATGAGTCAATGAGCATCAAAACAAGTCCTTGCCTGTAAACATCGGGCGTTTCACCAGAATTGTTTCAAGCGAACCTGACCTTGTTGATGAGTCAATGAAACACGAAACCAGTCCTTGCCTACAAACATCGGGCGTTTCGCCAGCATTGTTTCAAGCGAACCTGGCTCTGCTGATGAGGTCAATGAAACATGAAACCAGTCCTTGGCTATAAAAATCGGGGAGTTCACCAGAATTGTTTCAAGCGAACCTGACCCTGTTGATGAGTCAATGAAACACGAAACCAGTCCTTGACAAAACATCGGGCGTTTCACCAGAATCTGTTTCAAGCGAACCTGACTCTGCTGATGAGGTCAATGAATATCAAAACCAGTCCTTGCCTACAAAGATCTGGCAGTTCACCAGAATTGTTTGAAGCGAACCTGACCCTGGTGATGAGTCAATGAATATCAAAACCAGTCCTTGCCTACAAACATCTGGTAGTTCACCAGAATTGTTTCAAGCGAACCTGACCTTGTTGATGAGTCAATGAAACACGAAACAAGTCCTTGCCTACAAACATCTGGTAGTTTACCAGAATTGTTTCAAGCGAACCTGACCCTGGTGATGAGTCAATGAATATCAAAACAAGTTCTTGCCTGTAATCATCTGGCAGTTCACCAGAATTGTTTCAAGCGAACCTGACTCTGCTGATGAGGTCAATGAAACACGAAACAAGTCCTTGCCTGTAAACATCGGGCAGTTCACCAGAATTGTTTCAAGCGAACCTGACCTTGCTGATGAAGTCAATGAACATCAAAACAAGTTCTTGCCTTTCGATTTAAAGCTTTCGTGACTGCAGGGATTCATCTTCTTGGTTCTTTCGGTAAAGTCACGTAGAAGGAAAATAATAAAATAATAATTAAAAAGCATAATTAAATAATATTTTTATTATTTTATTATTTTCCTTCTACGTGACTTTACCGAAAGAACCAAGAAGATGAAGTTCTTGCCTACAAAGATCTGGCAGTTCACCGGCATTGTTTCAAGCGAACCTGACCTTGCTGATGAGGTCAATTAATGTTGAAACCAGTTCAAAGTTTTGTTGAACCAATGCTGCTTAGAGGGGCACCGCGGCTGATGAGATGTGTGAAACTTAAATACTTTAGCTTTTTGCGTGGAGAGACGGATGTAGTTACTGTGCAGTATTTGATTAAAACATTCGCGCACGATTTGAATTAAATTTGCATACACAAACCTGTTTATCATGCCAGGCTCTCAAGGCTAACGCCGCTGAAGTGTAAAGCCTTATAATTCCTACTCTTAGTTCTTTCGGTAAAGTCACGTAGGTATAAAAGAAATTAAAATTAATAAAAATTAAATAATAAAATCGTGCACGACGTTTCGGAGGCAACACAAGTCTCCGTCATCAGGTGGGACCGTCACAGCCAGATTTGCTGTATCAAGTGAGGCAGAGTTTCCAACATGCAAGTTCTTAAATACCCTGCCTCACTTGATACAGCAAATCTGGCTGTGACGTCCCACCTGATGACGGAGACTTGTGTTGCCTCCGAAACGTCGTAATTTTATTATTTTATTTTTATTAATTTTAATTCCATTTTTTACCTACGTGACTTTACCGAAAGAACTAAGAGTATGAATCCTTGCAGTCACGAAAGCTTCAAATCTAGAAGCTTATAATTCCGCCAAAGTGGAAAGCGCGCGCTACGTACAACGTAGCAATGTGTGCTTAAAGCGACGTTAAGTTGGCATCGGTGATATTCACCCGCTGTGACGTACGGATCAGAGACAACCATCGGGAATCGGTGAGGCAAAGTGTAAACGCAGCTGAAAGGTTGTTGCAATGAAGCGTGGAGAGAGAGGCGCGTGTGTCGATGTCAGTGGGTTTTTTTTTCTTAAATTTTACAAATTAAGGTCCCGCTAAACTGCTTTGTAGCTTTTTTTCAGAAATTACCTGGCTTTCGATTTAAAGCTTCTTTCGTGACTGCAGGGATTCATCTTCTTGGTTCTTTCGGTAAAGTCACGTAGAAGGGAAATAATAAAATAATTTCGATTTAAAGCTTTCGTGACTGCAGGGATTCATCTTCTTGGTTCTTTCGGTAAAGTCACGTAGAAGGGAAATAATAAAATAATATTTATATTTCGATTTAAAGCTTTAGTGACTGCAGGGATTCATCTTCTTGGTTCTTTCGGTAAAGTCACGTAGAAGGGAAGTAATAAAATAATTTCGATTTAAAGCTTTCGTGACTGCAGGGATTCATCTTCTTGGTTCTTTCGGTAAAGTCACGTAGAAGGGAAATAATAAAATAATATTTATATTTCGATTTAAAGCTTTCGTGATTGCAGGGATTCATCTTCTTGGTTCTTTCGGTAAAGTCACGTAGAAGGGAAGTAATAAAATAATTTCGATTTAAAGCTTTCGTGACTGCAGGGATTCATCTTCTTGGTTCTTTCGGAAAAGTCACGTAGAAGGGAAGTAATAAAATAATTAAAATAAAACATCATAACATTTCGATTTTAAGCTTTCGTGACTGCAGGGATTCATCTTCTTGGTTCTTTCGGTAAAGTCACATAGAAGGGAAGTAATACAATAATAAAAATAAAACATAATACAATTTCGATTTAAAGCTTATTTCGTGACTGCAGGGATTCATCTTCTTGGTTCTTTCGGAAAAGTCACGTAGAAGGGAAATAATAAAATAATTAAAATAAAACATCATAACATTTCGATTTAAAGCTTTCGTGACTGCAGGGATTCATCTTCTTGGTTCTTTCGGAAAAGTCACGTAGAAGGGAAATAATAAAATAATAAAAATAAAACATTAAAAAATTATTCTCACGACGTTTCGGCCACAACGCAAGCAGCCGTCCTCAGGTGGAGAACAGGTCTGTCAGATGCTGTCTCTCCGACAGACCTGGTCTTCACCTGAGGACGGCTGCTTGCGTTGTGGCCGAAACGTCGTGAGAATTACTTTATTATGTTTTATTTTTATTATTTTATTATTTCCCTTCTACGTGACTTTACCGAAAGAACCAAGAAGAATTACCTGGCTGTTGACGAATGACAGCCCAGCGAATTGTCACGTGGCAATTTACAGCGGCAGTGAATCACTCTAAACGCTTGACCGTTGATTCTAAATGTGGAGGGAAAAACCGGGAGGACCCGGAGAAAAATCCACGTGACCACGGGGAGAACACGCAAACTCCAAATACGCAGCATCAGGCGTTAGCGTCGGGATCGAACCCTGGACCTCCTGTACACCAGGCGAGGTAGTTAACATCTCCTAGCCACCGTGGCACCCCCAAAGTAAAGCACGTATGTACATGTATGTTGAACTTCTTTTGCACCGTACGTAGCCAACCGTTCTAATCAGAGGTGCGGCGATGGGAAGGACAATAAACCAAACACCAAAAAGCAATTATAAAGAAATTAGTTTTCAATCGAGATAATTTAAAAGTGCCAATGCTCCAGGTGGCGCTTAGCTTCAGCATCCCACATACCCGCGCGCCTTACGAGATGTTAACTACCTCGCCTGGTGTGCAGGAGGTCGTGGGTTCGATCCCAATCCTGACGCCTGCTATATTTTTGGAGTTTGCGTGTCTCTCTCTCTCTCTCATCATCACGGTGGCTAGGAGATGTTGACTACCTTGCCTGGTATACAGGAGGTCGTGGGTTTGATCCCAATCCTGACGCCTGCTATATTTTTGGAGTTTGCGTGTCTCTCTCTCTCTCTCATCATCACGGTGGCTAGGAGATGTTAACTACCTCCCCTGGTGTAGAGGAGGTCGTGGGTTCGATCCAGACCCTGACGTCTGCTGCTGTATATTTGGAGTCTGCGTGTCTCTCTCTCTCATCATCACGGTGGCTAGGAGATGTTAACTACCTCGCCTAAAATGCAGGAGGTCGTGGGTCTCATCCTGACCCTGATGCCTGCTGCTGTATATTTGGAGTTTGCAGGGCTCCCTCTCTCCGTGGTCACGTGGGATTTTTCTCCAGGTCCTCTTGTTTTTTTTTTATCCCCTCCGCATTTCGAATCGACATCACGCGCTCAGTATATTTGTCCGCCATAAATTTCCACGATATAAAGGAAGGAGTTTTAAATTTAGATGATTTAAAAGTGCCATAGCTTCGGGTGTCGCTTGGGCCCCCCAGCATCCCCGCACATAACCTGCGGGCCTTACGCAAATAACCGGGTGACGGTCATCGCAAAGCACGGGACGGGAAGCTGTGTGGCTCACGGACCAGGTACCACCTGCCACTTCATTTGACCTGCTCCCCCACCACATTTTGGAAACGCGTATTTAGATGCAATCACATACCTGCATTTCCCATAAATATGCTAAATTCCTCTTGATATGCAAATCATTTTGTCAAGGCGCCCTTCCCCCCCTTCCAACCCAGCTTAAATATACGCTCCAAGCCTGGTGGTGTTTCATTCAGACGCTGTCTCCCCGACAGACCTGGTCTTCACCTGAGGACGGCTGCTTGCGTTGTGGCCGAAACGTCGTGAGAATTATTTTATTTCGATTTAAAGCTTTCGTGACTGGAGGGATTCATCTTCTTGGTTCTTTCGGTAAAGTCACGTAGAAGGGAAATAATAAAATAATAAAAAATATTTAAATAATAACATTGTAATTCTTTTTTTTATTTCCATTCTACGTGACTTTACCGAAAGAACCAAGAAGATGAATCCCTGCAGTCACGAAAGCTTTAAGTCGAAATGTATTTAGATAATTTAGATCACTTCGCTGCTGTAAATTTCCACGTCATTATTAAGCCATTTTTGTTGAGCCCATGCTTTGTAGCCAAATCGCTTCTGAGTGACTCGGCTTTTGGTGACACGTAACATGTGCTTGAGTAAGCACTGTGCAAATTATATTATTGCGAAACACCCGGCTAACATTACCTCGCTTGTCTTGTCGATCTCGTGCGTGGAAACAGGAAACGCGTACAGCGGTATTTACCAACACACCATGCGAGCGCACGTGACGCAACGTAAACAACAAAGTTATTTGGGTAGCCGAGGGTTGTGCACAATGGGCTCAAGTCGGAGACGCCGACTCGGCTACTTCCCAGTCCCTGAGTTGACCCCCCCCCCAACCCCCCCCCCTCCCCACGGTGGTGCCGAGTGTCCGTCTGCGTCTGACTCAAAACGTCATCGGCAGCCACGATCGGTCCACTGCTGCGGATAAAGCCCTCAGCGAGCCCCAGAGGTCGCAAACGGGTTTTGATTCCTTACCCGTACCCGGCCGCACCAGGGTCGCAAATGGGTACCCGTACCTGTACCCGGTCGGGTACGGGTAGCCGTTCCCTACCCGTACCCTACCCGAAATGAGTGACAAACGGTTACTCACCAGTGACTCACGGCCTACTCGTAGCCGTACCCGGCCGCACCAGGGTCGCAAACGGATACTCATACCCGGCCGGGTACGGGTAGCCGGGTATCGGGTAGGGTACGGGTATCGGGTACCCGGTTGCGACCTCTGCCGAGCCCCCTCACTCTCCGATGATGTGGCAGCGTGTCACGTGACCCGGGGTTTAATCACGTGACCCGGCGTTTAATCACGTGACCAGGGTTTTAGTCGCGTGGTAATGGGGTTTAAAGTGTACAGGAGGTCGTGGTAACGGTAGAGGCACAGCCCTGCAATTGCCTGCTTGTGCCACTGCTAGCGGAAGGACCTCCGCTCGAGGGAGCTTCGGGGAGCCTCGAGACAGAGAGAGAGAGAGTATTTTAGACCGAATCTTCCATGCCGGCCAGCACATGACGGGAGACATGGCCATACCAACACTTTATCTCACCACTGTCGACAATTGAGCAAATGTACTACGTGAAACTAGTTTTATATTTGGAGTTTGCGCGCGTGTCTCTCTCCCCGTGTTTGCGTGGCTTTTTCTCCGGGTCCTCCGGTTTTTCCCTCCACAATTTTAGAATCGGCGTCGCGCATTCAGAGTATTTGCCTGCTGCTGTAAATTTCCACGCGATGATGATGATGATGATACGCTGCCAGTTTGTTGAGCTATCATTTGTGAAAAAGAGCTGTATCGCAGCTCTGTGTGGGACTTCACCTGGTGAAATAAAAAAAAACAAATCAAATATTTTTTTCTTTTCGATTTAAAGCTTTCGTGACTGCAGGGAATTCATCTTCTTGGTTCTTTCGGTAAAGTCACGTAGAATGGAAATAATAAAATAATAAAAACATCATGTTTTATTTTTATTATTTTTTTATTTCCATTCTACGTGACTTTACTGAAAGAAAAAACATGTTTTATTTTTATTATTTTATTATTTCCATTCTACGTGACTTTACCGAAAGAACCAAGAAAAATGTTTTCGTTTACAGAAACTCTCGCCGCCGTTTCACCCGCCGCGTCCGCGAAATCGCACTTGACCAGCGTGTTCCGTTCCGTTCTCGCTCACCGTTACGACCGCCTTGGCGTCGACCTTGCGTCGAAATCGCGTCACCGCGGTTTAATCACCGTCGATATTGCGCGCGTGCCACGCAGGAGCATGCCCGAGGTACGGGACATCATGGACGCCCTCCCCGGGGAAAGCGAGGAGCCCATCGCAGCGCTTGGCGTCATCTCCTGCCCTTCGAGCGTGCCGCTCGGCTACAGCGTGGTGAGTGGCGGGCGCGACGGGGTGAGCACAAGGGCAGGTCCCCTCCGATGCGTTGGGGTGTCAGCACGGGTGGCTAGGAGATCCCACCTGATGACGGAGACTTGTGTTGCCTCCGAAACGTCGTGATTTAAAATTTTATTTCTATTATTATTTCTATTATTTTTTATTTTTTACCCCACGTGACTTTGCCGAAAAACCTACGAGTATGAATCCTTGCAGTCACAAAAGCTTCAAATCTAGAATTAACTATCTCGCCTGGTGTACAGGAGGTCGTGGGTTCGATCCCGACCCTGACGCCTGCTGCTGTATATTTGGAGTTTGCGTGTCTCTCTCTCTCTCATCATCATCATCATGGTGGCTAGGAGATGTTAACTACCTCGCCTGGTGTACAGGAGGTCGTGGGTTCGATCCCGACCCTGACGCCTGCTGCTGTATATTTGGAGTTTGCGTGTCTCTCTCTCATCATCATTACGGTGGCTAGGAGATGTTAACTACCTCGCCTGGTGTGCATGAGGTCGTGGGTTCGATCCCAACCCTGACGCCTGCTGCTGTATATTTGGAGTTTGCGTGTCTTTCCGTGGTCGCGTGGATTTTTTCCGGGTTTTGCTTTGTGTTATTGCGTTGTCCTCATCACTTGATCTCTCGTCACTTTGTCTCTCATCACTTTATCTCATCACGACCTACGTGACTTTACCGAAGGAACCAAAGAGTATGGATTCTTGCAGTCACGAAAACTTCAAATCAAGATTTGTCTCATCACTTTATCTCTCGTCACTTTATCTCTCATCGCTTTATCTCTCATCACTTTGTCTATCTCTCTCTCTACAGTCGTGTACAGTTCCCAAATGAATAACGAGGTAATCCTGTGTTTAAAACTAAACATCCATTAGCGCCATTCTCATCATTCTGCACTCAGACCGTGCGTCTTGTTGACTCCCCCAGCCCCGCTCGCTGTTTCATTCAAGTCCAGACGTGACTTCGACCTTGACGTCGATCATTGCGACTAGCACGAATCTCCCGTGTTGCATTCTTACCATGCACTGTGTGCGCCAGAGGTCGCAACCGGGTACCCGATACCCGTACCCTACCCGATACCCGTACCCGGCCGGGTACGGGTACCTGTTTGCGACCCTGGTGCGGCCGGGTACGGGTAGGCCGTGAGTCACTGGTGAGTCACCGTTTGTCACTCATTTCCCAACGTCTTGTCTCTTCTCACAATTCAAGTTCCTAGAATCAACCCACCCGCGCCTGCAACATGGCTTCATCCCAGAGGTCGCAATCAGGTACGGGTACGGCCGGGTACGGGTACCCGTTTGCGACCCTGGTGCGGCCGGGTACGGGTAAGGAATCAAAACCCGTTTGCGAACTCTGGTGTGCGCTATCATCAAAGGCAAATTCCGGACGTCCCTACGCTCTGTTTCGTAATGCTGCGACTGGTTAAACGGCACGACCACCACCACCATCAACGTCACCGCCACCTGCTCTGGCCGGCCGCCACTGTGTGTTGGTTTCTCATTGTCGGCTCGGTTTTGTTTACCCTCCGTGGTGACCACCTCCAGTGTCTTGGCAGTGCTAAGCCCCTCACCTTCACCGACACCCAAAGACAAAGGTCCCCCAGACGACTGTTGGGGCAAGTGCTGTTAGCGAGCGGCAGCAGCAGCAGCACCTTTGTCTCCCCCCCAGTAGCGATGTTTCTTACACATCGTACCAGGTACTCGATTGAGGCTGAGTTTTGACCCTAGGCGGAGGCTCAGGGCTGTTTCGGATAATCGCCACTGGTGATGTTGTTGGCCGTGAGCGGGAAATCGAACTCTGGTCGCCGGGTTCGTAGCCCAGCGTGGCGCTAACCGCTGCGCCACCGCTCCTCGCCGACCCGTTCACCCCCCCCCCCATCCCCCACCTCCCACCCTTCCTCCCTTCCTCGACGTAAAACAAAGAGTTGAAAGAAAGAAGGAAAAAAACAAAGAGAATTTCCTTTTTGGCTCCGAATCGGAAACCGGCTTGGAGCTGCGTTAATGTGCAGTGACATCATCATCATCATGGGCGTCTGGGGGGCTGAGCGATGTGTGTGGTGTGTGTGGGGTGGGGGTGTGTGTGTGTGGAGTGGGGTGTGTGTGGTGTGTGGTGTATGTGTGGTGTGTGGGGGGATTGTGTGGGGTGTGTGGCGTGTGGGGTGTGTGGTGGGGTGGGTGTGTGTGTGTGGGGTGTGTGGTGGGGTGTGTGTGTGTGTGGTGGGGTGTGTGTGTGTGGGGGTGTGTGGGGTGTGTGTGTGTGTGGTGGGGTGTGTGTGTGGTGTGGGTGTGTGTGTGGGGTGTGTGTGTGTGTGTGTGGTGGGGTGTGTGTGTGGTGTGGGTGTGTGTGTGGGGTGTGTGTGGTGTATGTGTGGGTTGTGTGTGTGTGTGGGGGGTGTGTGTGTGTTGTGTGTGTGGGGAGCGGGAGTGCAGCGGTTAGCGTGCTGCACTACGAACCTGGCGACCCGAGTTCAATTCCCGCTCACGGCTAAAACCAGTGACGATTATCTGAACCGGTCCTGGGCCTCCCCTAGGTCGACTCGGCCTCAAATGATTACCTGGTGCGGTGTTTAAAAACATCGCCACAGGGCAGACAAAGGCAACTGGGTGTGGTCCTGACCACCCACCCCCCTCGTATGCCGTGCCGGTTTTCATAGGCGCTCGCTAACAGCACTTGCCCCTGCAGTCTTTTAAGGCTACACGGGGGATCTTTGTCCTGGGTGTGTGGCTCAGCGGTTAGCGCGTCACGCTACGAACCCGGCGACCCGAGTTCGCCGCCAACACCGGTGACGGTTATCTGAACCGGTCCTGAGCCTCCCCTAGGTCGACTCGGCCTCAAATGAGTACCCGGTGCGGTGTGTAAAAGAAAGAAAAAAAAATCGCCACTGGGGAGACAAAGGCGGCCGGGCATGGCGCTGACCACCAGCCCCCCTCGTGTTTCGCTCCGACCTTCATACGCCCTGCTCCTTAACAACACTTGCGTTGTTGTGTCGTGTTGGTTGTGTCGTATTGCGTGCAACCAAACGCTGTGGGTTTCTTCCTCTGCAAGCTGCGGGTACCCACGTCACCTCCGCCACCACAAGTGGGCCTTCGTCCGTGATACGACGTGGTGCCCATGAACCTTCGATTGGAATTTAATTATCATTTAATTGGGGGAAATTTACAACAGCAAAATAATAAGCGGCGAAGACGATGTAGAGCCTTGGTTGTTTTCGAGCATTGCGTAACGCTTTTCAAGACGCGTCACGCTTCAAGCATCACAAGGAGGTGATGTCGCAAGTGATGACGTAATCGTCTTGGCCTGCAAGGTGAATCGGAATTAGAATATTGTATTTATGCTGCAGGGGGAATCCGATGAAATATAAAGCTCTTTTCGATTTAAAGCTTTCGTCACTGCAAGGATTCATCTTCTTGGTTCTTTAGGTAAAGTCACGTAGAAGGGAAGTAATAAAATAATAAATTCAGACGCTGTCTCCCCGACAGACCTGGTCTTCACCTGAGGACGGCTGCTTGCGTTGTGGCCGAAACGTCGTGAGAATTATTTTATTATGTTTTATTTTTATTATTTTATTACTTCCCTTCTACGTGACTTTACCGAAAGAACCAAGAAGATGAAGCTCTTTGTTTCCAGTAGGGGCACGGGGTCAGAACGTTATAACAGCAAACAGTACACAAACAAACACGATTGGAGTGCAGAGAGTACAAGAAATGTAAGCAAATCGATTTTAATATATATATGCAAATAAAACTAAACTCTTTCATTTTATCAGGTGAAGCCGACCGAGCTATTAGCTTATTGTTTCAGAAGCGACCCGTCCATCACAAACGATAGCTCAACGGTTTATCACCATCGCAGTAGCCAAATGCTCTAAATACTCTAAATGCACGTTGACTGAAACCAGAGGACCCTTGACAAAAATTAACACAATCACGGGAAGAACATGCAAATCTACATCAGGCGTCATCAGGGTCGGGATCGAACCCACGACCTCCTGCATAACAGGCGAGGTAGTCAACATCTCCTAGCCACCGTGATGATGATGAGAGAGAGACACGCAAACTCCAAATATACAGCAGCAGGCGTCAGGGTCGGGATCGAACCCACGACCTCCTGTGTACCAAGGGCGGTAGTTAACATCTCCTAGCCACCGTGATGATGATGAGAGAGAGACGCACACTCCAAATATACAGCAGCAGGCATCAGGGTCCGGTATCGAACCCACGACCTCCTGTACACCAGGCGAGGTAGTTAACATCTCCTAGCCACCGTGATGATGATGATGAGAGAGAGAGACACGCAAACTCCAAATATACAGCAGCAGGCGTCAGGGTCGGGATCGAACCCACGACCTCCTGCGCACCAGGTGAGGTAGTTAACATGTCCTAGCCACCGTGACGATGATTATGATAATGAGAGAGACACGCAAACTCCAAATATACAGCAGCAGGCATTGTCAGGGTCGAGATCGAACCCACGACCTCCTGCGCACCAGGCGAGGTAGTTAACAGCTCTCCACGGGCCGATCGTTGAGCAGCGTAGTGAACGGAGGAGCCAGTGCGTAGACTCTAGACGATTGTGCCGATGCCACCACCGCCACCACCACCACCGCCTGCAGGTTTTGTACCGCACTAAAGAACAAGCCTGTGCCTGTTCCAGTCACATTAGCCGAGAGCGTGTTCACCACACCCAGTCGGGGGAGTTTGTTCAATAAACACGTCTGCACAAAGATCCCCCGTGTAGCCTTGATCGGCGTTTGGGGCAAGTGCCGTTAGCGAGCACCTATGAAGGCCGGCACGGCACGCGAGAGGGGGGGTGGGTGGCCAGCACCACGCCCGGCCGCCTTTGTCTCCCTCGTGGTGATGTTCACACATCGCACCGGGTACTCGTTTGAGGCTGAGTCGACTTAGGGGAGGCCCAGGACCGGTTCAGATAATCGTCACTGGCATTGGCCGTGAGCGGGAATCGAACTCCCAGGGTCGCGCTAACCACTACACTACCGCTCCCCATACTACCGCTCCCACACACACACACACACGTACACACATTCTTACACAACACACACACACACGCTTGAAAACTGATATACATATACTGTATATGTGCAGCTACACATAAATAGAATTACTCACCCACACACACACACTCATATTTACCAAGACAACAAATACAATGATCCCCCTTGTAACCTCAATAGACTTGGGGCAAGTGCTGTTAGCAAGCACCTATGATGGCCTGGCATGGCACACGAGGGGGTGGGTGGCCAGCACCACGCCCGGCCGCCTTTGTCTCCCCAGTGCCGATGTTTAAATACTGCACCAGGTACTCATTTGAGGCCGAATCGGCGCTTGTGCCAGGTTAGGTGCGCTTTTAGGCCATGTGAAGTATCAAAGGCATGAATAGCCCAGGTTGAACAGTTATAACTGTGATAATTGATTTTTTTACCCTTTTATCTGGCAACAAAACTGACACCTTTTTTTACAAGGAGTCATGTTTGCATTGACCACAATACCTGCAGTCTGAATGCAAAAAAAACACAACTCTGATAATGAATGCACTGTCCTTGAAATTGATTGGTCCACACCCGAGACAGCTTTTCTTAGAGCCTAGTCTCACATGGTCCTTGAAGTTGATTGGTCCACACCCGAGACAGCTTTCCTTAGAGCCTAGTCTCACATGGTCCTTGAAGTTGATTGGTCCACACCCGAGACAGCTTTCCTTAGAGCCTAGTCTCACATGGGTTGGACCAGATGACGCCAAAAGGCGCACAACTCAAAGACAATGCACCATCAGAGTATGAGAGCTCGGGGTAAGCATTTACACCATTGGAACCTCCTTTGCCAGTAGCAAAATATGCTAATTGTTTTTTTACACAGTTATAACTGTGTATCTCTATTGTTCTCGTATGTATCTCTGTGTACGCATTTATGTGTATATTGAACTTCTTTTGCACGGTACGTAATAGATTTCGATTTAAAGCTTTCGTGACTGCAGGGATTCATCTTGGTTCTTTCGGTAAAGTCGCGTAGAAGGGAAATAATAAAATAATAAAAAATAAAACACAATAAAATAATTCTCACGACGTTTCGGCTACAACGCAAGCAGCCGTCTTCACCTGAAGACGTCTTCACCTGAAGACGGCTGCTTGCGTTGTGGCCGAAACGTCGTGAGAATTATTTTATTGTGTTTTATTTTTTATTATTTTATTACTTCCCTTCTACGTGACTTTACCGAAAGAACCAAGAAGAGGGTACGTAATAGCTCAACCTGAGCTCTTGATTGTTTGATATTTTGCTTTGCCTTGATGCTTTTCGCCCTTTGGCGTTCTCTTACCTAACACTGGTGAGACAATCACACGAATGGGGCTCTGGGCTCTGGTTTAGGCCAATCATTTTCAGGGACAATGATAACACTGGTCAACAAAAATTTTTTTTTTTCTGGCCGGGACTTTTGCAGCTGTTTTAGACATTTCAGGGTGCTGATTCCAAATCTGATCTCAGATTTGCTTTATCACATCTAATTTTTATGCCATCGGCATACCCCATTTTCATTGATTTTACCCGAAATTAACTCTGTCACTTATGATTGCAAGTTGTTGCGAGTCAGTGACTGCTTTAGTGTTAGAATATGGCGCTGTATTTTTAGAATAGTGTGTTTATAATATCATTTTATGTAGATATCCACATGTATTAAATATTTTTCTTCTGCAGTTTTTATTGAAAATGCAATATTTGATATCTCAAAAACCTGATGTGCTAGACAAAAACTGATGCCAGATTTGAAATCGGCACCCCAAAATTACCTTAAAACCATTGGAATACCTCATGCCAGAAAAAGTGTGACCAGTGTTATCAAAGCGCACGCTTGTTTTGCATCCTTTACAACAGGCATGATGTGCGGTTAGCGCAGACTCCGATGCCTTGCTATGTACGTATGTATGTTGAACCTCTTTCACAGCGTGCTAATCGGAGGTGCCAACCATGCAGTGGGTGTTTATTTGGAGTTTGAACATCTTAACACCTTCCTTATTCCTTGCCGGAAAGGGTAATGAAGCCTAATTTTCAGTTTTTGTTTTCCTTCATCATCTGGATACCGGCAGAAAGGGTCCCGCAGATATAAACGGGCACCGGTGGGGGTTGCCGCTGAAGCAGCGATTCATTTTGCACGTTCAATTGACGTGACACCTTTATTAATTGGGCTTTATCGGGGTGGCAGGGAGGGAGGGGTTCACAACAGGCATTTGTTTACGCGGCATAAACTCACCGAAAAGAAACGCAAATTACGGACCGCGATATATCGGGTCGCGTGCGAAAGCGCAAAAAAAAGATGAACTTGTTCGAATTATCGTTCGTTGTTGCGGTCGGCCCATCGGAACGGAAGAAAGGCGTCCGTGGGTTGGCTCCTGCTGATTCCATTAAACACTCAATGGAACGAGGTGAAAATGAGACCAGCGTCGTTGTACGTTCAGAACCAAAAGCCCTCTCCCTGGCGATTGTTTATTTTTTAAATCCTTTATATTAAGTTCACTTGCTTGCTTGCTTGCGCGCTTACGACCGTGCAAATCTTTCGGTCGTTTTTTAACCCACTTCCCGTGATCCAATCGAGCTGACATTTTACACACAGACTCGTTGTGCGTGACAATTTATTTTCGTGAAAAATTTTTTCCAAAATTTTCCACTTTTTAGGAAAAAAAAAATTTCATATTTCATTTCAAATACCAATGTGATAAAAATGAAACTCTTACTCAAGAAAAACAGAAATGAATAATAAAATAAAACCGATGCCACGCATATAAAGGATTTATAGTGAAAAACTTTGTTTTTACGGGTTAATTTTTTAAAGACTGGGCCACGCGCGGGTTGTTAGGTTCCGAACGTCGGGGCGTGCGGGTGGGCAGACTGGCTGATTTCATGTCGCGCGTTGTACAAATTTGAAAGGAACAAAAATTATCTCGGCAGTCGAAAACGATCCCAGTACGAGCTGGTCGACACTTTTGAAGGTAATTAATTTTGATCACTTTTTTGTTTGTCGAAGTGATTTGTCCCGTCACTCGACACGCGCGAGACAAATGTAACCTAGTGTGGTGGTGCCCATTCGGACGCTGTCTTCCCGACAGACCTGTTCTTCACCTGAGGACGGCTGCTTGCGTTGTGGCCGAAACGTCGTGAGAATTGTATTTTATTCTGTTTTATTCTTATAATTTTATTATTTCCCTTCTACGTGACTTTACCGAAAGAACCAAGAAGAAAAAAACGCATGGAACGTGCTAGATATTTCCTCTACGGATAGAAATTTGAGGGCTTCGCCAGACTGCAAATGCAGTGAGGTGGACTGATGCGACGCGCGAGTTGCGAGGGGGGGGTGAAGGACAATAACCTCTTGCCCCACCGTGTTGCCCTTTCGAGCATTTCTTACACAACCCAACCAGATGATGGCACGGCCTTGTGGGGATGTACACAATTCCCGCGGCATTGATTCAGGACGAGTAATCTATGGACCCGTTTTGGTTGACACATCGTCCGTTGGGCATGTGAGGAGCAGTGCAGCGGTTAGCGCAACGCACTACGAACCAGAGGTCGCAACCGGGTACCCGATACCCGTACCCTACCCGGCTACCCGTACCCGGCCGGGTACGGGTACCCGTTTGCGACCCTGGTGCGACCGGGTACGGGTAGGCCGTGAGTCACTGGTGAGTAACCGTTTGTCACTCATTTCCCAACGTCTTGTCTCTTCTCACAATTCAAGTTCCTAGAATCAACCCACCCTCGCCTGCAACATGGCTTCATCCCAGAGGTCGCAATCGGGTACCCGAACCCTACCCCGATACCCGGCTACCCGTACCCGGTACGGGTACCCGTTTGCAACCCTGGTGCGGCCGGGTAAGGAATCAAAACCTGTTTGCGACCTCTGCTACGAACCCGCCGACCCGCGTTCGATCGCCGCTCAATATCCGAACCGATGCTGGGCTCTCCCCGAGGTAGACTCCACATTAATAAATTCATCCCTTGGCGCGATGTGGTGTCAATGTCGACACGGGGAGGGAGACAAAGGCGTGTGGTGCTGGCCACATCACCCCCCCCCCCCCCTCGTATGCTGTCTGCCCCAGATGTTTGTGCAGGTAGATTCAAGAACGCGCAGATGAGCGTAGCATGTAAAAAAAAAAGCCATCGTCCTTATCTCTGTGCGTTGTTAAATCATTTTTCGTTGTCCAGCCTGCACTCATTTTTCTATTGCGATGAGCTTGGTCGTCATTTGCAGATTTGAATTGAGCCCTGTGTATGCCGTGCATCGAGGACGATGTATTTGTCACACACACACACGTGTTAACGTGTCTGTCCATTGCGTTGTGTGTGCCTGTGATTTGTACCCTCCCGCCTTGTGCTTAGATCGCTCGCACGATGGAAGGCTCTGATGCGGATCTGTGGAAGGACGGACTGTTCCGGGCAAAGACGAGCCGTTACCTGTGCTACACGCGCCTCCGCCCTCACAATAACGTGAGCACTCGCACGCAAAGACAACAGCCCCCGCCATAGCCTGTAACAGACTGTTGGGGCAAGTGCTGTTAGCGAGCACCTGTTAAGGCCGGCAACGACACACGAGGGGGTGGGTGACCAGCGCCACGCCCGGCCGACTGTCTCCCAAGTGGTGAGGTTTACACACCACACCATGTACTCATTTGAGGCCGAGTCGACCTAGGGGAGGCCCAGAACCGGTTCAGGTAATTGTCATCGGTGGTATTCGCCATGAACGGGAATCGAACTCGGGCCGCCGGGTTCGTAGCGCAGCGCGCTAACCGCTGCACCACCACTCCCCCCCCCCCCCCCCCCCCCCGTGTGTGTTCACACACGCGCACGCGCACACCACACACATACGGATGGTGCTCTTTAATCACACCGTGTGTCGGACAACCGCATGTGTGCGTGGTGTGCGTGGCGTGTGAGTGAGTGAAGGGCGTCACGGCAGAAACAATTGGCCGTTTCAAAAGCGTGGACTTGGTGTCTCTGAACAGGATAATGTTTCGGGCGCTTTCAATAAATAATCTCTCGGGAGACGAGACCAGAAATCGGAGACGCGTCACAGCCGCGACCGCCTTCATCGGTCGTGAAGGAAAAATAATAACAAAATAAAAATATAAGAATTTTAAAAAAATTATAAAAAAAATAAAAGGCGAAGGCACAGCCCCTGCAATTGCTCACTCGCACCACCGCTGGCGGAAGAGGCCTCCGCCAGTCGAGGGGGAGCTCAAGGTGAGAGCTCCCCTCTGGAGGGCATTTGGCCTACTCTTCCATGCCACATCACGGAAGAAGTGGTGGGAGGAAACCCACACTACCTCGCCTGGTACACAGGAGGTCGTGGGTTTGATTCCAACACTGGCATCTGTTTATTTGGAGTTTGCGTGTGTCTCTCTCGCTCTCTCTACCTGTGGTCGTGTGGATTTTTCTCCGGGTCCTCTGGTTTTTCCCTCCGCATTTAGAGGATCAACATCACTCGTCCAGAGTATTGGGCCGCTACAAATTTCCACGTGACGATGATCACCCACTTCGTCGAGCTATCATTCGTGATAGCGGGCCTGCGACCTGGTCATATAAAAAAAAATTGTTTAAATAGTTTAGTTTTTCACCTGACACCTTCATTAATTGGCCCTGCCGGAGGGATTTACAGCAACGCATTTACTCACACGCCGAACTAACCGGAAAGAAACGCAAATTACAAATCGTAATTTTGGGCCGTGAAAAGGGCCTGCGTGTGAAAGTACAAAAAATGATCGACTTGTCGTTACCCCGAGGCGTTCATCTTGGCTGTGCACCTCCGCTCGTGTTCGGTCATCCTCGCGCGTGCGTGACGTCACGGTGAGAATCTGAGACCTCTGGTGTCGGCGTCGAGATGAGGCTTGCCTCCCCCCCCCCCCTCTCCTGACCCTGAGAACAACGGCTTCTCTTCAATCGCCAGAGCCTCGTAATGGCGTACAAGAGGCCCAACCACGAGGTGGCCGGGCGTATCGGAGGTCTGGAGTCGCTGAGCCCGTGGCCGCTGAAATCCTGGGTTCTAAATGACGAACTAAAGTTTTTTAATCCGGCTGTGACGGTCCCACCTGATGACGGAGACTTGTGTTGCCTCCGAAACGTCGTGATTTTTATTTTATTTTATTTTTATTAATTTTGATGTTTTACCTACGTGACTTTACCGAAAAAACCTAAGAATATGAATCCTTGCAGTCACGAAAGCTTCAAATCTAGAATTAAAGTTTTTTAACGTTCTTTTTTATTTTATTGGATAGGGCCCCCGCTAACCGACCGCGGCTATATCGCGAATGATGGCTCAACGAAGTGGGGGGGCTTATCATCCGCATCGTGGAAATGTAGAGCAGCAGCCAAATATTCCGATGAACTCGCGACGTTTATTCTAAATGTGGAGGAGAAAAACCGGAGGACCCGGAGAAAAATCCACGGGACCACGGGGAGAACATTCAAACTCCAAATATACAGCAGCAGGCGTCAGGGTCGAGATCGAACCCACGACCTCCTGTACACCAGGCGAGGTAGTTAACATCTCCTAGCCACCGTGGTTCGAATCCAGGAGTCAGCCAGTCACCAATAACTTACTCACACAGAGACCCATAGAGACCCGCAGACTCGCACAGAGACCCGTAGACTCACACAGAGACCCGTAGACTCACACAGAGACCCGTAGACTCTCACAGAGACCCACAGACTCACACAGAGGCCCGTAGACTCGCACAGAGACCCGTAGACTCGCACAGAGACCCGTAGATTCGCACAGAGACCCGTAGATTCGCACAGAGACCCGTAGATTCGCACAGAGACCCGTAGACTCGCACAGAGACCCGTAGACTTTCACAGAGACCCGTAGACTCGCACAGAGACCCGTAGACTCGCACAGAGACCCGTAGACTCGCACAGAGACCCGTAGACTTTCACAGAGACCCGTAGACTTTCACAGAGACCCGTAGACTCGCACAGAGACCCGTAGACTCGCACAGAGACCCGTAGACTCGCACAGAGACCCGTAGACTCGCACAGAGACCCGTAGACTCGCACAGAGACCCGTAGACTTTCACAGAGACCCGTAGACTCGCACAGAGACCCGTAGACTCTCACAGAGACCCACAGACTCGCACAGAGATCCACAGACTCGCACAGAGACCCGTAGACTCGCACAGAGACCCGTAGACTCGCACAGAGACCCGTAGACTCGCACAGAGACCCGTAGACTCGCACAGAGACCCGTATACTCGCACAGAGACCCGTATACTCGCACAGAGACCCGTAGACTCGCACAGAGACCCGTAGACTCGCACAGAGACCCGTAGACTCGCACAAAGACCCGTAGACTCGCACAGAGACCCGTAGACTCGCACAGAGACCCGTAGACTCGCACAGAGACCCGTAGACTCGCACAGAGACCCGTAGACTCGCACAGAGACCCGTAGACTCGCACAGAGACCCGGTCACCACTGATGACGGCACACGCACCACAAAAAAGACAATGGCACAAAATGTGGCTGTGGACGTGGATTAGCGAAATTACCGTGCAACATCATTATTTTATAAACATAATTGTGCGTTCCATAGTCTATGCATGCCCGATTAGTGTGGTTTGCTTAGGTACGGTGCGAAAGAAGCGCAACATACATACCTACCTCTCTCTCCGAGTCAACCTCTCTCTCTTGAGAGTGAATACATTGATAATTGTTTTTTTTACCCTTTGATCTGGCGACAAAACTGACACCTTATTTTACAAGGAGTCATGTTTGCATTGACCACAATACCTGCGGTCGGAATGCAAACAAAAAACACAACTCTAATAATGTATGCACTGTCCTTGAAATTGATTGGTCCACACCCGAGATAGCTTTTCTTGGAGCCTAGTCTCACATGCATTCCGACCGCAGGTATTGTGGTCAATGCAAACATGACTCCTTGTAAAAAAGGTGTCAGTTTTGTTGCCAGATAAAAGGGTAAAAACCAATTATCATATTTTGCTACTGGCAAAAGAGGTTCCAATGGAGTGAGAATCCATGATTAACATTAACAGTAGAATTTGTCCATTTTAGGTGGCACTGCCGATTTCGTCCGTCTTACGTAACATGGTGGTGGTGATGACAATGATGGTGGTGATGATGACGCTAATCACGGTAGCGTGCGTGCGTACGCCAGAGGTCTCAACCGGGTACCCGATACCCGTACCCTACCCGATACTCTGGTGCGGCCGGGTATGGGTAAGGAATCAAAACCCGTTTGCGACCTCTGGCGTACGCACGTGTGAACTCATTCGTTCATCACGCACAGTCAGTGGAGGACCGTTCGCACAAAACGTGCGGCCTCTTGAGATGGCGATCGCGTTAACTATTCTTGCAGCTTTCCACCGGTGTTCCGGCTTATTGTTTGGCGAACGCCGCTTGCAAAACCCGTCCCATGCGCCCTCTATCCGCCGGGCTTCTGAGGTTGTGTGTCTGTGTGTCTGTGTGTGTGTGTGTCTGTGTGTCTGTGTCTGTGTGTGTGTCTGTGTGTGTGTGTGTGTGCACCTCATGGGGAGCGGTAGTGTAGCGGTTAGCGCGCTGCGCTATGAACCCGGCGACCCGGGTTCGATTCCCGCTCACGGCCAACACCAGTGACGATTATTTGAACCGGTCCTGGGCCTCCCCTAGGTCGACTCAGCCTCAAATGAGTACCTGGTGTAGCGGTGTGTAGTAAACATCGCCACTGGGGAGACAAAGGCGGTCGGGCGTGGTGCTGGCCACCCACCCCCTCGTTCGTGTACCGTTCCGGCCTTCATAGGTGCTACTCGCTAACAGCACTTGCCCCTACAGTCTGTTAAGGCTATACGGGGGATCTTTATCTTTGTGTGCACCTTTAATTTCGTCGTCGTCGTCGTCAGGGTTACCCAAGTAACGTGCTGGCCGATCTGAAGCTCCTCGGAGAGAAGGAGACGCTACCCCAAGGATTCTTTGCCCTGTCCGAGACGCTGGATACAAGTGAGTGAGCTAAGACGTCGTGTGCACGAGACATTGGTTCCACCCACGTCGTTTGGCAGATCGCTAAACGGTGATCTTCTTCCGATTTAAAGCTTTCGTGACTGCAGGGATTCATCTTCTTGGTTCTTTCGGTAAAGTCACGTAGAAGGGAAGTAATAAAATAATAAAAATAAAACATAAAATAATTCTCACGACGTTTCGGCCACAACGCAAGCAGCCGTCCTCAGGTGAAAACCAGGTATTTCGGGGAGACAGCGTCTTCGAAAAATCCGCGATGCACTGAGGCCGCGAAACTTGAACCGCGAAGTGGCGAGGGATTACTGTATCTCTTTCAGATCGTGAATGAGATGTTTTGATAGCAAGCTCGCAACGGCAGCTGTTTAATGGGAGGAAAAAAAGACGCCTAGTTGAGGAAGGGCATGTTGCTAGTACGTTTGATAACAGAATGTTGTTTAGCAAACAAACCGAATGTGATCCGAAACATCCACGGAACAGGATGATATGTACACAGGCCGCGTGTTTATGGAACGCACGGTGAGGTTTATACCCATCGTGTGTGGATCATGGGACCCCCCTTGCCATTATCAAGATATAACAAGTATAACCCGTAAAAACAAAGTTTTTCACTATAAATCTTTTATATGCGTGGCGGCTAGAGTCCTCTCGTCCTCTGGCTTGAGATGGCTGCCACCTATGGGTCAGATGATTGCATTGCAGCATTAAGCAATTGGTAATTAAATATAATTTTTTTGTCCTAAAAGTGTAACATTTTGGAATTTTCCACTAACATTAATTGTCACGCACAGCGAGTCTGTGTGGAAAATGTCAGCTCGATTGGATCACGGGAAGTGGGTTAAAAAAACGACCGAAAGATTTGCACGGTCCTAAGCAAGCAAGCGAACTTAATATAAAGGATTTAAAAATAGGTTTTACCCCAATAACACAGGTGTTAAGATGTTAAAACAACTCAAACCTTTTGCAAGGAATCGTGTCTGCAGTTTCAAAGACAATGCATATAATAATATCGGAGCATGTTTTTTTTTTGCATGTTCACCACAAGTTTTTGTGGTTAATGTAAAGATCCTCCTTATAGCCTTAACAGACTGTTGGGGCAAGTGCTGTTAGCGAGCGCCTCAATGAAGGGCGGCACGGCACACGAGGGGGTGGGTGGCCTGCACCACGCCCGACCGCCTTTGATCGGTACCGGTCTGCGACCCGGGGGTTGGGGCCTCCTGGTGTAGTGTGTGGTGTGGTGTCGTGTGTGGTGTAGTGTAGTGTGTGGTGTAGTGTGTGGTGTAGTGTGTAGTGTGTGGTATAGTGTAGTGTGTGGTGTGGTGTCGTGTGTGGTGTGGTGTGGTATAGTGTGTAGTGTGGTGTGGTATAGTGTGTAGTGTGGTGTAGTGTGTGGTGTCGTGTGTGGTGTGGTATAGTGTGCCATGTGTGGTGTGGTATAGTGTGTGGTGTAGTGTATAGTGTAGTGTATGGTGTAGTATAGTGGTGTAGTGTGTGGTAGTGAGACAAAGGCGGCCTGGCGTGGTGCCGGCCTCCCACCCCCTCGTCCGCCGTGCCGGCCTTCATAGGCGCTCGCTACTCGCTAGCAGCACTTGCTCCTGGGGTCTGTTAAAGGCTACACGGCCGGGGGGACCTTTGTCTTTGTGCGACAGATGAGCCGGCGCTGAAGAAGAAGCGACTGTGCGTCCAGCTAATCCCTCGCGAGTCCACGGAGGCGGCCATCACGGACATCATCGTTAGCGGCAAGCCCAAGCAGATCCCGTCACAGTACACCTTCATCGGGTGAGTGGCGCCATCATCGTTGCCATCATCCAAACCGTCGTCATCCAAACCGTCGTCATCCAAACCGTCGTCATCCAAACCGTCGTCATCCAAACCGTCATCATCCAAACCGTCATCATCCAAACCGTCATCATCCAAACCGTCGTCATCCAAGCCGTCATCCAAACCGTCATCCAAGCCATCATCCAAGCCGTCATCCAAGCCGTCATCCAAGCCGTCATCCAAGCCGTCATCCAAGCCATCATCCAAGCCGTCATCCAAACCGTCATCCAAGCCGTCATCCAAACTGTCATCCAAACCGTCATCCAAGCCGTCATCCAAGCCGTCATCCAAGCCGTCATCCAAGCCGTCATCCAAACCGTCATCCAAACCGTCATCCAAACCGTCGTCATCCAAGCCGTCATCCAAGCCGTCATCCAAGCCGTCATCCAAACCGTCATCCAAACCGTCATCCAAACCGTCATCCAAGCCGTCATCCAAGCCGTCATCCAAGCCGTCATCCAAACCGTCATCCAAGCCATCATCCAAGCCGTCATCCAAACCGTCATCCAAACCGTCATCCAAACCGTCATCCAAGCCGTCATCCAAGCCGTCATCCAAGCCGTCATCCAAACCGTCATCCAAACCGTCATCCAAGCCGTCATCCAAGCCGTCATCCAAGCCGTCATCTAAACCGTCATCCAAGCCGTCATCCAAGCCGTCATCATTGTCGCCATCATCAGACGTGACAAGTCACTTTGTTGAGCTATCATTTGTGATTTCCAGGTCGCTTCTGCAAAAGAGCGACACAGCTCAATGGAGCCTTACCTGCTAAAATAAACAATAGTTTAGTTTAATGTACATGATGATGATGGCGGTCATGATAATCATGACGATGACAACGATTTGAACGTTGACGCCGACGACGATGACCCCGTGTCCTCCGTTGCCCAGGGAGACCAACGGAATGCGGATCTGGTACCGCATGGGCCGGGTTCCCAAGGTCGTCCCGGCTCCCGCGAGGAAGGAGGCGGCCATGGGGACGACGAGCGACGGCGCAGCGGCGACGGCATCGGCGGCACTCCAACAGCAGTCGCCACCTCACCCCAACCTGCCACAGTACGTACTGAGCAGCTTGTCACAGGACGTACTGCCTGAGCACACACACAACGCTGACTGCCACAGTACGTACTGCCTGCCTGAGCACACACACACAGCGCTGACTGACACAGTACTTACTGACCCAGCTTGTCACAGTACGTACTGCCTATGTCAGCACACACATAGCACTGACAGCCACAGTATGTACTGACCCAGCTTGTCACAGTACGTACTGTCTGAGCACACACACACAGCGCTGACTGACAGCCACAGTACTTACTGACCCAGCTTGTCACAGTACGTACTGCCTGCATCAGCACAAAGACAAAGATCCCCCGCATTGCCTTAACAGACTGTAGGGGCAAGTGCTGTTACCGAGTAGCACCTACGAAGGCCGGCACGGCGCACGAGGGGGTGGGTGGCCAACACCACGCCGCCTTTGTCTTCCTAGCGGCAATGGTCACACACCGCACCTGGTACTCATTTCAGGCCGAGTCGACCTAGGAGAGGGCCCAGGACCGGTTCAGATCATCGTCACGGGTGTTGGCCGTGAGCGGGAATCGAACTCGGGGCGCAGTAATGCATGCACAGTCAGAATCGGAATCTTTATTTCAATTTGCTGAAAGAATCCGATGAGCACTGAAGCTCTTTATCACACGCCCAGTATGCGTACGGAGGTCGGTGTGCTGTAATTAATCGCTTAAACGCGGAAACCTTTGACAGGAACGCGGATACTGCCACGTGAAATGGGGAATTGCACGACCCAAGCATCGCTCGCTCACCCGCAGGTTGTTGTCAATCATTCTAGATTTGAAGCTTTCGTGACTGCAAGGATTCATATTCTTAGGTTTTTTCGGTAAAGTCATGTAGGTAAAACATTAAAATTAATGAAAGTTAAGTAAAATAAAAATAAATATTTGTATTTATATTTTTTATTTTATTTTTTACTTTCATTAATTTTAATGTTTTACCTACGTGACTTTACCGAAAAAACCTAAGAATATGTTGTCAATCACCTCCTTGGCAATTCTTAGTCTGCTTTCGTACCACTGCTGACGTAGATGCAAAGCCAACAGTTTCACATTCGTGTGGGTCAAGCCAGACAACCACGTCAGGGAGCCAGCGGAGTAGTCGTATCATCATCATCATCGTCGTCATCATCGCCGCCGTGGTGTCTCCTTCGTATTTGCGGGCATTGCATCGTCGCTCGTTGTGTTGTACTCCGCTCTCTGTTCTGGATGATCACGGTCGCACCATCACTACTGCTACTGGAGAGTTTTAAATGTTCCGTTTGCGCATCAGGCATCGCCCGCATCTACTGCTGCCGCCATGGTTTGCGCAGTGGGTGCATTTTAGAGTGAACCGTGGGCAGCCTCGTTGAGGGTCTTTTGTAAGAGATGCCATTCACGAGTTTTACGGATCGTAAGCCCCGGGCCGTGATGCGATTTCATTAATTCGTTCATTCCGTGCTCCCCCCACCTCCCCCCGCCCCGCTCCGTTGATTGCCTGCAGTCAGAAGTCTCTGACCCTGCCGTCGAGTTTCAAGAAGGGTCTCCCCCTGTCCATGGGGCACACTCAGCGCAACGGTGCGGACAACATCTACGGCATAACCGGTGAGCAGTGCGCAGAGGTCGCAAACGGGTTTTGATTCCTTACCCGTACCCGGCCGCACCAGGGTCGCAATCGGGTACCCTACCCGATACCCGGCTACCCGTACCCGGCCGGGTAGGGTACGGGTATCGGGTACCCGATTGCGACCTCTGGGATGAAGCCATGTTGCAGGCGCGGGTGGGTTGATTCTAGGAACTTGAATTGTGAGATAAGACAAGACGTTGGGAAATGAGTGACAAACGGTGACTCACCAGTGACTCACGGCCTACCCGTACCCAGCCGCACCAGGGTCGCAAACTCCTTTTTCAAGGCTCTCTCCTCCTGCGACCCAGCTTAAAATACGCTGCCAAGCTTAGCAGTGTTCATTAGGATTCGGCGGTGAACGGGACACCCCACGCCTCCAGTCCTAATGATTAGGACGCTGTCTTTCCGACAGCCCTGTTTCTCCACCTGAGGACGGCTGCTTGCGTTGTGGCCGAAACGTCGTGAGAATTTAATTACGTTTTATTTTTATTATTTCCCTTCTACGTGACTTTACTGAAAGAACCAAGAATATATATATAACATGTGTTTTATATGTAAAATTCTTTCTCCGTTTTCAACCCAAAAACCGCACTCGCTTCTACCCGAGCCATGCACGTGACCAGTCGACGCTTGGCCTTGATTGCAGCACGCTCAACGCGGTAGGGGTCTCGGGGGAAAATAAAAAAAAATGACAAAAATTTTATATATAAAAAAAAATCTGAATAAAAGCCCCCACGTCGAAACGCGACAACGTGAACGTTCGAAAGCTAATTAAATCTCGGAACAAAGCGATGAAAGGCTTGAAAGTACAGATTGGCACTGGTTTTTTTTCCACCCCTCTCTCCCCCCACACCCATCACGACCTCTGGAGAAGGGCCGGTGAGAGAGAGAGGGGGGGGGGGGTGGTGGGGTGTGTGTGTGTGTGTGTGAGGGATATGCAAACGCATTATTCCACACTATCATTTTGCGAATTAATGTGGATTAAATAATGAGCCGCCGTGAACCCTGGTCCGGGCCTCCGCGCGATAAGAAACCATCCCGTGCGTAATTGCCACGGTCCTGCCACGTATTTTTTCTTTGCCGAGAGAGCGAGACAGACCTACATGGAAATTGCAGAGAACACGTTTAATGTGTTCTCTTGCACGAGTGGTACGTTGTCCTTCCCCCCCGCACCTCCGATGAGGGCGGTTGGCTACGTACGGTGCGAAAGAAGTTCAACCTACACCCCAGTATACAAATGCATACGATAATGCACCAACGCTTTCGGTCTCGCTTGTAAAACGTAACAAATGCGTGGAACGAATAGTAACACATTCCTGCTGCGGAGGGAGCTGGTAGGAACGTTGGGTTGCTCGGTCAATGGCCAGGGTCAACGGCGGCGTGGTGTATTCCGCAAATATGTCCGACTGTGAGGGCGGGCACAAGCCGGCGTGAGTAGGTTAAACGTTGAGTTTTATAAGGGCACCACGGGGTGACCAGCCCCTCTCCACCCAGCCCCACCCAGCCCCTCCCCACCCTCCTCACCCAGCCTCTCCCCACCCTCCCCACCCAGCCCCTCCCCACCCAGCCCCTCCCCACCCAGCCCCTCCCCACTCAGCCCCTCCCTGCACGACGGACACAATAATCCCCTGTGGGCTGGTGTAACTAGGAGGTGTTCCTACCAGTAAAATAAAATGTAAAAGCATGTCGGACGGAACGTTTACGTGCTCGAGATTTTTTTTTTTTCGCGCTTTACCCTTCCCCGTTTCGATGACGTAGTGTACGTCAAGAACAACAAAAATAAAAAAAAACCTCTTGTGTATAAAATAAAATTAACTTTACCGGTACCGAGGGGCGTCTGCTACAGTTTGGTTTCGCAGCATTACGGTTCCCTCCCGTGACTACGACGTCTTTTAAAAAAAAAAACACAACGGCGCTACTCCGCCTCCTCTAAATTAAAACTAACGGGCGAACCGCTCACGGCACTTCCGAGATTCGGCAGTGAACGGGGGGGTGTGGGGGGGAGAGATCCCCACACCCTGCAACTTGCAGACATTTCGATAACTGGAGGGGGGGGGGGTTGAGCGGGGAAAGGGGTTAATGGTTTAAATAAAACGGCGCAAATTAACGGCGTCGCCCGTCCCCATCGGTGGCGTGGGGCCCACCGGGGTGAGACGTGATCCCTCCTCGACGTGTCCTTTGACTGCAAGACGCTCACGACACGCACGCTCAACACACACACACACGACACGCACGGCACACACACACGGCACACGCACGGCACACGCACGCTCAACACACACACGCACGGCACACAAGCACGGCACACACGCACGGCACGCACGGCACACACGCACGGCACACACGATACACACACACGTACGACACGCATGACACACACGGCACGCACGGCACACACGCATGACACACGACACACGGCACTGCTTCCCGCTTGCCCCCAACGGACGGCGGCGCAATTAAGGGTGGCGCGGCGTTTCCCTTAATTAGGCAGCCTCCGCTTCCCACAATCCCTTTGGGAGTGTACAAAATATACCCAGAGTGCTTTGCAAGTTAAACAAGGCACGCGCGGTATAATTTTATCTCCCGCGTCGCATTTTTTTATTTTTTTTATTTTGCCGCACGCACGAACCAGATCGTTTCCTCGCCGCGCTAATTGGAATTATTGATGAAAAGGTTTTGCGACGGTATTGTTCATTATTCTATTCATTAATGTGCTGCGGATTTAATTCCTTGCCTTCTCGCTCCGCCGTTTAAATTTATCTGCGTTACTATTGTTGCTGCCGCATCGCCGCCGCCGCTGATGTTGTTGTTGTTGTTGTTGCTGGGGACGTTAATGAAACGCCGTGCCGTGATTTGAGTTTGGGAGGCGGTGGGGAGGTGGTGGGGGGTGGTGGGAGGGAATTCCACCGCGGTAATTTACGTCCCCGTCGCCACAGAACGCTGTTTGCGCCGAATTTTATCGGCCAATTCTGCCTCTCCTTTTTCACGCAAAAGTCTCCTCCCCCCGCCGTGTCGATCCCCGGTCGCGCGCCGCCGGTGTGGCGGCGAGGGTGTTGGTGGATCGCGCGAAGGTTTGCCAGACTCACCCTCCCGTGCGCATCGAAGAGGCGCCGTTATACTCGCCTCGACAGTTGTAATTCTCGGCGCTGGATTTCGGCCCCAAATGAACCCTTGCACATTCGGATGACGCACGCGTACGTACGCGTAGGCCAGTGGTTCTTAACCTTTTTGGAGGTACCGAACCCCACCAGTTTCATATGCGCATTCACCGAACCCTTATTAATTGGAAAAATAAAATGTGATTTTTGTCAAATTCAAAACATACGTATGTGTTTTACTGGTGCACAATCATGTGAGTCGGGTGTGTGTCTTGGCCTCCGCCGAACCCCTGAGGCTGACTCGCCGAACCCCTGGGGTTCGATCGAACCCAGGTTAAGAACCACTGGCGTAGGCCGTCAGTTTTTCTTCTGCTTCCGTACGTGCGTCATGGGGACGGAATCGGAAGAAGAAGACCACGCGGCAGGGGAGTGGGGGGGGCACCGTTTTGGTGTCGTTTTGGCGCCGGCTGTCGTAGAGAGGGTGGCGGCCGCCGTGTCGTTACGGTTCTCTGCGGCGAGTAACGACGTCGTTTAAAGACCAGCGGCGCTGCCGCCACTACGCCGCTCTAAGTAGAGTTAATGGCCGGCTGCCCGCACGCTCACGAGATTCGGCGGTGAACGGGACGCCCCACGCCTCCAGTCCTAATGATGAGGACGCTGTCTTTCCGACAGCCCTGTTCTTCACCTGAGGACGGCTGCTTGCGTTGTGGCCGAAACGTCGTGAGAATTGTATTTTATTATACAATTCTCAGGTCTGTCAGAAAGACAGCGTCTGACAGACCTGTTCTTCACCTGAGGACGGCTGCTTGCATTGTGGTCGAAACGTCGTGAGAATTTTATTATGTTTTATTTGTATTATTTTATTATTTCCCTTCTACGTAACTTTACCGAAAGAACCAAAGAGTTAGTCTAGGTAACTCTTGTAGGGTTGATCCGATGTGAGTGAGACTTCAGGATAAATTCGTGCGGCTATTAGCAACACACACCGGTTGTGCGTTGGAGAGCCAAGCCACAACATTTACAATCTGAGTGCGCGACGTTTCGCCGGTCATTACAACCGGCATCATCAGGCGACAGCCAGATTTGTTGGAAAATCCTCCTGTTTCGTTCCTTAAATAAGATGGGTAGAGATGTGATGACGTCACTTGTGAATCCCTTCTTGAGCAAAGTGGGGGCGGGGGGGGGATTCATGAATACATATACATGAGAATGGGTATCCATTGCTGGTTGGGTTATTTATATGGTAATCAACGTACATTATGCATGCACTTGCACGGAATATGATGCGTTTCATTTTTTTGGGGGGCAATTTTTGCTGACCAGTCTCAGACCACGAACCACGGGGCGTCTATGTGAAGCCATGTGCCTCTACGCGAGTTGATGGGGTCTCTACGTCAGTCCGGCCACCGTTGATTGACGTAGAGACCCGTAGACTCTCATCGAGACCCAATAAGCTGACACAAAGACACATGAACTCGCTGCACTTGGGAACCCAGTTTAATCACAACCCAATCTATGTGAGACTCTATAGTTCCGAGTATATGGATATGTTTGTGAGTCTGTGTGTCTCTATTTGAGTGGATCTCTGTGTGAGTCTTATGGGTTTCTATTTGGGTCTATGTGAGTGGGTCTGTGCGTGAGTCTACGGGTCTCTGTGTGTGTCTGTGGGTCTCTGTGTGAGTCTACGGATCTCTGTGTCTGTGGGTCTCTGTGTGAGTCTATGGGTCTCGATGCGAGTGGGGCTGTGCGTGAGTCTACGGGTCTCTGTGTGTGTCTGTGGGTCTCTGTGTGTGTCTGTGGGTCTCTGTGTGTGTTTGTGGGTCTCTGTGTGTGTCTGTGGGTCTCTGTGTGTGTCTGTGGGTCTCTGTGTGTGTCTGTGGGTCTCTGTGTGTGTTTGTGGGTCTCTGTGTAAGTCTACGGGTCTCGATGTGAGTGGGTCTCTGTGTGAGTCTGTGGGTCTCTGTGTGAGTCTGTGGGTCTCTGTGTGAGTCTGTGGGTCTCTGTGTGAGTCTACGGGTCTCGATGTGAGTGGGTCTCTGTGTGAGTCTGTGGGTCTCTGTGTGAGTCTACGGGTCTCGATGTGAGTGGGGCTGTGCGTGAGTCTACGGGCCGCACGTGAGAACCCGGTGTAACCGTGGGTGGGTGTGCGGCTGGAACCGGTATTGTAGCCCAGCGACCCCCTGACCTCTGAGCCAAGCAAACTGCCTGTCTTGAAACTGCAGTCCCTAACGCGTGCGTCCGTGCCTGTCTCCCCGCAGCGATAGACGGGGTCCCCTTTGTCCTGAGCGAGAAGTACGACACGTCTTCCAGAAACGTGAGCGGTTGTCGATGCACGAGCACCCCCCTCGCTTGAATCCTACCCCCTCGCTCGCTCTGTCTAACACTCAGTCTCATGCTCGGCCTAACACTCAGTCTAACACTCAGCCTAACACTCAGCCTAACACTCAGTCTCATGCTCAGTCTAACGCTCAGTCTAACGCTCAGTCTAACGCTCGCTCAGCCTACCATACGATGAATACCACCACCACGACCACCAGGACCACCAGGACCACCAGCGCCGTTGCGACCGTCGCGGCTGACTTGACCACGGAGGAGAGACTCTCATACAGCAGTGGATCCACGTAGCGGTTGTGGACGAAACTAGATCCCTCGTGGCTGTGTGTGCGCGTGTGTGTCTGTGTGCGCGTGTGTGTGTGCGTGTGTGTGTACGCGTGTGTGCGTGTGTACGCGTGTGCGCGCGTGTGTGTGCGCGTGCGTGTGTGTGAGTGTGTGTGTGGGTGTGCGTGTGTGCGTGAGTGGGTGTGTGTGGGTGTGTGTACGTGTGTGTGTGTACGTGCGTGAGTGTGTGTACGTGGGTGTGTGTGCGCGTGAGTGTGTGTATGTGGGTGTGTGTGCGCGTGTGTGTGGGCGTGTGTGCGTGTGTGTGTGTGTGTGCGTGTGTGTGTGTGCGTGTATGTGTGTGCGTGTATGTGTGTATATGCGTATATGCGTGTGTGTGTGTGTACGCGTGTGTGTGTGTGTGTGGGGAGCGGTAGTGTAGCAGTTAGCGCGCTGCACCACGAACCCGGGGACTCTGGTTCGATTCCCGCTCACGGCAAACACCAGTGACGATTATCTGAACCGGTCCTGGGCCTCCCCTAGGTAGACTCGGCTTCAAAGTTAGTATCTGGTGCGGTGTGTAAACATCGCCACTGGGGAGACAAAGGCGGCCGGGCGTGGTGCTGGCCAACAACCCCCTCGTGTGCCGTGCCGGCCTTCATAGGTGCTTGCTAACAGCACTTGCCCCTACAGTCTGTTAGGGCTACACGGAGGATCTGTGTCTTTGTGTGCGTGTGTGTCGCAGGCTCACGGGATGGACATATCGTCCATCATCATCAAGTCCATCATCGACATCGAGAATGAAGTACGTTTACTCCCCACCCAGCCCCTCTGCATGATGGACGGACACAATAATCCCCTGTGGGCTGGTGTAACCAGGAGGTTCCTACCAGTATAACTATTTTTTAGACCTGGCTACCACAAACAATGGCTCAACAAAATGGGGCACCATCATTTGAACATTCATCGCAGCAAAACAATCCCAAATAATCTTGATTTGAATCTTTCGTGACTGCAGGAATCCGTACTCTTCTTTCGGTAAAGTCGCGTTAGGTAGAAAAATAAAATAAATCGCAACGTTTCGGGCGCAACACGAGGTGAGAAAGCATGACTTTACCGAAAGAACCAAAGAGTATAATCTAAATAATCTAAAGAATCTAAATAATCTCAGAGCAAGATGTAGAAAAAAATTCGTAATTTTTAATATTTTCTTTAAATATATTCTCTGGTGTGAACATCAACGGTTTTTTTTACTACGCAACCCAACAACCGCACAGCCTTCTGGGAGCAGGTAATATCAGCAGCGTCGATTCGAATGCGAGCACGGCTTCGCCACCGGTTTCGACAACACAGCGTCTCATCAGCACCTCCGATTTAGCACGGTTAGCCGTGTATGGTGCGAAAAAAGTTCGACATTCAAAAGACAAAGATCCCCCGTGTAGCCTTAACAGACTGTTGGGGCAAGTGCTGTTAGCGAGCGCCTACCACCACTTTCATGCAATTTTTTTACACACCGAAATCAAAACAAACTTACCCCTGAGAATGATGCGGCCACGCACGCCTCGCCTGGCCCAGCACGTGCGTGATGTAGCGATGCCACCTGCTGTTGAAAAGCAAAAAACGCCGCCCTGTTGTTGGCTTTCGTGCCAGCGCGGTTTGGCGATGCTCACGAATTGCAGCAAGAAAGGATCTGGAATGAACCCACGACCTCCTGTATACCAGGGGGAGGTGGTAAACGGCTCCCCACTGTGGCACCCACATCTCCCCTATACAATCTCACCTCTTCCCCCGCATCTCACCGCTCCCTCTCTCTGCGTTGTCCCTCGCTCCCTCTCTCGCTCGCTCCCTCCCTCCCTCTCTCGCTCGCTCTCTCTCTCGCTCTCTTGCTCGCTCTCCCGTTCTAGTACGAGTACAGCTTCGTGACGGAACGGAACGCGGTCTCCCAGTCGCCTGCAGCCTGCAGCTGAGGGTCACCCACGACACCCGCCGACGGCACGCGGCCTCCGACCAAACCCGCCGGCGAAACCTCGTCGCAGCAGAAGCAAGTCGCCCGCCTCGTCATCCCAGGCGCAGCGACGTTTCCACTTCCCCGTCGTTCCTTTCGCCCGATTGTTGGCGTGGAGAGGGTGGGCGCCACGGCCGGTCGGCTGCTTTCAAGCGGCAAGAGAATTCTTCCGGGACGAGATGTCGGACGAGAAGATCGGGGAAGTTGCCTTCCTTGAAATTGTTTGCGTCTCTCGCTCGCAACGGACGCGCGCACGGACGAACGAAAGCACGAGCGCACGTACGCGCAAACGTACACAGCGCATGCGTGCGTACGAACGTACGTGCGTGGACATACACAGCGCGTGCGTGCGTACGAACGCGCGTGCGTGGACATACACGGCGCACGTACGTACGCATGGGACGTGCGTACGAACGCTCGCACGTGCGGAACGATTCTGCGGCCAGCCTGCCGAATCCGTGTCGCCCGTTTTCGTTTTTTATTTTCGTCTTTTTTTTATCCGATTTTAATCGCAAGCCTTGACGCGAACAGCGTAAAGTAAAAAAAAACTACTAGAAAATGTAATGATACTAAACCGAGGCGCCGTGATTGCGATAGCGTCGCCACGGGGGTGGCAAATTTACGCGGTTGCATCATTTTATTTTATTTTTTGCCAAATTGGCGGTGAGTTTGCGGATATCTCTGGACCCACACCGCTCGCACGGTTGCCGGAAAGTTTCCCGCCTCCGATCTTACCGTGTGCCGTTCACCTTGCCTTGTCCGACGTTTCACCGCACGTCCTGGGAGCATCTTCAGGAAATCGGTTAATGATAATAATGCTTTCATTTTATGTAGCGTCAGTCATGTTAGTAGCGTCCCATAATGCTGTACAAAGACCGAACCCATATACAGCCGCTGGCAGTTCACGCTCACTCGTTCGCTCACTACAGTGACTGACACACCCGCTCGCCACGTCTAACACTCCCCTGCACACTCGCACACACTCCCTCTCAACACCCACTCACTCAAAACACTCGCTCGCTCTCTCAATCCACCCACTCTTTTTCTCGCACGCACTCACTCACTCGCTCACCATTCACACACTCACTTGCACACTCACTTACACACACACAAACACGCGCGCGCACTCACTCGCTCACCATTCACACACTCACTTGCACACTCACTCACACTTTCACACACACACAAACACGCTCACTCATTCGCTCACCATTCACACACTCGCTTCCACACTCACTCACACTTTCACACACACATAAACACGTGCTCTCTTTCTCATTCACCATTTCACCCAGTCACTCAACTCACTCAACTCACTCGCACTGACACACTGATTCACACACTGATTCTCACACAACACACGCAACAGTTGATTTCCTGAAGAAACTCCCACAGCGTGCGCACGTTTGTAAATGTTCTTGGTTTTACTTTTATCGCGATGATGATGATGTTTTATGCAAAAATACTGTACGTGGTTTTTGATGGAAGGAGAGATGGGGGGGGGGAGGTTGTGAGTTGCGTGAGCTTTGCTCGGTAATTTTACTGTTAAACTAAAACTGAACTGCTTTTATTTTTACAGGTAAGGCCCACTGAGATTGTGGGTTCGATCCCAGACCCCTTGACACCTGCTGCTGTATATTTGGAGTTTGCGTGTCTCTCTCTCTCTCTCATCATCATCACGGTGGCTATGAGATGTTAACTCCCTCGCCTGGTGTACAGGAGGGTCGTGGGTTCCATCCCGACCCTGACGCCTGCTGCTGTATATTTGGAGTTTGCGTGTCTCTCTCTCTCTCTCTCCCCGTGGTCGCGTGGATTTTTCTCCGGGTCCTCCGGCTTTTTTTTCCCTCCCGACATTTTCGAATGGACGTTGACGCTTAACATTTCCACGCGACGGCGATGATGAAAAGCCACAACTTCATCTTCTTGGTTCTTTCGGTAAAGTCATCACGTAGAATGGAAATAATAAAATAATAAAAATAAAACATTATACAATAATTCTCACGACGTTTCGGCCACAACGCAAGCAGCCGTCCTCAGGTGAAGAACAGGTCTGTTGGAAAGACAGTGTCTGAATGACAGTGTCAAGAACAGTTCTGTTGGAAAGGTAGTGTCTGAATGACAATGTCAAGAACAGGTCTGTTGGAAAGGCAGTGTCTGAATGACAATGTCAAGAACAGGTCTGTTGGAAAGGCAGTGTCTGAATGACAATGTCAAGAACAGGTCTGTTGGAAAGACAGCGTCTGAATGACAGTGTCAAGAACAGGTCTGTCGGAAAGACCTGTTCTTCACCTGAGGACGGCTACTTGCGTTGTGGCCGAAACATCGTGAGAATTATTTGTCTGAAACACTGTTTTTCCTACAGACCTGTTCTTCACCTGAGGACGGCTGCTTGCGTTGTGGCCGAAACGTCGTGAGAATTGTATTTTATTATGTTTTATTATTTTATTATATCCCTTCTACGTGACTTTACCGAAAGAACCAAGAAGATGAATCCCTGCAGTCACGAAAGCTTTACATCTAAAAGCCACTACTTCGTTGAGCTAACGATTGTGATAGCAAAGGGTTGCTTCTGATAACGAGATATGTGGCCCAGTGAGGCCTTACCTGGTAAAAAAATTTAAATAAATGTCTCGTTTAGTTTTAGAGACTGGATAGTGCTTTGGATGGGTGACCACCCAGCATCACAGGTGCTATAGGCTTTGGGGTTACAGTAGCGGACGCTAGAGGGCAGTGCCGCAAAATGTATTGTACTGTACTATGCTCCCCCCGTCTGCTCCCCCACACCTTAACTGGGCCGCACTGACCAGTGTGGTGAAGTATGGTCAAACATCCGTTCCACGAGTGTTGTGGCACGATTTATTTATTTCTCTTCCAGACGATGGCAATAATAATAATGTTGTTGTTCTTGTTGTAACGCTGTGCTCGGAACGTTTTTGCTCGTCGTCTGAAATTGCGTAGGTTCGATTCAGAGTCGGGGGTTTGACTCGGTGGGGGGGGGGGCACTACCACTACTACCACCACTTACCACCACTACTACCACCACCACTACTACCACTACTACCACCACTAGCTCCACTACCACCACCACCACCACCACTACTACCACCACCACTACCACCACCACTACTACCACCACTACCACTACTACCACCACTACTACTACCACCACCACTACTACTACTACCACCACTACTACTACCACCACGACCACTACTACCACCACTACTACTACCACCACTACCACCACCACCACTACTACTACCACCACGACCACTACTACCACCACTACTACTACCACCACTACCACCACCACTACCACCACCACTACCACCACTACCACCACCACTACTGCCACTACCACCACCACCACTACTACCTCTACTACCACTATCACCACCACTGCTACCACCACTACCACTATCACCACCACTATCACCACCACTACCACCACTACCACCACTACCACTACCACCACCACCACTACCACCACTACCACGATTACTACCACCACCACCACAATCGTTGCCCACCCCAATCCTCCTGCATCCCTCGCCCACCGCTCCCACCGCACCGCTCTCTCTCTCCGCACGTTGTCAGCGCCCGTTGAGTTTCTTCCTTTCGCGTCGCCAAACGCGCCAAATCGGGACGGGGACGAGGGGACGAGGTTGAGGTTCGACGTCGGTCAAATCCGCCGCCGTCCAAACGTCTCGTGCCTTTTTTTTTTATTCGGGAAGACGCAGTTCCACGCGTCCCGCTGGAAACTTTAGTCGGACGCACGCACGCACGCAGTTCGGGCTTTTTTTGTTGTTTGTTTGTTGATCTACTTGCACAACTTTCGTGCTTCCCAGATTGTGTTCGGACCCGTTGACAAACCCTCCTCCCCTCCGGGGTGAAGTATGGTCAAACGACCCCCACAAACCGCCTTCGCCCCCCGGTGTAAACATCCCCTGACTCTGAATAGCCACGAGGATCGCCTTAAACGTCGTGCGTTCAGCCCTTTCCCGTTGCGACGACGGTCGAAAACGCAACCCGTGACAGAAACGCAAAATGAAATGACTTTATCGGCCAGAGGTCGCAACCGGGTACTCAATACCCGTACCCTACCCGATACCCGGCTACCCGTTTGCAACCCTGGTGCGGCCGGGTACGGGTAGGCCGTGAGTCACTGGTGAGTCACCGTTTGTCACTCATTTCCCAACGTCTTGTCTCTTCTCACAATTCAAGTTCCTAGAATCAACCCACCCGCGCCTGCAACATGGCTTCATCCCAGAGGTCGCAATCAGGTACCCGATACCCGTACCCTACCTGATACCCGGCTACTCGTACCCAGCCAGGTACGGGTACGGGGTACCCATTTGCGAGCCTGGTGCGGCCGGGTACGGGTAGGCCGTGAGTCACTGGTGAGTCACCGTTTGTCACTCATTTCGAGTAGGGAATGGGTACCCGTAACGGCCGGTGACGATTATTCGAACCGGTCCTGGGCCCTCCCCTAGGTCGACTCGGCCTCAACGAGGTCCCGGTGCGGTGTGTAGTAAACATCGCCACTGGGAGAGAGACAAAGGCGGTCGGGCGTGGTGCTAGCCCACCCACCCCCTTCGCGTGCCGTTCCGGCCTTCATAGGTGCTACTACTCGGTGACACCACTTGCCCCCCTACAGTCTGTTACAGGCTACACGGGGGAATCGTTGAATTGTAACGCAGCCGATCGTGCTAATCCGAGCTGCGCGATCACGACATTCGAGAGCGATTTTGTATTTATTTATTGACTTTCAGCCGCGGTCGGTGGCACGGGGGGTGGGTGGGAACCGCTTGGATCCCACATCCCGGCGCGGTAAAGGTGGGGGTACCCCACCTACCCCCCCCCCCCACCACCTCTTCCAAGCCACGTCTGGCCGGTCGTGGAAGAGTAGGCCAAGCACCACCTTCGAGTGGGGGAGGGGAGGTCCTTCCGCAAAAGTGATTTTCCCCTTTTTAACTTATTGCGACAACATTTTTTTCCGCGCCTCATTTCCACACCACTCCCTCCCCTCCCCCCTTTTAATTTATTTTCGCGAGCCTTGGGGGGGGGGGCAGTGTGTGAGTGAGAGAGCACGTGGGGGGGGGGCAGTGTGTGACAGAGAGCACGTGGGGGGGGGGGGCAGTGTGTGACTGAGAGCACGTGGGGGGGGGGGGCAGTGTGTGAGTGAGAGAGCACGTGGGGGGGGGGGGGGCAGTGTGTGAGTGAGAGAGCACGTGGGGGGGGGCAGTGTGTGACAGAGAGCACGTGGGGGGGGGGGGCAGTGTGTGAGTGAGAGAGCACGTGGGGGGGGGGCAGTGTGTGACAGAGAGCACGTGGGGGGGGGCAGTGTGTGACAGAGAGCACGTGGGGGGGGGGGCAGTGTGTGACTGAGAGCACGTGGGGGGGGGGCAGTGTGTGACAGAGAGCACGTGGGGGGGGGGGGCAGTGTGTGACTGAGAGCACGTGGGGGGGGGCAGTGTGTGACTGAGAGCACGTGGGGGGGGGGGGCAGTGTGTGACTGAGAGCACGTGGGGGGGGGCAGTGTGTGACTGAGAGCACGTGGGGGGGGGGGCAGTGTGTGACTGAGAGCACGTGGGGGGGGGCAGTGTGTGACTGAGAGCACGTGGGGGGGGGGGCAGTGTGTGACTGAGAGCACGTGGGGGGGGGGGCAGTGTGTGACTGAGAGCACGCGGGGGGGGGGGGCTCGTTGGCCGGAGGGCTTCAATGCTGTCGTGCGCGTGGCACGTGGCCAGCCGCCCACTTTGCGCGGCTCCACTTTGTAGTCGCGTTCTCTCGCGTTTGTGTGTTTGTGTGAGTTTGTGTGTGTTTGTGTGTGTGGTTGAGAGTTTGTGTGTGTGTGTGTGTTTGTTTGTGCGTGTGTTTGTGTGTGTGTGAGCGTGTTTGTGCGTTTGTTTGTGAGTTTGTGCGTGTGTTTGTTTGTGCGTTTGTGTGTGTGAGCGTGTTTGTTTGTGAGTTTGTTCGTTTGTGTGTTTGTTTGTGTTTGTGTGTGTTTGAGTTTGTTTGTGTTTGTTTGTTTAAGTTTGTGTGTGTTTGTTTGTGAGTGTAAGTTTGTGTTGTGTATTTGTGAGTTTGTGTGTCTTTGCGTCTTTGCGATGTGTTGAGCCAACGCGGCCGTGACGTCCCACGCAGAGTGGTTGCATTTCCATCCCCTGTTTTGGTCCGACGCTGCCTCGGTGTTGGTCATTCGGCGTCGCCTGCCCGCGGCGGTGTCCGTCGTTTTGTGCCGCGACCGCCTTCAGGAACACGAAGCGGTGGTCTCAGCAGCGTTCCTGATTTTGAAGCGGGGGAGGTGAAATTGCCGGCACGAAAAGCTTTTTTCCTGCATGGCATCGATCCTCTTAATTTTGTGTGTTCGTCGAAACGTCGTCAATTGGACAACGGCATCTATGAGACTGGAATTTGAACGGTGTGATTATTGCTTTTTTTAAATGAATAATGCTCAAGAGAAATCGGTTGAATTGCGGCGCTTTGCTCGTTTCAACAGTACGAGAAATACCAAGTCGCTTCTGAGTGGGGGGGGGGGTGAGGGGTGTGGTAGTGGATCTGCGTTCACATCTGAACAGTTTGGCTGAGGGGGGGGGAGGTTTGAAAGGGGGAAACGGCTTTAGGATTCCACATTCACTTCCTGAAGAAGCTCCCAGCGCGTGTCGCGAAACGCCGGACCACCACGACCGCGTTCACCACCACAAACCCCGCTCCACCGTAAATGCGTTCACCACGACCCTGTCCACCACGACCCTGGCCAACACGACCCTGTCCACCACGACCCTGTCCACCACCCTGTACACCACCACCCTGTACACCACCACCCTGTACACCACGACCCTGTCCACCACAACCCTGTCCACCACCACCCTGTACACCACGTCCCTGTCCACCACGACCCTGTCCACCACAACCCTGTCCACCACCACCCTGGCCACCATGACCCTGGCCACCACGACCCTGTCCACCACGACCCTGTCCACCACGACCCTGTCCACCACGACCCTGGCCACCACGACCCTGTCCACCACGACCCTGGCCACCACGACCCTGGCCACCACGACCCTGTCCACCACGACCCTGTCCACCACGACCCTGTCCACCACGACCCTGTCCACCACGACCCTGTCCACCACGACCCTGTCCACCACGTCCCTGTCCACCACAACCCTGTCCACCACGACCCTGTCCACCACAACCACGTTCACAACCGCTTTCACCACAACCGCGCTCGCCCACGCAGTGGCGGTCGCGTTGTTCGTCGTTCTTGTTGTTCTTGTTGTTGTTGTTCTTGTTGTTGTTGTTCTTCGTTGTTGTTGTTGTTCTTGTTGTTGTTCTTGTTGTTGGTCTTGTTGTTGACGCCGTGAGTTTGTTTATTCTCCGCAGCCGACCGCCACCGGCGTGGGGGGGTCCCCCGCGTGCTAGATTTGAAGCTTTCGTGACTGCAAGGATTCATATTCTTAGGTTTTTTTGGGTAAAGTCACGTAGGTAAAATTTTTTTAATTAAAATTAATAAAAGTTAAATAAAATAAAAATAAAATATTTTTTTCTTTTATTTTACAATATAAAATAAAATAAATAAATTTTATTTTTATTTTATTTCTATTAATTTTAATTTAAAAAATGTTACCTACGTGACTTTACCGAAAAAACCTAAGAATATGGCCCCGCGTGCGTCCGTGCGGAGTCGCTCGCGGCCAGCGGCAACCCCACGAACCCCCGCGCCCCATCGGAGATTTGCGTAACAAACACGGTGCACTGCCACCGTGAGCTGGCAATTGCAGGGGCTGCTCCTTTACCTTCACCCCTGGCTTATTGTTCGAATGCCGCCCGGGAATTGTTTTGTTTGAAGTTTTTAAGGAATCGTTTGAGGTCTGATGTTGTTGCCGGTCAATAGACTAAAAATGTAATAACATTTTCGCTACGAAGCTGATGTTGTTGCTGGTTTTTTTTAATATATACTACGTTTTAATCTTCGATTTAAAGCTTTCGTGACTGCAGGGATTCATTTTCTTGGTTCTTTCGGTAAAGTCACGTAGAAGAGAAATAATAAAATAATTTAAAAATTGCTATTGTTTTATTTTTTATTTTTATTAATAAATAAAAATCTTAATAAAAAATATGAATAAACAAAATTTCATACATTTTTTTATTAATCAAAATAAAACATAATTTTTTTGTTTTCTTTTTATTATCTTAAAATAATAAAAATTAAACAATTTTGTTTTCTTTTTATTAATAAATAAAAATGGGGGAAATGTTTATGAATAAAGAAAAAAATCATACATTTTTTTATTAATTAAAATAAAACATAATTGTATTGTTTTCTTTTTATTATTTTATTAGTTCCCTTCTACGTGACTTTACCGAAAGAACCAAGAAGAAGTTTTAATCGCTCACGTTTTTTTGGAGTCGAGACCGCACAGACCGATTTAGAAGTCCTTTCTAGTTGTTGCACTTTACGTTTTTTTTTGCCTTTGTGAAGTGGCCAGGAGCAGCGTGGCACCCTCTCTGGCTGCGTCCATTGCAGGGGCTGCGCCTTTGACCCCTCGGCGGCGGCGTCGTGGATTGACAGCAAACCCCAAAGGGAGAAAAGAAAGTGTTATGGCCGATTTAAAAAAGGGAAATTTTAAACTTTTTTGTTTGTTGCAAAAAACCATTTTTTTTTACAAATGTTTCAATTTCTTTTTTTTACATTTGTTTTATTAGACTTTTTTGACGAATGTTTTTTTTATTAAAAAAAAAAATGTTTACGTATTATTTAACTTTCTTTTAACTTTATTTCTTTCATTGACTTTGACATTTTTTGTGACAATTTTCGACATTTTATACATTGCTTGAAATGTTTGACATTTTCTTTATTTTGTTGACATTCTTTCGTGACAAAGTCTACAAATTCTTTTTGTAAAAAAAAATTTACTTTTGACATTTTTAAAACATTTTTTTAAAAGTATTTTTGATTAGTTAATTGTTTTTGTGAGTCGCTTTGTTTGTATTAACAAAAAATTGAATGTTTTAATTGTATTTTCTTCCTTGTTGGTTCAACGTTTTCGCCAAACTCTTTACTTAGTTTCGTGGCTCTCCCCTGTCACTCGCAAAAAAACGCAGCGACTTTTTCACGCCCCCTGCCCCTCTACGCGCGTTCCATTGTTCCTTCATTTTTCGTTCGTCGTTCCAACGACTCCTTCCCCACACCCCCTCCCCTCCCCGCTCCGTTTTTAAAAAGCGTTTTGTTACAAAATCACACGCGGGTTTTTTTGTTTCTTACGCGCTACTAATAAATTCGTGTTCTAAACAGAACGATTCCTGATTTTTTTTATCGTTACGCATACGAGTGATTATTTATTGTTACGCATACGAGAATGATTAATTATTAATTGATATGCAAACAAGTCATTCATTAATACGCATACGAGAGTCATTATTAATTGGTACGCATACGAGAGCGTGATTACACTAACAAAAAAATGTCTCTGGGTAGTGTTATTTTCCAATTGCTTATACCTCAAAAGTACAGAAAATTTATTTGAAGTTTTTTTATTTGAAGTTTTTTTATTTGAAGTTTTCGTAACTGCAAGGATCAATACTCTTTGGTTCTTTCGGTAAAGTCCCGTAGGTGTGAAAAACACATTGTCCTGCGGAGGGAGCTGGTAGGAACGTTGGGTTGCTCGGTCAATGGCCTGCAGGGTCAACGGCGGCGTGGTGTATTCCGCAAATATGCCCGACTGTGAGGGCGGGCACAAGCCGGCGTGAGTAGGTGAAACGTTGAGTTTTATAAGGGCACCACGGGGTGACCAGCCCCTCCCCACCCAGCCCCACTCATCCCACCCCCCACCCAGCCCCTCCCTCCCCACCCAGCCCCTCCCCCCCCACCCAGCCCCTCCCCACATGACGGACGGACACAATCCCCCGTGGGCTGGTGTAACCAGGAGGTTCCTACCAGTATTATTTGTAAAGCGCCTTGGTTGAGGGGCCAGGTATAACATCCCATTTTAGATAACAGCAATCGGGGGCATCCAGCAATCGACGCTGTTGGGAAGAATTTTATTTCACAAACACAAAACATCCGCAAAATAAAAACGAATTAACCCTCTTGGAATACGTCGTGCGTCCGCAACAGCAATCTTCAGCGTGTCACATTTGCTTTTTTTGTATTTAAATGTTAACTTAAACTTTCTATAGACGTACTTATTCTCTAATTGTTTTGTGCCTGATAAGTGAAGAGCCAATGTCATTGTTTTTTCTTCTAAGTATTAATTTTATCTTAAATTAGTGTGTGTGGTGGGGTGGTGTAGCGGTTAGTGCGCTCTGCTATGAACCTGGGAGACCCGAGTTCAATTCCCGCTCACGGCCAACACCGACAATTATCTGGGCCTCCCCTAGGTCGACTCAGCCTCAAATGAATACCTGGTGCAGATTTAAACATCGCCACTGGGGAGACAAACGCGGTCGGACGTGGTATTGACCACCAACCCCCCTCACCTACCATGCCGGCCTTCATAGGTGCTCGCTAACAGCACTTGCACCAACAGTCTGTAAAGGCTACACGGGGGGTCTTTATCTTTGTTGTTTTTGTGGTGCGGGTTGATGGCTTTAGAGGTAAGAGATGACGAGTCCCACACCCGTTGGGAGCCTGGGTTCAGATCCGGGGCCCCAGCCCCCCGCATTTTAATTCGCCTACATTCACAAGCCTCCGGCTCCCGAAATTAAATGCGCGGGCGGGATAGCTGCCCCCTCCCCCCTCCAAGACCAGCGGCGTGTCACGCAGGGAGAGACCTCGCAAGCGGCTCCGCATTATCCGCTTCTGCGGGCCGGTAACTCAACACGAAGGGTGGGTGGGTGGGTGGCTAACGACGGACAAGGAAACACATTTACCGATTTCAAAGGATCAAATTCACGCCAGAGAAACGCCAAGGTCCCCCACCACCACCACCACCATCCCCGGTAACCACCCCCCCCCCCCCCTTGAGTGTTTACGCGAAAGGCACCCGGGACGATTCGTACCCACGACTACCGTCGGGGTGGAAATGGACGCGTTCGCCCGCGAGAGACGCACGTAATGAAAACACCGAAGCGTTCGCTGGGAGTGTGGATTATCATCATCATCATCATTATTATTTTTTTTCTCTTCTCTTGTGCAATCGGTCGCCAAACTCAAACTGTGTTCATCTGCGTGGGGGGAGGGGGGGGGTCACCAAAGGGCAAGACTCAAAACACTGCCCATCGACGTTTCTGGCAGAGCTCCTTAACATTCACGATTTAATGTTAACGAACTAATGTGGACTTTGGGAGTCACAGCTGTCTGTATGTGTGTGCGTGGTGGGTGGCGATTGTGCACGTGCATACGCGTGTATGCATACGTGCGCGCGTGTGTGCACGTTTCCCTCCATACGCACGTTTGTGCGTGCACACATCAGAGTTGCATACACACACGCGCGTACCCATACATGCATCCCTGCGTCTGTGTGTGCAGTCGTGTATATCTATACTCGTGTGTGTAGGTGTTTATCAACGTATGCATGAATGTATACACGCACGCACGCATAAGCGCGTGTGTCCACGCACACACGTAGCCATGTGTGCGTGGATACAGGTGTGGTGGTGTACGTGTCCGTGCGTGTACGTGCGTGTACGTGCGTGTCCGTGCGTGTCCGTGCGTGTCCGTGCGTGTACGTGCGTGTACGTGCGTGTACGTGCGTGTACGTGCGTGTACGTGCGTGTGTGTACACAGTCGAGTCTTCTCCGCGCCAGCGATTTTAGCGCAGCGCCTTCACTGGGCTTTTGAAGTTGGCGGCGGCCTGCAGCTGCAGCTGGTAGGCCATGGGGTGGATCTTGAATCCGTAGAGGCTGCAAGCGAAAGAACGCACCGGTTAAGCGTTCACGTCAAACCGCCCCTCTCCGCACAAAAGACATCCACACCAGTGGTGGTCAACTGATCTCTCCCCAGCCGCACGCGGATCTTTAATACGCCACATGCGGATATTTAAATGCACCATACATGGATCTTTACTCCACCACGTGCAGTACTTTAAATCAGCGAAGGAGCATGGACATAGATGGTAGAACGACCTATCAATAGTATCTATGAATAATAAACGTCTCCCGATGAGAGGATGATACTGGTAGGAACCTCCTGGTTACACACCAGCCCACAGGGGATTATTGTGTCCGTCCGTCAGGGAGGGGCTGGGTGGGGAGGGAAGGGCTGGGTGGGGATGGGCTGGGTGGAGAGGGTGGTCAGGGGCTGGGTGGGGTGGGTGGGGCTGGCTGGGGAGGGGAGGGGCTGGTCACCCCGTGGTGCCCTTATGAAACTCAACGTTTAACCTACTCACGCCGGCTTGTGCCCACCCTCACAGTCGGGCATATTTGCGGAATACACCACGCCGCCGTTGACCCTGGCCATTGACCGAGCAACCCAACGTTCCTACCAGCTCCCTCCGCAGCAGTAATGTGTTAAAGAGAGGGAGAGAGAAGGAGCGACGGCAGGAAAAGGGAATGGGAATCATTCGGTTCCCGGTAACACCAAAGAATCCCTCCCTCCCCGCCACCCCCCCATTGGTCAAGCCACGGTGGCTAGGAGATGTTAACTACCTCGCCTGGTGTACAGGAGGTCGTGGGTTCGATCCCGACCCTGACGCCTGCTGCTGTATATTTGGAATTTTCAGTGTGTCTCTCTCTTTCTCTCATCATCACCACGGTGGCTAGGAGATGTTAACTACCTCGCCTGGTGTGCAGGAGGTCGTGGGTTCGATCCCAACCCTGACGCCTGCTGCTGTATATTTGGAGTTTGCGTCTCTCTCTCTCTCCCCGTGGTCGCGTGGATTTTTCTCCCACCGGTTTCCCCCCCCGCATTCATAATCAACGTCATGCATTTAGCTTATTTGGCTGATATAAATGACCTATCAATTGTGATGGGCAGGCCACTTCTGAAAAGGGGCTTCTACATAGCTCAGTGGGCCTTACCTGGTAAAATAGATAGAGTAGTCAAATAGTTTTAGAGTAAGTCAAATTTAGCATTCTCAGGAAGAATGTAATCAACCAGGTAGGGTGTTGACTGTTATGTTATCCGACTCTCTGTTGTATTACATTCCATTTCTGAGTACAGTAATCCCTCGCCACTTCACGGTTCAAGTTTCGCGGCCTCAGTGCATCGCGGATTTTTCCTAAGCTCATCAGTGATGACGGCTACCTCCCTGAGCAAGTTTTTAACATGGACGAGACAGGCCTCTTTTGGAAGAGGATGCCTTCTCGTACATTCCTCTTCAAGGATGAAGTGAAGAGGCCAGGCTTCAAGGCCCACAAGGACCGTGTCACTCTCATCATGTGTGGCAATGCTGCAGGCTGTCATTGGTGAGTGTAAAACACCATAATACGTATCGTATGAGAGAGAGAGAGTGAATGTATAATATTACAGTTTTATAATTAAATAGATTTAAGTAAAATATATATATAAAGTATAAATATACATATTTTAAACATTCTGGTACCCACACACACACATATACGGAAATTCCTAGGGGGCCAATCCTACTTCGCGGATTTTCACCTATCGCGAGGGGTTCCGGTCCCCATTAACCGCGATAAACGAGGGATCACTGTATACTAGATTTGTGTTTCCATTTCATTTATACCTGATGACTATTGCTTGTGTTGCAATCATTAACGTCGTATGCTAGTATTTAATTTATTATTTTATCTTTATACGTGACTTCACCGAAATAAGCAAAGAGTAATTCCTGCAGTCACGAAAGCTCCAAATTAAGATAGTATTTAGAGTATTTATCTGCTATTAATTTCCACACAACGATGATGATAATGATGATAATAATCCACTTCATTGATGGTCAGGTCGTTGCTGAAAAATAATCCCTATAGCTCAATGTTGTTTGGGGGAGCCTTACCTGGCAAAATAAAAAATAGCCTAGCGAGGGCAGCCACTCACCGCGGCACGAACTGGTTCGCTGGGCGCTTGGGCCGATACTCGGGGTGCACCATGAAAAGCATGTGCGGGAATCCGGTGCCAAAGTAGGCTCCGTCCGTGTGGTGGTGACGTGAAGACTTGGGTGTGTACACGTCCATGCACTTGGGGCAGTAGAGCTTCACCATCGCCTCGCCAGGCACATCCGACAGGCCTGGTTCGCGGTTGGGCGAGGCACGATAACACTGGTCAACACACTTTTTAAATCCTTTATATTAAGTTCGCTCGCTTGCTTGCTTAGGACCGTGCAAATCTTTCGGTCGTTTTTTAACCCACTTCCCGTGATCCAATCGAGCTGACATTTTGCACACAGACTAGTTGTGCGTGACAATGCATTTTCGTGAAAAAAAAATTCCAAAATTTTACACTGTTTAGGGGAAAATAAATAAATATTTAATTGCCACTTGTTTAATGCTGCCAGACAATCATCTGACCCATAGGTGGCAGCCATCTCAAGCCAGAGGACGAGAGGACTCTAGCCGCCCCGATGCCACGCATATAAAGGATTTATAGTGAAAAACTTTGTTTTTACGGGTTTACTTTTCTGGCATATTTCTGGCTCGTGTACATTTCCAAACGATAAGCCGCTTCTCTATGAGCGATCATTTGTGGCCAAGTCACTTCTGAAAGAGCTGCGAAGATCGGTGGGCCTTGCCTGGTAAAAAAAAAAGTTTAGTTTTTAGTTTTAACCGCGCTAACACTGGTCAACACACTTTTTCTGGCATAAGGTATTCCAACGGTTATTTTGGGGTGCTGATTCCAAATCTGGATTTTGTCTATCACATCAGGTTTTTGAGATATCAAAAATTGCATTTTCAATAAAAACTGCGGAAGAAAAATATTAAATAAATGTGGATATCTACATAAAATGATATTATAAACACACTATCCTAAACATACAGCGCCATATTTTAACACTAAAGCAGTCACTGACTCGGAACAACTTGCAATCATAAGTGACAGAGTTAATTTCGGGTAAAATCAATGAAAATGGGGTATGCCGATAGCATAAAAATGAGATGTGATAGAGCAAATCTGAGATCAGATTTGGAATCAGCACCCTGAAATTAGTCTAGAACAGCTGCAAAAGTCCAGGCCAGAATTTTGTTTTGTTGTTGACCAGTGTTATTCAACGGTTTTTACTGAACTTGATTCCTCTGCTTGTCGTGGTCGAAACTTGTAATTAAAACTTCCTCCACTTCCCGTGGTCCAATCAATTCCACACGTTGCACACACGTGCTCAAGATCCGGTGACAATGCGTGCCTCTATCAAAATCGGCATCAATTAATCAATAAATTCGCTACTTGAAAGCACCATTGGAACCTCCTTTGGCGTCATCTGGTCCAACACCATGTGTATCAGAGTTGTGTTTTGTTTGCATTCCGACCGCAGGTATTGTGGTCAATGCAAACATGACTCCTTGTAAAAAAAGTGTCAGTTTTGTTGCCAGATAGAAGTGTAGTAACGCTTATGACTCGTTCACACCGGAGTTGGAGGCACACTTGTTTATTTAACACCACACGTTGTGACATACACACTGAGGGGGTATCGGCCCCCTCACCCGTCTATCTGAGGACACACCTCTAGGCTAACCCTAGCCTGCCTCTGAGTCCTCCTCTAATGGGCTAGGGGAGGCTATCTTGGCCCGACACTGGTCAGTCGGGCCCGGTACCCAGAGTCCAGACCAGCACTGGCTCTGGCTCTGGTACCACGCCACTGGCTCGAGCCTGCGCGGTCCTGATAAGGACGGCGTGCCAGGGGGAGACCAGGGCTCTATCTAGGACGTCTTCCGTCTTCTCTTCTTAGCTAACACAACACTCCCGAGCCCTTCGATACATTCCCCTTTTATACCCAACCCCTCCCTGAGGGGTGGGGCCCCGGGGGATCATAATGACCGAATCGACCCCCCAGGGTGTCTGGCGCGGACGTCGCAGAGGGCACCTGCTCGTGCACACATGTAGCCCCGCCTACTGTGTTTGTTTACCATAGGCTGCCATGCATAACGGGCTCTCTCTCTAACACCCCTACATCACTCCCCCCCGCATAGCATGCAGCCGTCCCGGCTGCCAACATACAAAAATTTGACAATAAAGGTGCCTTCACCCCCTGACCGCGCGTGTGCCTCACTATTTTTGAACAATAACAGGAACCAGAACAAGAACGCAACAGCAAGATGAGAAAACAACCCGTCGCACCCCCCCCGAATAAATACGAATTCCGTAAAAAAAACAGCCTATATACAATCAGCAGGGAACCCACCACGCACACACAACACACGGTGAAGCCAACATATGTACATCCGAGGAGTGGGGAACACACCACCCACACAACATCCAATGAACACAACAGCTATGTACACATTTTCCGGCCTCACAACAGTTTGCGCATTTTAGCGCGCGTCCTTGCAGCGGGCCCCTCACACGGGGTAACCGCGCGTGGCGGACCATCAGGTGGCAATTGTCCGTCTTGGGGTGAGCATTCATCCGACTCCGCGTGACCCTCGGTATCCGCAGGAGGGGTGATTGGGCGTGAGCCCGTCACTCCTGATGCACCTGAAGGTGGCACAGCCGGCAAGGCATTAGGTGAGAGCGACGGAGACGGACCCAGCGAGTCGGCCGACCCCCCACATGCTTGGCCACGCGCGTGTGAAGTGTGATTGTGTACCGCAGAGAAGGGTTTTAACCTAGAGGGGTGCACGAACCATCGCCGCTTCCCCCACTTGATGCGCACGCACTGCGGTCGTAACACCTCCACCACTTCCACAGGGCCCCGCCACGGCCGCACCAGTTTAGAGGAGGTTGCCAGTGGCACCTGGGGGCAGTGCAGCCATGCCTTGTCCCCCGGCTTCCACTGCAGCATGTGCGCTCGACTCAATCTGAGGCGCTCATTCGCCTTCTGACGGAGGTCAGAGTTTTGCATTGCAGCATCCCGTGCCTCGGTCAATTTGTCCAGATTAAATTTAACGTGGTCAGCCAGATTAGTTTTTCCCTGCGGCACGGGGATCTGCAACTGGGCACGAACAGGCGGGTCTGGTTCTCGGCCGTACATGAGGTAAAAGGGAGAAAACCCCGTAGCTGCATGGGGTGCCATCCGGTACGCCGCCAAGACCCCCTGAATTTGTAGGTCCCAATCCGTTTGCGAGTCCGAAACTTGTTGTGATAACATGGACGTGATGGTGCGATGCAACCGTTCGACCATCCCGTCAGTTTGTGGGTGATATGGGGAGGTCCGAATTTTCTTTGTGCCCAGGAGATCACAGACTTGTCTGAGTAGTTTACCGGAAAAATTTCTGCCCTGGTCGGTCAGCAGCCTCTCCGGAGCACCTTTGTCCAGGACATAACCCTGAACAAAGGCCTCCACGATGGCTGCTGCCGACTGGTTGGCCAGAGGCCAGGCCATAGGCCAGCGTGTAAAATACTCGACACCAGTCAACAAATATCTATTCCCCCTGGGGGTGGCGGGGAATGGTCCCAAAATGTCCAGAGCGACCAGCTCGTTTATCCTGGACACTTTGATCGATTGCAAGGGCGGGTTAGACTCCCGTGCCGGCGGTTTGCGTTGTGCACATCGAGGGCATGATCCCAACAAATCCCCAACATCCCTCGTCATGCCAGGCCAATAAAAATCAAGTTGCAGCAAGGCGAGAGTCTTTTGGGTCCCCAGGTGTAGGAGGCGCTCATGAGCGGCCCATACCACCCTGCCCCGCAACCCAGTAGGGACCACCAGCCGATGTCGACGCGACTTCCCGTCCCAATGCATCAGCAGGCCTTGGCACATTTCCCATGCGTCGGAACCACCTCTTTTTCCCCCCGCCGCACCGCCAACGCGACGTCGCCACCCGAGGAGGGACACATCCTCCATCTGGAGGCGCCCCCAGTCAATGACGGGCAACCCCAACAGGGAATCTTTGCCCTGTTGTTCGATCGAATTAGTAACTACTGTATCGTCGTCGTTGGCGGCCGCCAAGACAGGAACCGATGTGTCCCCTGGAGGTCTGCAACGTCCAGACCCCAGGAGGCATGCACACTCGGAGGTGGTTGGCAAGCGCGACAGAGCGTCCGCGTTGGTGTGGCGAACGCCCTTACGGTATGTGGTTTGGAAATCGTAATCCTGGAGGACCTCCAACCATCGGGACAATTGTCCCGATGGCTGTTGAACCCTCAGGGCGTACTGCAGTGCCGCATGATCTGTGCGGACGGTGAAATGCCGACCGTACAGATATGGGCGATACTGTTGGATGAAATGGACAATTGCCAACAGTTCCCTACGGGTGACACAATATCGTTGCTCCGCTGGAAACAACACCCGACTGCCGTACGCAACCACACGTTCCACGCCGTCAACCACCTGGGAGAGCACGCCCCCAATACCCGTGTTGCTCGCATCGGTGTCGAGCAAGAATGGTTTTGAAAAATCAGGGTAAATCAGGGGAGGAGCGTTTACCAAAGCGTCCCGAAGGGAGCAAAAAGCAGCTTCCTCCTCCTGACCCCAGCAGAACCGAACCCCTTTTGATGTTAAAGCGTGTAGGGGTTTTGCTATAGTCGCAAAATTAGCGACGAAGCGTCTATAATACGACGCAAACCCAATAAAACTCCTAACCTCTCCCACTGAGGTGGGAGTCGGCCAGGAGCTTACACACTGCGTTTTGGCGGGATCGGTAGAAATACCTGAGCGTCCCACGATGTGCCCCAAATAACGCACCGACTCGCGTAACAAATGGCATTTTTGGGGCTTAAATTTCAAATTAGCAGCCCGCATCTTTAGGAAAACCGCCCGCAACCTCTGGAGATGTTCATCAAAAGTTTTGCCAAAGACAATAACGTCATCCAAATAAATCAGGCACGATTCCCATTGCAATCCAGCCAAAACCAATTCCATCAACCGCTGGAAAGTTGCCGGCGCTGAGTGTAAGCCCATCGGCAACCGGTTGAATTGAAACAGGCCGTGCGGAGTACGGAAAGCAGTTTTAGGCTTTGAATCATCGTCCAGAGGAAGCTGCCAGAATCCCGAAAGTAAGTCCAATGTGGAGAAGAATCGCGCTCCCGCCAAGGCGTCAAGCGATTCGTCCATCCGTGGGAGCGGGTATGCGTCGGCAACCGTAATTTTATTAAGGCGCCGAAAGTCAACGCAAAACCGCAACGAACCGTCCTGCTTCTTAACCAGGACGATCGGCGCTCCCCAAGGGCTGTTGGAGGGAGAAATGATGTCGGCGGCTAGCATGTCATCAACAGCCGATTTGACATGGTCCTTTTCGGCGGGACTCAACCGAAAAGGATTCTGGCGTATTGGCGCGCTGTCACCCGTATCAATATGGTGACGCAGCAGATTAGTGCAGCCCAAATCGTATTTATCCCGACTGAAAACGTCGGAAAATTCCCTTAGTAGTGTCTTAAGACGTTGACGCTCTAAATTTGACAGGTCCGTCGATCCCGCACAAAGCGCCTCGAGCCACCCTTCATCGCTGTCCGAATGTGGTCGCGGTGCAGGGACAGCGCCGACATGACTCGCGACGGGTTCCTCACAGGGCACCGGCGTTGCGTGAGCAAGCACGGTCCCCTGTGGGACCACCACCGTCTGCGAGCCCACATTGAGGACCGCGATGAAGGGTTCTCCTTCCCCTCTCACTATGGTCTGGGCCGGGAGTAAATCAGGTCCACTGACCCCGGCCCTAGACGGTCCCAACAGAACCCCTTGAGCCCCAATGCCCTTAGCGAAGGGCCGCCGAAGTTTCAAAGGAATCAACATTTGCGCCCCCGGAGGAACGCGCACCGTTCTATCTACGAACGCCGGCACCGTCGCGAACGCCGTCCGGCTCGTAGCGGGGGATGGCAGAAACGCCATGCGTCGGCCCGATGGGAGCTCAATGCATCCCTGGTCGATTAATATCCTAATCGGCATTTTGGCCAGGAAGTCCGTCCCCAGCAGGCACGGAACCGCCAGCGAGGAGGAAACAAAAATCGGCCCAGACAATTTAATATCCCCGACACAAATTTGGGCACGAATTTGTCCGATGATGCCAAGTGAACCCCCGTTAGCAGCAAAGAATGGCACGTTAACAGGCATCAAAGGACGGCTTTGGGCAGGGAGAATGTTATAAATCAACTCCGAAATAATGGTCGCCGATGCTCCTGTATCGACCAGGATGCGCACCTCGACCCCATCGATGTGGCCCACAACGGCCGACGACCCTGACGACGCGGCTACAACCCGATGGGCCAACACGGACCACTGGCTGGGTTCAATCTGAGTACCCAGAGCGGTGCGTGTTGGTGCCATGGTACGCGATATTGGCCCCCCCTTCGCTGCGGTGTTTGAGTGTGTGACGGGCGTGTGCGTGGGCCAAGCATGAGGGGTGCCGCGACTCGCCGGATTATGATGGTGGAGCTTGTGACGAGGGCCGGCGTCCCGTTGAGGTGTCGTCCTGCGCTGCCCAGGAGAGCGGCACCCCGAGGCGACGTGGCCCCGGATGCCGCAGTTGTAACAGCGTGGAAGCGCTGGTGACGACGATGGATGTTGTAGACGGCTTGAACCGGCCCGGTCCTCCCGTACTCCCGCTCCATGCTGCCGTTGATGGTCGATGGCGCAAACCTCTTCCGCCGGGAGGGTGGCTGCAGCGACGGCACGCCCGCTCGCCGCCTTGCTGGCCTTCCGTCGTTGAGAGGACAGGTTTGCGTGGAGAAGACGGGCCGCTTGGAGGGAGCACATCTCTGCATCGTCCTGTGCGACAATGACGATGTCTAAGTCGTCCGCCAGCAAAAGTATCTTCTCTGTCACCATGGCGTCGACACCCTCGTCATCCATTCGTGGAAAGGCCTCCTTCGCCAGTGCCAGGAGGCTTGTGCGGTACGCCAGGGGCGACTCCTTCGTCCCCCGCTGGCGATCGTAAAAGAGTTGGCGACAGTCCGATGGTGGACCATATACCGCCGACAGCACCTGCATCGCCTTCCGCAGCGTGGAGCGCCTCTCCTTCGAAGCCGATGTTAGAGTGGCGAGGGCGTCGCTGTCGAGAAGTGCTGGCAGCGCGCGGAGAGCCTCGGCGTCTGTCCACTGTGCCATCTCCTGGTGAGCGAAGAAGCGCCGCTGGAAGCCGCCCCAGTCGCCATCCTCGCCCACAAATTCCTTGAGTGGAGGTAGCCGCTGATGTAAGGCAGCGGCTGCAGAGGAAGAACGCACTCCCTCGTCCGCCTCACTCAAGTCAGCGTCGGCACGAACCAGCGATGGCATCGCCGGTCGCACCCGTGGTGACGTTCCGCCCGTTGGTGGTGACGCGGCAGGTACTGTACTCCCGCCGTTGGACGCGATGCTTAGAGCGGCCACGCCCTCAACAGCAGCTGCGGCGATGGCGGGAGTTTCAAAATGTTGCTCCGTGGAAATGGCGGGAAGGCGCTGTGATCGTCGGTTGCCGTTGCCCCGTGGCGGTCCCGCAGCCCCCAGCTGCGTGATGGTGTCGAGCATGGCGGCTGCGGCGTACAGCAGCTCGGTCAGCTTCGCGTGCGCCTCCCTCAGCCCCTCCATCGACGGCTCCCCTTCCTCCAGCTGCTGTGGCGTGGATGCGCCCAGCCCCGGCTGGTCGATGGCATCTTCAGCCGTCTCGGGCCCTCCGACTGCAGTGGTGTCTTCTGCCTCTGGTACCCCGACTCGAGTCGTCCGGCGTGTATCCATGTTCGTACTTTGTTTCACTTCTGACGCCAGATGTAGTAACGCTTATGACTCGTTCACACCGGAGTTGGAGGCACACTTGTTTATTTAACACCACACGTTGTGACATACACACTGAGGGGGTATCGGCCCCCTCACCCGTCTATCTGAGGACACACCTCTAGGCTAACCCTAGCCTGCCTCTGAGTCCTCCTCTAATGGGCTAGGGGAGGCTATCTTGGCCCGACACTGGTCAGTCGGGCCCGGTACCCAGAGTCCAGACCAGCACTGGCTCTGGCTCTGGTACCACGCCACTGGCTCGAGCCTGCGCGGTCCTGATAAGGACGGCGTGCCAGGGGGAGACCAGGGCTCTATCTAGGACGTCTTCCGTCTTCTCTTCTTAGCTAACACAACACTCCCGAGCCCTTCGATACATTCCCCTTTTATACCCAACCCCTCCCTGAGGGGTGGGGCCCCGGGGGATCATAATGACCGAATCGACCCCCCAGGGTGTCTGGCGCGGACGTCGCAGAGGGCACCTGCTCGTGCACACATGTAGCCCCGCCTACTGTGTTTGTTTACCATAGGCTGCCATGCATAACGGGCTCTCTCTCTAACACCCCTACAGAAGGGTAAAAAACCAATTATCATATTTTTTACTGGCAAATGAGGTTCCAATGGTGTAAATGCTTACCCCGAGCTCTCATACACTGATGGTGCATTATCTTTGAGTTGTGCGCCTTTTGGCGTCATCTGGTCCAACCCATGTGAGACTAGGCTCTAAGGAAAGCTGTCTCGGGTGTGGACCAATCAACTTCAAGGACCATGTGAGACTAGGCTCTAAGGAAAGCTGTCTCGGGTGTGGACCAATCAACTTCAAGGACCATGTGAGACTAGGCTCTAAGAAAAGCTGTCTCGGGTGTGGACCAATCAACTTCAAGGACCATGTGAGACTACGCTCTAAGGAAAGCTGTCTCGGGTGTGGACCAATCAACTTCAAGGACCATGTGAGACTAGGCTCTAAGAAAAGCTGTCTCGGGTGTGGACCAATAAACTTCAAGGACCATGTGAGACTAGGCTCTAAGAAAAGCTGTCTCGGGTGTGGACCAATCAACTTCAAGGACCATGTGAGACTAGGCTCTAAGAAAAGCTGTCTCGGGTGTGGACCAATCAACTTCAAGGACCATGTGAGACTAGGCTCTAAGGAAAACTGTCTCGGGTGTGGACCAATCAACTTCAAGGACCATGTGAGACTAGGCTCTAAGGAAAGCTGTCTCGGGTGTGGACCAATCAACTTCAAGGACAGTGCATACATTATCAGAGTTGTGTTTTTTGTTTGCATTCCGACCGCAGGTATTGTGGTCAATGCAAACATAACTCCTTGTAAAAAAAGGTGTCAGTTTTGTTTGCCAGATAAAAGGGTAAAAAAACAATGATCATACTTTAAAACAATTTACATTTTGTATGGACACCTTATTATTTATATATTAAACTGTGGAATCGGCTCGCACAAGAAGCAAGTGCCATTGACGTACTCCTCGACCATGAGTGAAACGAAGTCGTTAATTTAGTTTAACACGTAGCAGGCTTTCGCGACCAATATTATCCACAATAAAGTTTTTGGGTTTAGATCGCGTTATTTATAAATGTGTAGTAACCCTCCACCACCCAACACGGCCAATCAGTAAAAAAGCGTCACGTTGACAAAAGACAAAATAGTTCACCGCTTTAGCCCACCAGTGTGTTGAAGAGTGAATCCACAACATTTACAATGTATTATGTGGCCGTCTGGAACGCTCTTCCTTCCGTTATTAGGTAGCCACAGTCGCCCTCCAGCAACAACGTAGGGGAAAGGAGCGAACTACCGGGCGGCTAAAACACAGCGATTTGGCAGAGTGTGGAGCAGAGCTGGTGGTGCATTGGGCAGTCGTCTCAGTCATCTCGTGGCACCTGGGTTCTGTCCCGTGACCTCCTGTCAGCGAGCCCATAGACTCATCACGTGGCCTGAAAGTGCACCTAGCCTGGCACGAGCGCCGTGGTGACGTCACCGCCATTTAGTGGCGAACAGTGGCTGCTGCTGTTGCGAGTGCGCGTGCGTGCGCGTGTGCAGGCGTGCGCAGGCGTGCGTGCACGTGTGTGCGTGCACGTGTGTGCACGTGTGTGTGTGCACGTGTGCGCACGTGCGTGCGTGCACGTGTGTGTGTGCACGTGTGCGTGCACGTGTGTGTGCACGTGTGTGTGTGCACGTGTGTGTGCATGCGGCCGTCTCACCAATGGGCAGCATCGGCTGGTTCTCGCAGTAAACGCGGGGGCAGTGGCCAAAGTCGCCCTGCTGGTATTTCTCGAGCTACGCAGACGCACAAAACAACAGAGGCGCAACAAGGGGTCAGTATGTTTGTGTGTACGTTGAAACTCTTTCGTACCGTACGTAGCCAACCGTGCGAATCGGAGGTGCAGTGTTCAGTCAATGTGCAGTGTTGAGTCTATGGGCAGTGTTGAGTCTATGGGCAGTGTTAGTCTATGGGCAGTGTTGAGTCTATGGGCAGTGTTAGTCTATGGGCAGTGTTGAGTCTATGGGTAGTGTTGAGTCTATGGGCAGTGTTGAGTCTATGGGTAGTGTTGAGTCTGTGGACAGTGTTGAGTCTATGTGTAGTGTTGAGTCTATGGGCAGTGTTGAGTTTATGTGTAGTGTTGAGTCTATGGGCAGTGTTGAGTTTATGTGTAGTGTTGAGTCTATGGGCAGTGTTGAGTCTATGGGTAGTGTTGAGTCTGTGGACAGTGTTGAGTCTATGTGTAGTGTTGAGTCTATGGGCAGTGTTGAGTCTATGGGTAGTGTTGAGTCTGTGGACAGTGTTGAGTCTATGTGTAGTGTTGAGTCTATGGGCAGTGTTGAGTCTATGTGTAGTGTTGAGTCTATGGGCAGTGTTGAGTTTATGTGTAGTGTTGAGTCTATGGGCAGTCTGTATGTATGCTGAACTTCTTTCACACCATACGTAACAAACCGCACCAATCGGAGGTGCGGGGGGAAGGACAACAAACTAAAGACAGAAAGACGAGAGGGGGCAGGACAACACAGAGTGGTTGTGTACAGCGAGAAAACGCGGCCAAATCTCAAGAGGCCGTGTACAACAGAGGTCGCAACCGGGTACCCGATACCCGTACCCTACCCGATACCCGGCTACCCGATACCCGGCTACCCATACCCGGCCGGGTATCGGGTAGGGTACCCGTTTGCGACCCTGGTGCGGCCGGGTACGGGTAAGGAATCAAAACCCGTTTGCGACCTCTGGTATACAGTGGACGTGTTTACTTAAAAGAGAGCTGCCACTGGCAGCCACCTGGTGGCCTTTAGTGCAGACCCTGACGTGCGGCCCCTCATGACGATACACAAAGTGTGAGAACACCCCCCCCCATCATCATCATCGTCATCGTGCTGCTGTCAAACCCTCAATGGTTTCAAATGGTGTGACGGCCCTCCTCACACTGATGAGGTCTTATCGGCGAAAGTTGCCACCCCCTCTGAAAATAAGTGAAGGACACTGCTATAGAGAGAAGGAGTTATAGGTCTCTATGTGAGAATGCGGGTCTCTTTGTGAGTCGATAAATCTCAATCGGAGTCCATGGGTCTGTGCGAGTCTGTGGATCTCTGTACGAGTCTATGCGAGTCTACGGGTATGTGTCTGTGGGTATCTATGCGAGTCTGCAGATGTCTGTGCGAGTCCATATAACGCGATGTGGATTTAAGTAGCATCTAAATGTGATTAAAGGGTGTGAGATGAGAGGGGAGTGGTAGGAGAGTGCGTGGAGGGGAGTGGAGTGAGATGAGAAGGGAGAGGTAGGAGAGTGCGTGGAGGGGAGTGGAGTGAGATGAGAAGGGAGAGGCAGGAGAGTGCGTGGAGGGGAGTGGAGTGAGATGAGAAGGGAGAGGCAGGAGAGTGCGTGGAGGGGAGTGGAGTGAGATGAGAGGGGAGAGGTAGGAGAGTGCGTGGAGGGAAGTGGAGTGAGATGAGAGGGGAGAGGTAGGAGAGTGCGTGGAGGGAAGTGGAGTGAAATGAGAGGGGAGAGGTAGGAGTGGAGGGGAGTAGAGTGAGATGAGAGGGGAGAGGTAGGAGAGTGCGTGGAGGGGAGTAGAGTGAGATGAGAGGGGAGAGGCAGGAGAGTGCGTGGAGGGGAGTAGAGTGAGCTGAGAGGGGAGAGGCAGGAGAGTGCGTGTAGGGGAGTAGAGTGAGATGAGAGAGGAGAGGTAGGAGAGTGCGTGGAGGGGAGTGGAGTGAGATGAGAGGGGAGAGGCAGGAGAGTGCGTGGAGGGGAGTAGAGTGAGCTGAGAGGGGAGAGGCAGGAGAGTGCGTGGAGGGGAGTGGAGTGAGATGAGAGGGGAGAGGTAGGAGACTGCGTGGAGGGGAGTAAAGTGAGATGAGAGGGGAGAGGCAGGAGAGTGCGTGGAGGGGAGTAGAGTAAGATAAGATGGGAGAGGTAGGAGAGTGCGTGGAGGGGAGTAGAGTGAGATGAGAGGGGAGAGGTAGGAGAGTGTGTGGAGGGGAGTAGAGTGAGATGAGAGGGGAGAGGCAGGAGAGTGTGTGGAGGGGAGTAGAGTGAGATGAGATGAGAGAGGTAGGAGAGTGCGTGGAGGGGAGTAGAGTGAGATGAGAGGGGAGAGGTAGGAGAGTGTGTGGAGGGGAGTAGAGTGAAATGAGAGAGGAGAGGTAGGAGAGTGCGTGGAGGGGAGTAGAGTGAAATGAGAGGAGGCTGAACACCCGTCAACCCCTCTTGAGCAGGATCTCCCACACGGTGAGTGTGTGCGTGGTGAGCGGTTACCATCTGTGCGATGCCGCGGTTGGTGAGGATGTAGCGGGCGTGGATGAGGCCGTACAACATCTCCGCAGCCTGCTCGATGAGGTCACTCTGATTGGGGTTGTCCTCCAGCTCATCGTCTGTGACACACACGCACAAAGATCCCCCGTATAGCTTCAACAGACTGTTGGGGGCAAGTGCTGTTAGCGAGTAGCGCCTATGAAGGCCGATGTTTACACACCGCGCCAGGTACTCATTTGAGGCCCAATCGGCCTCGTGGCGCAAGACTAGTTCAGATCGTTGTCACGGGGTGTTGGCCATGAGCGGGAATCGAACTCAGGTCACCGGGTTCATAGCGCAAGGCGCTCACCGCTGCACTACCGTTCCCCACACACGCGCACAACACATCAACACGCACGCGTAATCATTCACACGCGCGTACACAAACGTGCACAACAACTCACGCAGACAGCCACATGCACGCCCACAATTCCGCCACAATACGTTCATGCGTGCACACACACAAACACATATACGCGCGTGCACACACGTAGACACGCCGCGAAAAAACACGCACACGCACATCGATGCGAAAAACACTCTCAATCACTTTCAACCTCAGTTGAAATGCGTGAGAAGACGGACATATAACAATAGGGGTTTTCCCCTTTTTTCTGGCAACAAAACTGAAACCTTTTTACAAGGATTCATGTCTGCATTAACCACAATACTTGCAGTCACTTTAATGCAGACATGAATCCTTGTAAAAAAAGGTTTCAGATTTGTTGCCAGAAAAAAGGGGAAAAACCATATTATTTTTCGATTTAAAGCTTTCGTGACTGCAGGGATTCATCTTCTTGGTTCTTTCGGTAAAGTCACGTAGAAGACGTCGTATCTTCTACGTGACTTCACCGAAAGAACCAAGAAGATGAACCATATTATTATATTTTGATACTGGCAAAGAAGGTCTAATGATGAAACGGACATCGCTAGCGCGCTGTAAGAAAATCACGACGGGCATTCTAAAACGCCTCGTGCGACGCTCCTCGTTTACAGAGCGACGGACAGAGCTGATGAACGAGCACGCCCGGACTCGCGTGGGAAAGCGGCGAGCACGGCAATCCTGCCGCGCGCGGTCGAAACGCATCACGGCGGCCGTAAGCCTCACCTGGCTCCAGGTCAAGGATCATGTCGAGCGCTTGGCGGTAGTGAGGAACCTGCTCGTTCAGACCCGTCAGGTTGAACTTGTCCTGGATGTAGTCTTCGTCTACCTGTGGGCGGAGAGAGGGAGGGGGGGGGAACTCGTCAGAATATCAGATTAAAGTCGTACCTCGGTATACGAGCGCTTTGGAATACGTCGAATTTGGTAGATGTCGTGTTTTGACGAGAGAAAAATGTCTTGGGATACGACGTCTCGCTTGGGATACGACGTCTCGCTTGGGATACGACGTCTCGCTTGGGATACGACGCCTTGCTTGGGATACGACGCCTTGCTTGGGATACGACGTCTTGCTTGGGATACGACGCCTTGCTTGGGATACGAGGCCTTGCTTGGGATACGACGCCTTGCTTGGGATACGAGGCCTTGCTTGGGATACGACGCCTTGCTTGGGATACGACGCCTCGCTTGGGATACGACGTCTCGCTTGGGATACGACGCCTCGCTTGGGATACGACGCCTTGCTTGGGATACGACGTCTTGCTTGGGATACGACGCCTTGCTTGAGATACGACGCCTTGCTTGGGATACGAGGCCTTGCTTGGGATACGACGCCTTGCTTGGGATACGAGGCCTTGCTTGGGATACGACGTCTTGCTTGGGATACGAGGCCTTGCTTGGGATACGACGCCTTGCTTGGGATACGAGGCCTTGCTTGGGATACGACGCCTTGCTTGGGATACGACGCCTTGCTTGGGATACGACGTCTCGCTTGGGATACGACGTCTCGCTTGGGATACGACGCCTTGCTTGGGATACGAGGCCTTGCTTGGGATACGACGTCTCGCTTGGGATACGACGTCTTGCTTGGGATACGACGTCTTGCTTGGGATACGACGCCTTGCTTGGGATACGAGGCCTTGCTTGGGATACGACGCCTCGCTTGGGATACGACGTCTCGCTTGGGATACGACGCCTTGCTTGGGATACGACGCCTCGCTTGGGATACGACGTCTTGCTTGGGATACGACGTCTTGCTTGGGATACGACGCGCTTGCTAGAACTTGTATGGGTCGGGATGAGTCACCGCGTACCCGCGTATACCCCGTTCATGACCGAAACAAAGCGCCGCTCCTCAGTCTGCCTGTGCAGTAGTTTTAATGGAAGGGGACTCTCCTTCCAAAAAATAGCATCTCCTCCTCCTCCCCTTCCTCACCACCATCCTCGTAGGCCATCAACTCCTCTCAGCAAGGTAAAGTGACGTTAAATTTAATTTTCATTTCAATTTATTTTAATTTATTTATGCATTTATTTTAATTTATGTATGCATTTTAGTAATAAGCAGTGTCTAAATTATTTTATACAACCCCATTAATGTATAATATGCCATAAAAAATATCATTTCTTATACTCTGGAACAGATCATTTCCTTTCCCTTTATTTCTTATGGGAAAAATTTGTTTGGTGTCCGTCATTTTCGGTATAAGTCCTACCCCATCTGGAACGAATTAACGACGTATCCCGAGGTTCCACTGTAATTGTTTCTACTGCAGGAGGACTATGATGAGATGAAGCTCTTTTTTCACAGATGCCCAGTAAGGTGTGCAGGGGTCAGAATGGATGTGCAGGGGTCAGAAGATTCAATAGCCGAATGGCTCACAGGGCTATACCAAATAAATGAAACTGAAAGAATGTAACAACAACGAACAATATAAAACCACGACAGCAGTGCAAAGTATGGGAAATGTAAAGAAATCACTTAAAAAAAATATCCAAAATAAAATTTTACTATTTTTATCTCAACGAAAAGTAAACTATGTTTTATCTTACCAATAAGGCCCACAGAGCTAAAACTCTTTTTCAGAATGTACGTACGTTTGTTGAACTTCTCCGCACACACTCGGCCCCAGCAACGAACGCTTTACATCAAAAACCCCGTTCAATCGTACTGCACATCTACGCTCCCGCGCGTCCGTCCCACGCCTTCAGCAAACCCGCGCCGAGCAGGGCGAAGTGCAGTCAAATAACCCACGTGTGACCCTCACGTGACGTCGGTATTACCTCGCAGAAAAACTCATTTCCTCGCAGCCCACAGAACCAGGAGATCCACGACACTTCTTCAGAGCTACTCATTTTGCCTGCATAACCGCACGCACACACACACAGATATACAAATTAGTTGTATTTTAGTAGTAGGTTTTTACTCTTTAAACTGGTACAAAACGGACACCTTTATACAAGGCATCATGTTTGCAATAACCGCAACACAAGCAGTCAAAATGCAAACAAAAAGAAACAACTCTTGATAAAGGTAATGATATGCACTGTCCTTGAAGTTGATTGGTCCACACCCGAGACAGCTTTCCTTAGAGCCTAGTCTCCATTGGTGTTGGACCAGATGACGCCAAAAGGCATACAACTCAAAAACAGTGCAAAAACTGTTGTATTTTACCAGGTAATGCCCCCACTTGAGCTGCCGTGCAGCTATTTTTTCAGAAGCGACCCTGGCTATATCACAAATGATAGCTCAACGAAGTGGGTTTGTCGTCGTAAAAGCGTGGAAATGTACAGCAGTCAAGAAGCGGAGGACGCGGAGAAAAATCCACGCGACCACGGGGAGAACATGCAAACTCGAAGCCACGACCCCCTGTATACCAGGTGAGGCATTTAACATCTCGCCACCGTAGCGCCCGTAAACAATTAGAGACACACTTTTTATAGATATACACAAATACATACACACAGTATACAATTGTACAAAACACAGGTAAACACAAATACGGTACACAAGTGCACGTTAGCACAGGTGTCACAAATACGACACCCAGGTGTAATAACATACGCTCAGAGCTAAACTAATGTATTCTTAAGGTTCTTATTCTTTGGTTCTTTCGGTAAAGTCACGTATAAAGATAAAATAATAAATTAAATAATAGCATACTACGACGTTTCGATTGCAACACAAGCAATCATCATCAGGTATAAAAGAAATAGCAACAAAAATCTAACCAGACAACTATAGACAGACATATAAGCAGACAGACATCATAAAGACACACACAGAGAGAACACGTATCGGCACAAAGAGAGAGGTTCTTATAGTTTTTGTGCGTGTTAGCAATTGGGTGAACGAGCGAGCAAGCTGATGGGTAGGTGATAATGTGAACAAGCAAATGTCTCGTGTGTGTGTCTTGCACAACGTAATGTACATTACAACCGTAATTCAGTGTAGTGTGTGCATAGTCACACATTCACATGGTACAGTATTATGTAGGTGAGGGGGGAGTGATTAGCGCACTACGCTACAAAGCCATTGGAACTACGTTCGATTCCCAACCAAGGCTGGTGGCATCTGAACCTGTCCCTAACTCTCCCCCCACCTCCACTGACCAAAGTGGTGAAGTATGGCCATTTAACCCCCCTAACCGATACGGCGCTTGGAAGGTTTTCATTCGGCACTGGATCGACAAGAAGGACCCGTAAGTTACTAAATCAAAAGCTAAAATAATCGTATTCATTTACACGATTCCAGTATTGTGTTATCAACTATGTAACTCGTGTAAATTCCACGTTACTATGGTGGGGGGGCAGTCCATCCAGAGTGTAACCATTCTCTACAGTCCGCAAACCGGTACTTAATTTTATCCCACCCCGGCTTTAAACGTTGTTGTTAATCGTCAGCCGTGATCTAATCCACTGCTGGATTAAGGCCTCCTCCACCACCATATCTCACGAGCCTGCGACGTCAAACGTTGTTGATCGGGAGGCAGTGACGCTTGTCCGCCGTTGTACACTCGAATATCGTCATTTGGCGAGCGAGAGAAAGAAAGAGAAATAAAGGAAGAGAGAATTGTTTGAAAGAAAATCTTTAAAAATATTTTTTTTTATTATAGCGCCTGAGGCCTATCGCAGGCTTTTCCTAGCGGCTGCGTCGAAGGGGACGAGGGGTGAAATGATTTACATTCGGAAACGCGACCGCGAGTTCGTCTCGACGCACACGAAACGCGACGATGAGACGGCGAAAGTAATTTTAGTTTAATATTTTGCGTAAATATTAAAATAAAACCCTAAACGCGAAAGCCGAACGCACCAACTCACCTCCCTATAGTAACCGGGTGGGGGGGGGGTTCGTTAGGGCTCCAGTGCGCATGCGCACGTGGGTTTGGCTTCCGGAAGATTCTACCGAAACATTCTCTCGTTTTTGTTGTTGTTCGTGGTCTGCCGGAAGAGGTAGACAGGTCGATTGCAATGTTGGCATCTACATTTGAAGGTTTCGTAACTGCAACGATTCATACTCTTAGTTTTTTTCGGTAAAGTCACGTAGGTAAAAAATAAATAATAGAAATAATAGTAATTAAATAATGAGCGTATGTTATTATGTCGTGATTTTATTATTTTATTTTTCTTCTTGGTTCTTTCGGTAAAGTCACGTAGAAGGAAATAATAAAATAAAATAAACGGAATAAAATAATTATATTATAGCACTTTATTATGTTTTATTTTTATTATTTTATTATTTTCCTTCTACGTGACTTTACCGAAAGAACCAAGAAGACGAATCCCTGCAGTCACGAAAGCTTTAAATCGATATTTTATTTTTATTAATTTTAATATCATTTTTTTACCTACGTAACTTTACCGAAATAACTAAGAGTATTTTATTTCTAGTATAATTTAAAATGTTTTTAATATTTACATATTTTATTTCTATCATTTTCACTATTTTTTTATTATTAACTTAGTTTATTTCTACAATTATTTCATATTTTTTTTATCTATTTTATTCCTATTATTATTTGTATTACTTATATTTTTACCTACGTAACTTTACCGAAAAAACCGAAGAGTGTTGACATCTACCCCTTCCGGAAGTTGCGACGTATTATCCCGTCATTGGTAGCAATCTTCCGGAAGAGGTAGATATCTTCCAAAATATGATTTTAATCTCCCCGGAGTAATTAGTAATCTTCCGGAAGATGTAGGCTTTCCAGAAGATGATACAAATACCGAGCCAGTACTAATCTTCCGGAAGAGGTAGATTTTTGCGGAAAATGATACAAATTATTCCGAAGTAGCAATCTTCCAGAAGCCATAGATATCTTCCGGAAGATGGTAGAAGTTACGTTGACATCTACCGCTTCTGGAAGAACTAGAACCAATCCCACGTGTCTTTACTTTAACCAATCAGGCGAGGCGCTCGCATGCCAATGCGATGTATGAATTATATTTGTTGTTAGTTTCCAGATTGTAAATCGTAGTGCACATACGTCGATCGCTTGCTCAACAATAGAAACGAACCATTAACTTTTTTTATATTTGTTGACCAATTCTTGGTGACCTAATCTCCATTAAAAACATCGAACAAAGCCTCGCAAAACGCAAAACATTATTATTTAACGAAATCTATAGCTTTTGTAAACCGGATGTAGAGGGAGAGGGGTCAGGGGTCACCCACGTGTGGTTTTCCCGCGCTTTGTGTGACGTGAATCGACGCGGCGTTAATTTTTGTTTTCGCTTAAATCCATTTAACTTTTTTACCCTCCACCCCACTAACCTCTTAACGATTCCCACGACTTAAACGAACGTCGCTGTCGCCCTTCGCGGTGAGAACACTTCAGCACAGATACATAACTCTGCGATGGGTTTGATTGAAACTCTGACGCCTGCTGCTGTGTATTTGGAGTTTGCGTGTCTCTCTCATCATCATCACGGTGGCTAGGAGATGTTAACTACCTCGCCTGGTGTGCAGGAGGTCGTGGGTTTGATTGAAACTCTGACGCCTGCTGCTGTGTATTTGGAGTTTGCGTGTCTCTCTCATCATCATCATCACGGTGGCTGGAGATGTTAACCACCTCGCCTGTTGTACAGGAGGTCGTGGGTTCAATCCCGACCCTGACGCCTGCTGCTGTATATTTGTAGTTTGCGTGTCTCTCTCATCATCATCACGGTGGCTAGGAGATGTTAACCACCTCGCCTGGTATACAGGAGGTCGTGGGTTCGATCCCGACCCTGACGCCTGCTGCTGTATATTTGTAGTTTGCGTGTCTCTCTCATCATCATCATCACGGTGGCTAGGAGATGTTAACTACCTCGCCTGGTGTACAGGAGGTTGTGGGTTCGATCCCGACCCTGACGCCTGCTGCTGTATATTTGGAGTTTGCGTGTCTCTCTCTCTCATCATCACGGTGGCTAGGAGATGTTAACTACCTCGCCTGGTGTACAGGAGGTCGTGGGTTCGATCCCGACCCTGACGCCTGCTGCTGTATATTTTGAGTTTGTGTGTCTCTCTACCTCCGTGGTGAGATGTTAACTACCTCTTTGTGTGTGGGGGAGCGGGGGAGCGGTGGAGCAGCGGTTAGGGCGCTGCGCTTCGAACCCGGCAGAGATCCCAAGTTCGATTCCCGCTCACGGCCAACACCAAGTGACGATTATCTGAATAGTCGTTCCTGGGCCTCTTTCCCCGAGGTCTACTCGGCCTAAAATGAGTACCCGGTACGGTGTGTAGTACACATCGCCACTGGGGAGACAAAGGCGGCCGGGCGTGGTGTTGGCCACCCACTCCCTAGTGTACCGTGCCGGCCTTCATAGGTCCTCGCTAACAGCACTTGCCCCTACATCTTGTCAAGGCTATACGGGGGATCTTTGTGTGTGTACTTGTGTGTGTGTGTGTGTACCTGTGTGTGTGTAGCTGAGGTGCCAGCTGTTGAGGAAGTACTGAGGGCGATCCGGAGTCTGAGACCAGGGAAGGCACCGGGCAGAGATGATCTCCCAAGCGAAATGCTGAGGGAGGGTGGCGTTTGTGCACAGACTGCCCTATATGACATCATAACAACAGTCTGGACCACTGGACGGGTTCCGCAGGACTGGAAGGATGCCCTGGTGGTCCCCCTCTTTAAGAAGGGGGACCGTACCGACTGTAACAACTACAGGGGCATCTCACTCCTCAGTGTGCCGGGTAAGGTCCTGGCAAGGATTATTCAACATCGCCTTGCTAGGCACGCTGAGGAGAGGCTTGCGGAGCCCCAATGCGGTTTCAGGAAAGGGCGGTCCTGCACAGATGCCATATTTTCTGTCCGTCTGCTACAGCAGAGGTGTAGGGAATTCCAAAAAGACCTACATCTCTGCTTTATTGACCTGGTCAAGGCCTATGATACCATCAGTAGGACTGGGCTCTGGGTTGTTCTTCGTGCTTTCGGAGTCCCTGACCCTCTGCTCACGATCATTAAGGACCTTCATGATGGTGAGCGGGCCCGGGTAAAACTACGTGGTCGGGAGTCAGAGCCTTTCCCTGTACACCTTGGGGTGCGACAGGAATGTCCTCTGGCTCCCACATTATTTAACATCTATTTCGACTGCGTAGATCGAAAAGCCTTCAATAGCTGTACCGGGGGAATTTCCATTTGGTACAGATATAATGGGAGGCTGATCGACGCCCGGGTGCGATCAAGTGATGGCTCCCTATTGGTCAACCACGTTATGTATGCCGATGATTTGGTAATAGCTGCTCATTCAGAAGAGGAGTTGGAGACGCTGCTGCTGAGACTGGAGCATGCCACTAAGAGGTGGGGCCTTACCATCAGCCCCACCAAAACTAAGCACCTGCCTGGGTATTTTGTACCATCGGACACTCCACCCCCACAACTCCCAATTGGTGATGGGGCAGTTGTGGAGAGAGTGGAGAGTTTCCCATACCTGGGCAGTGTGCTTATGACCGGCTCCAGTTTATCAGCAGAGGTCTCACTCCGAATCAGTCAAGCGGCAATATCTTTTCATCAGTTGCGTAACGCTGTGTGGAAGCTACCTGGTCTGTCGCTCCGCACGAAGCTTCAGGTCTTCTCGGCCACGGTCATTCCCTCCCTTCTCTACGCTTGCGAAACGTGGACCCCCCTAGTGGAGCATCTTCGCCGGTTGGAAACATTTAGGCTGGCCTGCCTACGGTCCATCCTGGGTTTAACCAGGCTGGATTGTGTGAGGAGCTCACAAGTCCTTGAAAGATCTGGGCAAAGTCCCATCAGTGAGCTCCTCCGGCAGGCAAGGCTGCGTTGGCTGGGTCATGTAGCCCGCATGCCCAGCCACCGCATGCCTAAACAGCTTTTGTTCGGCCGGATCGAGGGGGCTAAACGGGCGCGGCACGGGCTATAGAAGAGATGGAGTGATGTGGTACAGGAGGATGTGGAGCTGAGTGGACTTGCCGATGACTGGTACCAGCGGTGTCAAGATCGGCCTCAGTGGAGGAGGCTCGTGAAGGACGCTACTGGGCAGTTGGAGGCAGTTGCCCTCCAACAACAACGGAGGGCGGAGGAGCGACGCTCACAACAACGAGCGGAGCGCCGGGTGGCTAAAGCACAGCAAGTTGGTACAGTAGGGGGCACAGGTGGTGCATCAGCCAGTCATCTCGGTCATCTCGGTCAGTCGACCCGTGGCACCTGGGTCTGCCCCGTGACATCCTGCCAGCGGGCGTTCGACACTTCACGTGGCCTGTGTGTGTGTACCTGTGTGTGTGTGTGTGTACCTGTGTGTGTATATACCTGTCTGTGTGTGTACCTGTGTCGACTCAGCCTAAAATGAGTACCTGGTGCGGTGTGTAGTACACGTCGCCACTGGGGAGACAAAGGCGGCCGGGCGTGGCGTCGGTCAACCACCCCCTCGTGTGCCGTGCTGACCTTCGCAGGTGCCGCTCGCCAACAACGCTTGCCACATACTCTTAGTTCTTTCGGTAAAGTCACGTAGGTCAAAAATGAAATTAAAATTAATAAAAAATAAAACAATAAAATCACGACGTTTCGGAGGCAACGCAAGTCTCCGTCATCAGGTGGGACCGTCACAGCCAGATTTGCTGCATCAAGTGAGGCAGGGATTCCAAGATGCAAGCCCTTAAATTGCCCCAGCAGCCTGTTAACGCTACACGGGGGGGGTTATTTTGTCGCTGTGTGTACGCTCGCAGAATCCCAGCATGGCAGAACGACCTGAAGACCTGAACTTGCCAAATGCGGTCATCACACGGATCATCAAGGACGCGGTGAGAAACACGCCGTCCACTTGGGCCTGTTTTATTGGCGGCGTTTGAACCCTGGGTCGCGATGTCACCGTCGCATCGCGCGGCGCTTTCAGGCGCGCCAGAGGTCGCAACCGGGTACCCGATACCTGTACCCTACCCGATACCCGGCTACCCGTACCCGGCCGGGTACGGGTACCCATTTGCGGCCCTGGTGCGGCCGGGTACGGGTAAGAAATCAAAACCCGTTTGCGACCTCTGAGGTGCGCTCCTGCGGCCGTCTGGAACGCTCTGCAACCCGATATTTGGAAGGCACTGGGAGCTGCGGTGCACTTTTACATCAGCTACGTAACTCTATGGATAATTGGTTTTTTTACCCTTCTATCTGGCAACAAAACTGACACCTTTTTTACAAGGAGTCACGTTTACATAGACCACAATACCTGCAGTCATAATGCAAACAAAAAACATAACTCTGATAATGTGCACTGTCCTTGAAGTTGATTGGTCCACACCCGAGACAGCTGGTCCAACCCATGTGAGACTAGACTCTAATGAAAGCTGTCTCTGGTGTGGACCAATCAACTTTAAGGACTGTGCATACATTATCAGAGTTATGTTTTTTGTTTGCATTATGACTGCAGGTATTGTGGTCTATGCAAACATGACTTCTTGTAAAAAAAAGGTGTCAGTTTTGTTGCCAGATAGAAGGGTAAAAAAACCAATTATCATATTTTTACTGGCAAATGAGGTTCCAGTGGTGTAAACTCTATGGATGTCGAACTCTTTGTAACTGCAATGTCCTGTCGCTGATCTCGTTACGAACTCCGGTCATCCTCGCAGCAACAGCGGCTTTTGGCTCAACCATCGAACAAACTCGGTGGTCACCGCATCGCGCGGCGCTTTCAGATGAGCTCCAGCGGCCGTCTGGAACGCTCTTCCGATATTAGGAAGCCGCTGGAGCTATGCAGTTTTAAATCGTCATCTAGATTGACAAACTCGTTTCTTGAGAAGTGCATTTTGTCTTCAGTTTGTTGTCCTTCCCCCCCCGAACCACTCATTAGCGCGGTTGGCTACGTACGATGCGAAAGAAGTTCAAGTACAGAGACTACCACTACTTACGAACGAGTTAGGTTTCAGAGGTCTGCTTGTAAGTCGATTCCAAACGTGTTGTACAACATGTACACTAAGCACGGGGGGGAGGGGGGATGGCTTTAAAAGTTGTATAATCTCCTGTAGATGTAACTAGTTCTTCACGTTCTGCAGATGCCACTGGTTCTTCATGTTCTGCAGATGTAGATGCCACTGGTTCTTCATGTTCTGCAGATGTAGATGCCACTGGTTCCTCACGTTCTGCAGATGTAGATGCCACTGGTTCTTCACGTTCTGCAGATGTAGATGCCACTGGTTCTTCACGTTCTGCAGATGTAGATGCCACTGGTTCTTCACGTTCTGCAGATGTAGATGCCACTGGTTCTTCACGTTCTGCAGATGTAGATGCCGCTGGTTCTTCACGTTCTGCAGATGTAGATGCCGCTGGTTCTTCACGTTCTGCAGATGTAGATGCCACTGGTTCTTCACGTTCTGCAGATGTAGATGCCACTGGTTCTTCACGTTCTGCGGATGTAGATGCCACTGGTTCTTCACGTTCTGCAGATGTAGATGCCACTGGTTCTTCACGTTCTGCAGATGTAGATGCCACTGGTTCTTAACGTTCTGCAGATGTAGATGCCACTGGTTCTTCACATTCTGCAGATGTAGATGCCACTGGTTCTTCACGTTCTGCAGATGTAGATGCCACTGGTTCTTCACGTTCTGCAGATGTAGATGCCACTGGTTCTTAACGTTCTGCAGATGTAGATGCCACTGGTTCTTAACGTTCTGCAGATGTAGATGCCACTGGTTCTTCACGTTCTGCAGATGTAGATGCCACTGGTTCTTCACGTTCTGCAGATGTAGATGCCACTGGTTCTTCACGTTCTGCAGATGTAGATGCCACTGGTTCTTCACATTCTGCAGATGTAGATGCCACTGGTTCTTCACATTCTGCAGATGTAGATGCCACTGGTTCTTCACATTCTGCAGATGTAGATGCCACTGGTTCTTCACGTCCTGCAGATGTAGATGCCACCACCGCCATCCATTGCACGGCGATTTAACTTACGACTCTGGGTCAGAACGAGCTACTGGACATACGGACAGCTTTGTTTGTGTCTGTGAAAGTTCGTAAGTCGAGTGTCCATAAGTCGAGGAGTCCTTGTATATAATTACTTGGTGACGTCACCACCACGTAGTGACGAGTGCCAGCTACTGCTGCTGTTGTTGTTTTTGGGCCCTGGGTGTGCACAGCTGCCCGAGGGTGTGAACGTGTCCAAGGAGGCGCGCAGCGCCATCTCCCGCGCCGCCAGTGTCTTCGTGCTCTACGCCACGTCCTGGTGCACCGCCGCTCAGCACTCACTCGCTCGCCCCTCGCTCACAAACCGCTCGCTCGCAAACCGCTCGCTCGCAAACCGCTCGCTCGCAAACCGCTCGCTCGCAAACCGCTCGCTCGCAACTCGCTCACAACTCACAAACCGCTCGCTCGACACTCACTTACAAACCGCTCGCTCACAAACCGCTCACAACTCACAAGCCGCTCGCTCACAAACCGCTCGCTCACTAACCGCTCGCTCACAAACCGCTCGCTCGCCACTCGCTCACAACTCACAAACCGCTCGCTCACAAACCGCTCACAACTCACAAGCCGCTCGCTCACAAACCGCTCACAACTCACAAGCCGCTCGCTCACAAACCGCTCGCTCACTAACCGCTCGCTCACAAACCGCTCGCTCGCCACTCGCTCACAACTCACAAACCGCTCGCTCGACACTCGCTCACAAACCGCTCGCTCATAAACTGCTCGCTCGCCACTCGCTCACAACTCACAAACCGCTCGCTCACAAACCGCTCGCTCACCACTTGCTCTCAAATCGTTCGCCACTCGCTCACCATTCATTCTCGAACCGCTCGCTCACCACTCGCTCACAAACCACTCACTCACCACTCACAAACCGCTCGCTCACCACTTGCTCGCCACTCACAAACAAACCGCTCGCTCACCACTTGCTCTCAAATCGTTTGCCACTCGCTCGCCATTCATTCTCGAACCGCTCGATCACCACTCACAAACCACTCACTCAGCACTCGCTCACAAACCACTCACTCAGCACTCGCTCACCACTTGCTCACCACTCGCAAACAAACCGCTCGCTCACCACTTGCTCGCCACTCACAAACAAACCGCTCACCACCTTGCACGCCATTTGCTCTCAAACCGCTCACTCGCCACTCGCTCACAAACCGCTCGCTCACCACTCACAAACCGCTCGCTCACCACCTTGCACGCCACTCGCTCTCAAACCGCTCGCTCGCCATTTGCTCTCAAACCGCTCGCTCACTTGTGTTGCGATCGAATCGTCGTGATTTGTTTTATTTTATTCCTACCTAACGTGACTTTACCGAAAGAACCAAGGAGTATGGATTCCCGCAGTCACGAAAGCTTCGAATCAAGATTAATATTCATCTTCTTGGTTCTTTCGGTAAAGTCACGTAGAAGGGAAATAATAAAATAATAAAAAGTAAAAAAAAAAAATTCTTTTATAAAATAATTTTTATTATTTATAAAAATTGATTTTTTATTATTTCCCTTCTACGTGACTTTACCGAAAGAACCAAGAAGATGAATCCCTGCAGTCACGAAAGCTTTAAATCGAAATTCAAGATTAATATCGTATCTCCCCTCCGACCTCTCACTCTGTCTCTCGGCAACAGTGCCAACAACTTTGCTGTGAAGAGCAAGCGGAAAACACTGAGCGGGAACGATGTTCTCTCCGCCGTGGAGGAGATGGAGTTTCAACAGCTCCTCGGGCCGCTCCGTGAGAGCCTGGACGGTGAGGATCGGAGCGATGGCACGCAACGCAATTTCACACGATTGGTTTTACAACGCAATTGATTTTTAACGTAACAGCGATCGGTTTTTAAATCCTTTATATTAAGTTCGCTTGCTTGCTTAGGACCGTGCAAAATTTTCGGTCGTTTTTTAACCCACTTCCCGTGATCCAATCGAGCTGACATTTTCCACACAGACTCGTTGTGCGTGACAATTAATGTTCGTGAAATTTTTTTTCCAAAATTTTACACTTTTTAGGACAAAAATATTATATTTAATTACCAATTGCTTAATGGTGGCAGGCAATCATCTGACCCATAGGTAGCAGCCATCTCAAGCCAGAGGACGAGAGGACTCTAGCCACCACGCATATAAAGGATTTATAGTGAAAAACTTTGTTTTTACGGGTTATACTTGTTTAAATCTGTAATTGTGGAATGCTTTTGAAGTCTTGTGAAGTGTAACCTGTTTACGTGCGCGTGTCTCTGTGTGTCGAACTTTCGCGCCGTACGTAGCCAACCGCGGTGGTGAGATGTTAACAGGAGGTCGTGGGTTCGATCGCGACCCTGACGCCTGCTGCTGTATATTTGGAGTTTGCGTCTCTCATCATCCTCACGGTGGCTAGGAGATGTTAACTACCTCGCCTGGTGTGCAGGAGGTCGTGGGTTCGATCCCGACCCTGACGCCTGCTGCTGTATATTTGGAGTTTGCGTGTCTCTCTCTCTCATCATCATCACGGTGGCTAGGAGATGTTAACTACCTTGCCTGGTCTACAGGAGGCCGTGGGTTCCATCCCGACCCTGACGCCTGCTGCTGTATATTTGGAGTTTGCGTCTCTCATCACCATCACGGTAGCTAGGAGATGTTAACTACCTCACCTGGTCTACAGGTCGTGGGTTCCATCCCGACCCTGACGCCTGCTGCTGTATATTTGGAGTTTGCGTCTCTCATCATCATCATCACGATGGCTATGAGATGTTAACTACCTCGCCTGGTCTACAGGAGGTCGTGGGTTCGATCGCGACCCTGACGCCTGCTGCTGTATATTTGGAGTTTGCGTCTCTCATCATCATCATCATCACGGTGGCTAGGAGATGTTAACTACCTCACCTGGTATGCAGGTCGTGGCTTCAATCCTGACCCTGAAGCCTCGTATATTTGGAGTTTGCCTCTCTCCCCACATAGTCGTGTAGATTTTTCTCCAGGTCCCCCTCCCCGTTTTCCCCTCCACATTTAGAATCGACACGCGCTCAAAGAGTTTTTGTTTGGCTCGTGTACATTTCCAAACGATAAGCCGCTTCTTTGAGCGATCATTTGTGGCCAAGTCACTTCTGAAAGAGCTGCGAAGATCGGTGGGCCTTGCCTGGTAAAAAAAAAAGTTTAGTTTTTAGTTTTAACCGCGCTAATCGGAGCGTGCTGGGGGAAGAACGACAAACTGAACGCAAAAAGCGGGGACCCCGTGGGCTTAGCAGTAGGCCACGCTTTCCCACCTGATGACGGATGCTTGTGTTGCACCCGAAACGTGATTTAAAGCTTTCGTGACTGCAGTCGGAAAGACAGCGTCTGAATTCAGAATTCAGACGCTGTCTTTCCGACAGACCTGTTCTTTCAGAATTCAGACGCTGTCTTTCCGACAGACCTGTTCTTTCAGAATTCAGACGCTTTCTTTCCGACAGACCTGTTCTTTCAGAATTCAGACGCTGTCTTTCCGACAGACCTGTTCTTTTAGAATTCAGACGCTGTCTTTCCGACAGACCTGGTCTTTCAGACGCTGTATTTCTGACAGACCTGTTCTTCACCTGAGGACGGCTGCTTGCGTTGTGGCCGAAACGTCGTGAGAATTGTATTTCTTTTATTTTTATTATTTTATTATTTCCCTTCTACGTGACTTTACCGAAAGAACCAAGAAGACGTCGCGATTTAATTTAGTTGTTTTATTTTTCACCTACGTGAACTTGCGTCCCCCGACTCTCGTTTGTTCTCGCCGCGGGCCTTCACCCCGGGCCTTCACCCCGTCCTTCCGCTGTCGCTCTCTCCGTCACAACGGGCAGCATACAGACGCGACCTCAAGGGGCGCAAGGAGGCCTCGGAGCAGCGCAGGAAGGACAAGGAGACGCCGCGGAGAGAAACCGGCGAAGAGGGGGACACGGGCCCCGCCGATGACTCGGTCGGGGACGAGGGAGCTGTGGACGAGGGAGCTGCTGATGAGGCCGCAGTGAATGAGGGAGACTGAGCAGACCCCCCCCCCGCCCCCGAATGTTGGAGGGAGGTGGGTGGGGTGAGAGGGAATCGTGTTCACCCACTCGTGGATTTAACTTAAAATGGAAGTCGTTTTGTTTTCGGTAATAAATGTGCTTTTTTTTAACAAGAGTTGAACCCTCTTCGTTTTGTTTTTATTGTTTTATTGTTTCCCCTTCTACGTGACTTTACCGAAAGAACCAAGAAGATGAATCCCTGCAGTCACGAAAGCTTTGAATCGAAATTTAAGAGTTGAGCCCCCTTAATGCCACCTTATTTGGCAGTGCGTATGGAATGATTTCGTGTGGATGTCCCTCTTGGGTTCGAGATTTGAAGCTTTCCCGTGACTGCAAGGATTCATGCTCTTTGGTTTTATCGGTAAAGTCACGTGGGTAAAACATTAAATACATGAAAACTAAATTAAATCACGTTTCGGGTGCAACACAAGCAACTGCTGATGCAGACTGTTTTAATAACAGTCTGCATCAGCAGTAGGCCACGCTTTCCCACATGATGACGGATGCTTGTGTTGCAACCGAAACGTCGTGATTTAAGTTAGTTTTCAGTTATTTTATGTTTTACCCACGTGACTTTACCGACAAAAACAAAGTATGTCCCCTTAAGGGTCGGCCACTGCCCATCAGCCCCTCTGTTTTGATGACGGCATCATTGTGTGCACTTTTCGCTGCGATCTGCGTTCAGCAATCCATGTCCTGCATTCCCCCATTGAGAGGTGGTGGCAATGTGGGGATGCCAGAATACAGCAGTGGATGAACGATGGCTTGGACATGATACACAGATGGTTACACGAAGACCCATAGATTATACTGGTAGGAACCTCCTGGTTACACCAGCCCACAGGGGATTATTGTGTCCGTCCATCGTGCATCCAAAAATGGCAGGGGTGGGGCTGGGTGGAGAGGGGAGGGTGGGGCTGGGTGGGGTGGGGAGGGGCTGGGTGGGGAGGGGCTGGGGGGGGTGGGGCTGGGTGGGGAGGGGCTGGTCACCCCGTGGTGCCCATATAAAACTCAACGTTTAACCTACTCACGCCGGCTTGTGCCCGCCCTCACAGTCGGGCATATTTGCGGAATACACCACGCCCTGGCCGTTGACCCTGGCCATTGACCGAGCAACGCAACGTTCCTACCAGCTCCCTCCGCAGGAATGTGTTTCAAATGCCGTTGCCTTTAGACGTACAAGTCATCGCACCCTTTCAGATGCGCGTCTGTGGCCAACTGGAACGCTCTTCTGATAATAGTAAGCCACTGGAAGCTGTGTACTTTTCAATTATCTAGATCGAAAACTAATTTATTTAGAACTGCAGTGTTTAGTTTGTTACCCTTCCCCCACAGCGCCGATTAGAGCGGTTGGTTACGTACGGTGCAAAACAAGTTTAAACATATGGTGGATTTATTGTTTAAATGTGACCGAATCTACTCGGCAGAGGGAAAAAAAGTTGAGCCTGGACTTGATAGAACCCAAACTTGTGGAAGATCGATAAGACTTGCATCTACATCTTACAATGTGAATTTACATACTATCGAAATTGTGACCTTATATCAAGACTGTACAGAAAGTGGGTGCATATAGTGTATCGGAAAAGTCAAATAATTAGTTCCTGTGCCAGTCCGGGTCTTTTGTTGTTTATGGGTCCCTATGGGAGGATTTGTCCCCGTTTGAGTCTATGGGTCTGTTAGAGGCAGTCGATAAGAGGCAGTGAGTCAACAGCACAGATGGCTGTGGCAAGAAAATTTGCATCCTCCGATTAGCACCATTGGCTAATCGGAGGTACGTTACATACTGCCCATACTCAACACTACCCACATACTCAACGCTGCCCATAGACTCGACACTGCCCATAGACTCAACACTACCCACATACTCAACGCTGCCCATAGAATCGACACTGCCCATAGACTCAACACTACCCACATACTCAACGCTGCCCATAGACTCGACACTGCCCATAGACTCAACACTACCCACATACTCAACGCTGCCCATAGACTCAACACTGCCCATAGACTCAACACTACCCACATACTCAACGCTGCCCATAGACTCGACACTGCCCATAGACTCAACACTGCCCATAGACTCAACACTACCCATAGACTCAACACTGCCCATCGACTCAACACTGCCCATAGACTCAACACTGCCCATAGACTCAACACTGCCCATCGACTCAACACTGCCCACAGACTCAACACTGCCCATAGACTCAACACTGCCCATAGACTCAACACTGCCCATAGACTCAACACTGCCCATCGACTCAACACTGCCCATAGACTCAACACTGCCCATCGACTCAACACTGCCCATAGACTCAACACTGCCCATAGACTCAACACTACCCATAGACTCAACACTGCCCATCGACTCAACACTGCCCATAGACTCAACACTGCCCATAGACTCAACACTGCCCATAGACTCAACACTGCCCATAGACTCAACACTGCCCATCGACTCAACACTGCCCATAGACTCAACACTGCCCATCGACTCAACACTGCCCATAGACTCAACACTGCCCATAGACTCAACACTACCCATAGACTCAACACTGCCCATCGACTCAACACTGCCCATAGACTCAACACTGCACCATAGACTCAACACTGCCCATAGACTCAACACTGCACCTCCGATTAGCACGGCTGGCTATGTACGGTGCAAAAAAATGTCAGCGTATAAACAATGGGGGCAACAGAGGCAGTGTTAGGTGGCGATGGTGGTGGGGTTTTCTTTGCATTTCCTCTTGAAACGTCGGTGTTTGGAAAGAAAAAAAAACCTCAATCATTTTAACGTTACTTTTTTTTTAAAAACCACATCGACAAAAAAAACCTCGGATTTGTTTTAGTTTTTATTTAAATTCGATGCTTCGTTTCCCACAATCACTTCGGAGCTGGTGTTCTTTTAATCCTGCAACACAACACGCACGACACTCGTGTTAACACAACCTCCACAACCTCCACACAGATTGACAATCGCCGTGGGGGAGCCCAGCAGCAGCAGCGCCGTCGTCAAAAGCTTCACGGTTCTAACCCAGCAGCCGCCCTGATTAACACTGCCGGCGTGCGACAGCCATAATCGCACACACGACGACGCCCTGTTTCACTCACGGCGCACGTTTAAAGATCATGTATCTCTTTAGTCCTGTACCTCTCCGTGCATCATGTATCTGTGTATCTCTTCAGCCCTGTACCTCTCCGTGCGCCATGTGTCTGTATCTCTTGTGTCCTGTACCTCTCCGTGCACCATGTGTCTGCGGGGGCGACAAACTCACCGAGGGGATCTCAGTCTCCCCGTTGTTGACCTCGTCGATGACGTCGTGCGGGTGTTTCCCGTCCACGGTGCAGCCCACCGACTGGGCCGTGCCCAGGATCTCCTTCACCGTGCCTGACACAAACACAAAGAGCCCCCCGCGCCGCCAGCGTTAACTTCAGCAGACTGTTGGGGCAAGAGCTGTACGTAGTAAATTTCGATTTAAAGCTTTCGTGACTGCAGGGATTCATCTTCTTGGTTCTTTCGGTAAAGTCACGTAGAAGGGAAATAAAAAAAAGACAACATAATAAATGTTTCTTTTATTTTATTTCCATTCTACGTGACTTTACCGAAAGAACCAAAAAGATCTTTCCCCCTTTTCAAAAAAGCTCTCCACCAACGTTTGTTTTGTACTCATTATGGCTACTAGGGGTTAGCGGGCTTGTGGACTCGCCAAAACTGTGACAAGTGCGGGGAAGAAGCGTGGACGGAAGTGGTCAATGAAATAATTGGCGGGCCACGCACGGACTCACCGCTCTCACCTCCTCCCCAGCTGGGCCCCGAAGTGAGGTCAGGAGGTATGCGGTCAACAATGCTCGACTCAGGGAGGAGGAAGAAGCCCCCCTGCCATGCATAGTCCCATGGGATGTTGGCCATCAACAACAAGGCAACTCCTATGACTAATTGGGAATGGGACGCAAGCGTAGGATTGATCACCCTGTCGCTGGCCGCCTTTGGGGAGGGTGTATAGTGTGAAAGGCCGAAACACCCTGGGAACCAAAGGTTCACTACTGACGATGCGCTCCCCAAATTTCACCAGGCTCACTGTTCATGAACTCTTGGAAGTTGCTTGCACAAAGGATAGTAACATCTCATCCTGTGTTCTTGGAATCTGTACTCATTCTGGCTAGGGGTTAGAGCTTGTGGGCTTACCAACACTGTGACAAGTGCACAGTGTGGGGAAAAGGCGTGGACGGAAGTGGTAAATAATAAAATAATGGGGCGGGTTCCACGCGCGGACTCACCGCCAGAGGTCGCAAACGGGTTTTGATTCCTTACCCGTACCCGGCCGCACCAGGGTCGCAAACGGGTACCCTACCCGATACCCGGCTACCCGTACCCGGCCGGGTAGGGTACGGGTATCGGGTACCCGATTGCGACCTCTGGGATGAAGCCATGTTGCAGGCGTGGGTGGGTTGATTCTAGGAACTTGAATTGTGAGAAGAGACAAGACGTTGGGAAATGAGTGACAAACGGTGACTCACCAGTGACTCACGGCCTACCCGTACCCGGCCGCACCAGGGTCGCAAACGGGTAGCCGGGTATCGGGTAGGGTACGGGTATCGGGTACCCGGTTGCGACCTCTGCTCACCGCTCTCACCTCCTGCTGCCGTGCGGCCCGGTTCCTAACAGGCCACGGACCGGTACCGGCCTGGGTGTTGGGGACCCCTACGCTACGAGGTCCCTCTCCCACGCACGAGCGTCACTCACCCTTGAGCTCACGAGCCAGGGACCTGGGTCTCATCTGGCGGGCGATGTTGATGATCTCATCCAGACCCAGGTTTCCCGTGTGCTTGACTGCGGGCGGCATAGGTAACGCACAGAGACAAGATGGGTTACATACGGAGACGAGACATGTTACACGGAGATCAGACATGTTACAGAGACAAGATGGGTTACAGAGATCAGACACATACTCTTAGTTCTTTCGGTAAAGTCACGTAGGTAAAAAATGAAATTAAAATTAATAAAAAATAAAAACAATAAAATCACGACGTTTCGGAGGCAACACAAGCTTCCATCTTCAGGTGAAACTGTCACAGCAAAAAAAAAACACTTGATACAGATTTTTTGGACATAACGTGGGGGGGGGTAGGATGGGAGAGGCCAAGTGGACATAACGTGGGGGGGGGGGTGGGATGGGAGAGGCCAAGTGGACATTACGTGGGGGGGGGGGTGGGATGGGAGAGGCCAAGTGGACATTACGTGGGGGGCGGGGGGGGGTAGGATGGGAGAGGCCAAGTGGACATAACGTGGGGGGGGGGGTAGGATGGGAGAGGCCAAGTGGACATAACGTGGGGGGGGGGGGGGGGTAGGATGGGAGAGGCCAAGTGGACATAACGTGGGGGGGGGGGGGGTAGGATGGGAGAGGCCAAGTGGACATAACGTGGGGGGGGGGGGGGGTAGGATGGGAGAGGCCAAGTGGACATAACGTGGGGGGGGGGGGGGGTAGGATGGGAGAGGCCAAGTGGACATAACGTGGGGGGGGGGGGGTAGGATGGGAGAGGCCAAGTGGACATGGGGGGGGGGGGTAGGATGGGAGAGGCGAAGGGTTGCGTCTGTAATGATGGGTCGTTGTGTGCGAGTCTCACTGTTCTTCTGCTTCTTGCGATCGCGAGGAGGCTCCTTCAGGGCCTTGATGATCAGGGCGGACGCCGAGGGTACCACCTCAATCTGTCAAAGACAAAGATCCCCCCCACCCCGTATAGCCTTAACAGACTGTTGGGGCAAGTGCTGTTTCCGAGTAGCGGCCATCAAGGCCGGCACGGCACACGAGGGGGTTGGGGTGGCCGGTGAAAATAATGAAATATAAATAACGGAAGTAAAAGTTCCACATGTACTTAAATAAAAGCTTGAGGCAAGGCAGCAACAAAACAATCCCAGACCGCAACAAGACAACAAAGATTCCCTGAATTACATTCAAAGGAACTAACCATGATGCACAGGATAAAAGTTATAAATCACGATAGCTTCATAGGTTTAAGCCGGCGTTAAAACGCGCTCACAAACGGCACTTTCCCCATCAGTTTATGTAGACTGCTAAACATACCGTACATGTTAATTTTGGCAGCTTTCGTGACTGCAGGAATTATTCTTTGGTTCTTTCGGTAAAGTCACGTCTGAAGATAAAATAATAAATTAAATAACTATAGACAGACATATAAGCAGACAGACATCTGTCTTCTTGGTTCTTTCGGTAAAGTCACGTAGAAGGGAAGTAATAAAATAATAAAAATAAAACACAATAAAATAATATTATGTCTGTCTATAGTTGTCTGGTTAGATTTTTGTTGCTATTTCTTTTATACCTGATGATGATTGCTTGTGTTGCAATCGAAACGTCGTATTATGCTATTATTTAATTTCTTATCTTATCTTTATACGTGACTTTACCGAAAGAACCAAAGAATACTGTACATGTTGAACTTCTTCTGCACCGTACGTAGCCGACCGCTCTAATCGGAGGTGCGGGGAGGGGGGAAAAGGCCAACAAACTAAACACACAACAAGCAGTTCCAGGGAAATGAGTTTATCAACCTCGATGATGATTTGAGAAGTTGCATAGCTCCCAATGGCTTCGTAATATCGGTAGAAAAGAGCGTTCCAGACGGCCGCACGACAATGTCTTTGTTCGATGGCTGGGGGGCGATCCCTGTCCGGGTATGTGTGCGTACGTATTAGGCGTGGGTTAGTCGGCGAGCTTCCGTTAACTCACGGCGGCCTGACGGTTCTGGATGGTGAGGCGCACGGTGATGCGCAGACCCTTCCAGTCCCCGGTCGCCTTGGCGATGTCGTCGCCCACCTTCTTGGGCGACTGTCGGGGAGACAAAAAGTCGGGCACGCGCGTCGCCTCGTCAGCAGTAGAAGCAGCAGCAAAGGCTGCAGCAGCAGCAGCAACGGCTGCAGCAGCAGCAACGGCTGCATTAGCAGCAGCAACGGCTGCATTAGCAGCAAAGGCTGCAGCAGCAGCAGCAACGGCTGCAGAAGCAGCAACGGCTGCATCAGTAGCAACGGCTGCATCAGTAGCAACGGCTGCATTAGCAGCAGCAACGGCTGCATTAGCAGCAAAGGCTGCAGCAGAAGCAGCAACGGCTGCATCAGCAGCAACGGCTGCAGCAGCAGCAACGGCTGCATTAGCAGCAGCAACGGCTGCATTAGCAGCAAAGGCTGCAGCAGCAGCAGCAACGGCTGCAGAAGCAGCAACGGCTGCATCAGTAGCAACGGCTGCATCAGTAGCAACGGCTGCATCAGCAGCGGCAACGGCTGCATCAGCAGCGGCAACGGCTGCATCAGCAGCGGCAACGGCTGCATCAGCAGCGGCAACGGCTGCATCAGCAGCGGCAACGGCTGCATCAGCAGCGGCAACGGCTGCATCAGCGGCGGCAACGGCTGCAGCAGCGGCGGCAACGGCTGCAGCAGCGGCAACGGCTGCAGCAGCGGCAACGGCTGCAGCAGCGGCAACGGCTGCAGCAGCAGCGGCAACAGCGTCAACTACTGCATCAGCAGCGGTAACGGCTGCATCAGCAGCGGCAACAGAATGTTGTTGGACCAAGTTTTACCAAGGTCCCACGACTAATTTTCCTGCCAAAGTTTTCCATTACTATTTTTTTTATTGTACCAGGTAAGGAGGGCCCACTGAGCTGTAAGCGAGAAGTGGGCCGTATCAACGCGTGGATATTTCTCGTGGCCAAATACCCGAAAAACGCGCGATGCCGATTGTAAATGTGTAGGGGAAAAACCGGAGGGGCCCCGGAGAAAAATCCACGCGACCACTGGGAGAGAGACACACACACACACGCAATGTCCAAATAAACAGCCGATGTAGTTAGCATCTCGCCACCGTGAATGTAATGGAAGGCACGGGGGGGGGGGGGGAATCACGTACCAGACCCAGGGGTCCGATCTTGGGAGCCAGCGCTGATGTGGCACCGACTTCCCCGCCTGTGCATCGCAAGCACACTGAGGGCGACACAGAGAATAGAACACGGGGATCAACCACGGTGGTTGTGCCACTCCACAACAGTTGTGCAACCCTCCACAATAGTTGTGCCACTCTCACAGTAGTTGTGCCACCCTCCACAACAGTTGTGCCACTCTCAAAGTAGTTGTGCCACTCCGAGAGTAGTTGTGCCAGCCCACAATAGTTGTGCCACTACACAACAGTTGTGCCACCCTCCACAAGTTGTGCCACTACACTCCACAACAGTTGTGCCACTCCCAGAGTAGTTGTGCAACCCTCACAGTAGTTGTGCCACTACAGTTTGTGCCACTCCACAGTAGTTGACACGTTCCGTGGGGAGCGGTTGCTGAACCCAAACAGAGATGGATCAATCGCTCGATAACGGACAAGTGCTACCTTTGTCGGCATGTTTTACTTTAGTCAATCGATGCCTTAGCCTGATCGATTAAAGCCCGTGGAGCATGTGGATTTCATTGTCACTATTCCCTCTCTACCAGTCTGAAACGCGGGGGAGCTCTTACACGCTTTTATTTAACTCACTCTGTTGTTGTCGTTGTATCCTCAAATCTTGTAACTAAATTTTAAAAACCACTTCCTAATGTGGTGCCGATTGCAAACTTGGTATACTTGTCATACTGATAACAATACTATATTATTTAAAAATATCTATTTTTTTAACATTCTTCTTTATATGCCTTGGGTCTAATTGTCCACGTTCAACTGACGTTGGCTGTAATTGCCCACGGTCCCCTTATGTTGTGGCAAGCTTCGGGGCCACTTCCTGGAGTCGTGGAGTTATTTTTTTACTTTTTAGTACATTTCAATAAAGCGTGTTTAAAAAAAAGTTTTTAAAAATATTACTTATTACAGATTACTTTTGCGGCGTTTCAGCCGAGTGTGTGGGGTCGTGGTGTCAGCCATTAATTTCAGTGTAATCGACTAAACCCGTAAAGTTTTGTCACATGCATCGAAACAAAAACAATCATTCCCCATTAACACCGTGGCATTGAAATAAACACAAAACAGACGTTTCGGGCAACGACACCCCCCCCCCTCCCCCCCCCATCCTTTAAAACAGGGGTGGGGGACGTCCGGCCCGCGGGCGGTACAAGGCCAGCGAAATAATTTGGTGTGGCCCTACCAAGGCAACCGCAGGCGGGACTCGAAAATCAATAAATCTAGGAGCAAACCTGGCAAAGCAGTTGCGATTAGCAACATCATCAACACCAGCTAACATCACACGCCTCACCAAAGAGAAGCAGTTCCAGCCATCGCATTAGGGGTGAGTTAATTAAATGTTTGACCAAATATAACGGGCTAATTTTTAAGTTGATCATTTTGTATGGCCCGCGAATTTGAGGCCGAGTGGACCTAGGGGAGGCCCAGGCCGTGAGCGTGGTCGCCCATTTCGTAGCGCAGCGTAGCGCTTAACCGCTAAACTACCGCTCCCCCACTCATATCCTGACACATTCACACTAACACACACGCACACAAACACGTGCACACCAACACACACGCACACCAACACACTAACACACACACGTGCACACCAACACACACGTGCACACCAACACACACCAACACACCAGTGCACACCAACACACTAACACACACACGTGGACACCAACACACACGTGCACACCAACACAAAGATAAAGATCCCCCGTATAGCCTTAACAGACTGTAGGGGCAAGTGCTGTTAGCGCACACCTATGAAGGCCGGCACGGCAAGCACCACGCCCGACCGCCTTTGTCTCCCCAGTGGCGATGTTTACACACCGCACCAGGTACTAATTTCAAGCTGAGTCGACCTAGGGGAGGCCGGCCCAGGACCGGTTCAGATAATCGTCACTGGTGTTGGCCGTGAGCGGGAATCGAACCCGGGTCAACCAGGTTCATATCGCAGCGCGCTAACCACTACACCACCGCTCCCCCCCCCACACCAACACACACACGTGCACACCAACACAACCGCCATTCGCCACTAAGTTGCGGTGACGTCACCACGACGCTTGTGCCGGGCCATGTGCACATTGAGGCCACGTGTTACTACTACACACGCGGCTCCTAGAGAGCACCCCCCCCCCACCCTCTTCATCAGCGGATCCGGCGAACCGTCTTCGAGTTTATTTTCTCACAATCGCTCGCCAGCCACCAGGCATTTCATCCTCAACTCGCTCCATCTCCGCGCGACGTTCGTCCGCTCCGCCGTACCAACACCGCCCCCCCGAAGAAGTTTATCGCTCCGCGAACTTTTTACAACCGCGGCGACATCCGCCGAGCAAACAACGTCAGAGAGAAAGAGAGAGAAAGCCTCAACTAGGCCGCATTTAGAGCAAAACACCTCCCACACCGCCCGCCCGCCCGCGCGCTCGATCCGCCATCGCCGCCTCCGAGCCCTCACCGATCTTAATTTCGTTCGGATCGAACTTGGGGGCCATGGCTGAAGGTGTTTGAGAGGAGCTGCGCGGCTAGAGGACGAGGGATGGCGTCGGATGAGCCTGGATTCAGGTCGACCGAGACGGATGCGCCCTCCCTGCTGTCTCTCTCGACTGCTGCTGTCTCGCTTCTCGTCGGAAAGGGAGAGACGTCACTTCCGCTGGGACGTTTATACTCGGCGGGCTCTTTTTGTCGTCACTTCCGTCCGATGAAAACGCGATGACGTAATTTTCAGCGCCGGTGACGTCATTTCGCTGGAAAAAAGTCGTTTCAGTGGCGATTACGTCGATTTCAGTGGCGATATCTTCCATTGCTGATTACGTCATTTACAGTGGCGATGTTTTCCATGGGCGATGACGTCATTTTCAGTGCCGGTGACGTCATTTTGATGGGAAAATACGTCTTTCAGTGGCGATGACGTAATTTTCAGTGGCGATATCTGATATTGGCGATGACGTCATTTCCAGTGGCGGTGACATCTTCGCTTTGTGATTACGTCATTTTCATTGGCGATATCTTTTGGCGATGACGTCATTTTCAGTATTGGTGACATCTTCCATTGGCGATAACGTCATTTTCAGTGGCAGTGACGTCGTTTCAGTTGGAAAAGACCTCGTTTCAGTGGCGATGACGTCAATTTTCAGTGTCGATATCTTATATTGGCGATGACATCTTCGATTGGTGATTACGTCATTTTCTTTATCATATTTTGCTACTGGCAAAGGAGGTTCCAATGGTGTAAATGCTTACCCCGAGCTCTCATACTCTGATGGTGCATTGTCTTTGAGTTGTGCGCCTTTTGGCGTCATCTGGTCCAACACCATGTGAGACTAGGCTCTAAGGAAAGCTGTCTCGGGTGTGGACCAATTAACTTCAAGGACAGTGCATTCATTATCAGAGTTGTGTTTTTTGTTTGCATTCCGACCGCAGGTATTGTGGTCAATGCAAACATGACTCCTTGTAAAAAAAAGTGTCAGTTTTGTTGCCAGATAAAAGGGTAAAACAACAATTATCATATTTTGCTACTGGCAAAGGAGGTTCCAATGGTGGAGATGACGTCCTTAACATCACTAGCCCCGACCACTTCTTTATAACCCTTGAGCTGCACCCATTTCAAACCTTTTCAAACAGTCTGCCTGAGCAGCAGCCCACGCTTTCCCACCTGATGACGCTCCGACTGATGCTCCTGCTGTTGTGGAGTGACTCATGCAGCCAGCTATGGCTGCAGAGTTTGGTGGTACATGTTCTTTAAGTCGTTTATTGTGAAAATTCGGTCACAGTTCCTATGACCACTGCTGTTTCATTGCTTTTATAGCTTTATTTTGGTGATTTTTGAAAAGTATATTCGTTTGGCCATGTTTGTTTGTTGTAGTACAGAGTTAGACTGATGGCCTTAATCTAAGTTGTCTTGTGGTTATTGTTGTTGTTTGACTTGCATCCCACTGGGATTTTTGCACACAGTGTTAGTGTACGGTGCCTTTTCTGCAATATTTTGCTGTCTTTTCTTGGATTTTCTGTTTGCTCATAGTCACTTTAAGATGTTTTCTTGTTTTTGTTTGTTGCGGTTGCACCCGATTCAAGAGCCGAATGGCTCACAGCAGAGGTGTGGACTCGAGTCATGTGACTTGGACTCGAGTCAGACTCGAGTCATGAATTTGATGACTTGCGACTCGACTTGGACTTGCATAACAATGACTTTGTCCCACCTATGAGATGTGGACTCGAGTCATGTGACTTGGACTCGAGTCAGACTCGAGTCATGAATTTGATGACTTGCGACTCGACTTGGACTTGCATAACAATGACTTTGTCCCACCTCTGGCTCACAGGGCTACACCTAATAAATGAAACTTGAAACTTGTGTTGCGCCCGACACGTTGCGACCTATTTTATTTTATACCCACGTGACTTTACCCAAAGAGCCAAAGAGTACACACATAGCAGTTTACAGGAACCACTTCAGACCACGGTTTACCGTTGAACAATATAAATATTTATTTGCAGACGTTGCTTTGAAAATCCTCGTTTTTTTTGTTTAAAAAAGCTGTTGCCGGGCGTTAACAGCACGCAAAACCCGGGAGAATGAAGATGGAAAGTTTCTTCCAACGGCGTACGTTTACTTGGTGATGAATAACATCGCGATAAATAGTGTCGTGAAAAATAACGTCGCGATAAATAGCGTCGTGGTCAGTCGAAGAGTTGCTGGAGTTCAACACTAAACCGGTTGTTGTGCGTCGAGTTAAACCCACAACAACATTTACAATTCAATCCTGGCCATCGCCTGATGATGCTGATGGTAGTTGAGGCTTGGAGTCTCAATCAAGGCACTTGATCCTGAAACCCACAGTGTCTGATGATTCTCAACTCTCCATCCTGGTCTCACCTAGTCTCACCTAGTCTCATCTAGTCTCAAGACGCCGCGTGTGAAATCCAAAGTCTTCCAGAATAAGAAACTAAACTCTTGTTCTAGATTTGAAGCTTTCGTGACTGCAAGGATTCATATTCAGTTCAACCAGTCGACACAACAAAGACTCATTCCTGACAGCGATTTCAGCCGCACCACCTCTACATAACAAAAGGCTCGGTCCCATTTACACCTTTACTTCAGCCGCACCTTAACAACTCTTGGAACCTCCCAGTTCAACCAGTCTACACAACAAAGGCTCATTCCTAGCAGCGTGCCTCAGCCGCACCGAACCTCACAACAATAATATCCAGGGCCTACCTTGGCTCCTCCCACCCTCAACCAGTATATGTACAAATACTGTGTTCTTGGAATTTCTCTCACTTGATACAGCAAGCGTGCTGTGACGGTTCCACCTGAAGACGGAAGCTTGTGTTGCCTCCGAAACGTCGTGATTTTTATTTTATTTTTATTTTACTTTAATTAATTTTATTTTTTTACCTACGTGACTTTACCAAAAAAACCTAAGAATATGAACTCTTGTTTTTATTTGACCAGGTAAGGCCCCACTGAGCTACACGTGACTCTTTATCAGATGCCACCTGGCCACAAACGACAGCTCAACGAAGTGGGCTCGTCGCCGTCGCGAGGGAATTTGAAGAAGCGGCCAAATACTCTAAGCGCGTGTTTCTAAATGTGGAGGGGAAAACCGGAAAAGCCGGAGAAAAATCCACGCGACCACAGGGAGAACACGCAAACTCCAAATATACAGCAGGCGTCAGGGTCGGAATCGAACCCACGACCTCCTGCGTTCCAGGCAAGGTAGTTAACATCTCATAGCCACCGTGATGATGATGAGAGCGAGAGAAACACGCAAACTCCAAATATACAGCAGCAGGCGTCAGGGTCGGGATCGAACCCACAACCTCTTGCATACCAGGCAAGGTAGTTAACATCTCCTAGCCACCGTGATGATAATGAGAGAAAGATATGCAAACTCCAAATATACAGCAGCAGGCGTCAGGGTCGCGATCGAACCCACGACCTCCTGTACACCAGGCAAGGTAGTTAACATCTCCTAGCCACCGTAATGATGATGAGAGAGAGACACGCAAACTCCAAATATACAGCAGCAGGCGTCAGGGTCGGGATCGAACCCACGACCTCCTGTACACCAGGCGAGGTAGTCAACATCTCGCCACTCCAACAGTGCATCCGAAACCCGGTGTCTAGAAATTCTATACAATCACTTTCTCACTTTTGTCAGTCGGTCGTGCAAATAAATGCGTGCAAACCGCGAACTTAATTTATGACCGCGTCAACATCGTCTATTTACAACAACACATATTTTTTTTTACTTCAGGTTGTTTGCCACCAAGCAAAGCCCCATCGTTATAGGTATTGCCATGTTGCGAAGACGGGACATTTCCCGTCGACACGGCACCTCTTGTATATTTGTTTTCGCTTTTAAGACCACAGTCCTATTGGCGAATGCGTTTGAGTTTTCACGTGCACAGTGTTGCTACAGAAAAGAGTATGTTCATAAGTTAATGGAAATTAAATTAGTCGGTTCAAGATACATTTCTCCAGGCAATGAGTCCATACAGAACCCTCGTCTCATCCCATACAGAACCCTCATCCCATACAGAACCCTCGTCTCATCCCATACAGAACGCTCATCCCATACATAACTCTCGTCTCATCGCTCAAAATAAATTAAGTAGTTATTAATCGCACCTTTCCTTACCTGTTAATTTATATATTTTTTTTTTAAATAAGTGCAAGTTGCGTAAAATATTTTTGTTGTTGTAAAAATCCATTCGAAGGTTTTACTGTGGCTAGGAACGACCATAGTTCAACACAGAGGTGTGGACTCGAGTCATGTGACTTGGACTCGAGTCAGACTCGAGTCATGAATTTGATGACTTGCGACTCGACTTGGACTTGCATAACAATGACTTTGTCCCACCTCTGAGATGTGGACTCGAGTCATGTGACTTGGACTCGAGTCAGACTCGAGTCATGAATTTGATGACTTGCGACTCGACTTGGACTTGCATAACAATGACTTTGTCCCACCTCTGGTTCAACATGACGGGAGGCACTGCAGCATTGCCAGCCCCACGTGATATTGTCGTTGATGTCACCTGGCAATGGGAGCAAACGTCTGGAATCCAGCTCTGTAGGTTTGTATGTTGCACGTATGTATGATGAACCTCTTTTTGCACCGTACGTAGCCGACAGTGCTAATACGAGATGTAGTGTTGAGTCTATGGGTAGTGTTGAGTCTATGGGCAGTGTTGAGTCTATGGGCAGTGTTGAGTCTATGGGCAGTGTTGAGTCTATGGGCAGTGTTGAGTCTATGGGCAGTGTTAGTCTATGGGCAGTGTTGAGTCTATGGGCAGTGTTAGTCTATGGGCAGTGTTGAGTCTATGGGCAGTGTTAGTCTATGGGCAGTGTTGAGTCTATGGGCAGTGTTGAGTCTATGTGTAGTGTTGAGTCTATGGGCAGTGTTGAGTCTATGGGCAGTGTTGAGTCTATGGGCAGTGTTGAGTCTATGGGCAGTGTTAGTCTATGGGCAGTGTTGAGTCTATGGGCAGTGTTAGTCTATGGGCAGTGTTAGTCTATGGGCAGTGTTGAGTCTATGGGCAGTGTTAGTCTATGGGCAGTGTTAGTCTATGGGCAGTGTTAGTCTATGGGCAGTGTTGAGTCTATGGGCAGTGTTAGTCTATGGGCAGTGTTAGTCAATGGGCAGTGTTAGTCTATGGGCAGTGTTAGTCTATGGGCAGTGTTGAGTCTATGGGCAGTGTTAGTCTATGGGCAGTGTTAGTCAATGGGCAGTGTTGAGTCTATGGGCAGTGTTAGTCTATGGGCAGTGTTGAGTCTATGGGCAGTGTTAGTCTATGGGCAGTGTTAGTCTATGGGCAGTGTTAGTCTATGGGCAGTGTTAGTCTATGGGCAGTGTTGAGTCTATGGGCAGTGTTAGTCTATGGGCAGTATTGAGTCTATGGGCAGTGTTAGTCTATGGGCAGTATTAGTCTATGGGCAGTGTTTAGTCTATGGGCAGTGTTAGTCTATGGGCAGTGTTAGTCTATGGGCAGTGTTGAGTCTATGGTCAGTGTTAGTCTATGGGCAGTGTTGAGTCTGTGGGCAGTGTTGAGTCTATGGGCAGTGTTGAGTCTATGGGCAGTGTTGAGTCTATGGGCAGTGTTGAGTCTGTGGGCAGTGTTGAGTCTATGGGCAGTGTTGAGTCTATGGGCAGTGTTGAGTCTATGGGCAGTGTTGAGTCTATGGGCAATGTGTATGTATGTTGAACTTCTTTCACACCGTACGTAGCCAACCGCGCTAATCATAGGTTAGCACGATTGAATTTTGAAGCCACAGTGTTATTGACGGGACGTGCCAATTCTCCTGTTTGTGCACAAGCACCGGCGCTAACGCAGTAGCGGCACATCCAAACAATTAGTTTACGTCGAAAAATAAATTGCAACAATTATTATTATTATTATAACAGACGAGTAAAAAAAACAATCAGTCGACGTTACGAGCACGACCCGCACTCGCCGGAGACAACGCCGGGCGGCCATCTTGCCGCCCCTCCTCGTCCACAGCGCCCCTCCCCTCCCCTCCCGCCCCCCCGCGGGGACAGCCGTCCCGGCAGCGGCACAGACGCGGCCACGGCACGGCCACTGCCGCCACGCGGCCAGAACCGGAGGAGCCGGAGGAGCCGGCGCCGCAGCGGAACGGAATCCGGCGCTCGGCGGTGGCGGTGGCGGTGGAGCGGGGTTGCGGCTCACAGCCCGCGGGGCAGCGTGGGACGCGGAGAGGTCGGAGGCTCACGCAGCCGCCCTCAACCACGGCGGCACGCAGCGCCGGGAGCGACGGGCGCACCAGGCAGCCGCTGCCGTCACCGTCGCGGCGGTTGTGTTGCTGGCGCTGGCGGCGGCGGTGGTGGTGGTGGTGCCGATGGCGGTGGCTGCGGTGGTGGTCCTGGTTGAGGGCGGGGGGTAGGTGCCGGGGTAGGAGAGCGTTATCCATGATACGGTGTTTTTTGGGGGTTTGATCGCGTAAATTTCAACGTTGTGTCGTTCAATCCGCCGCCGCCACCACCCGACACGGCTAATTAGTAAAGTCGTGTCACGCAAACAGAAACGTGGCCAATTCGTTACCGGCACAGCAACTAAACGGGTTGTGTGTGTTTGAGAGTTAAAACTCACGAGACAACATTTACAATTCGCGAGTAGCGTGACATTCCGAGAGTCATTGCAACAACAACAACAACCAGCAGCAGCAGCAGCATCATATTATTGGTCGTGAAAGCCATACCACTACTACTACTGCCACGTGTCAAACTTAGCCGATTCATTTGCACGCAACCAAATGAACCAAGTTGCAAGCATCGCATCGCTCAGGCTCCTCCGATTCCCACGTGTTTGGCTTTGTAGGCTGCAAAAGAAGTTCAACATACATGCGGCTCAGGTACCTTGGTGACGCCGCGATCGCCACGGTGACGGCGGATTTGGCGTGGAGACGATCCGCACGGCCTCACAACACAGGCTCTCGTGCGGCGGACCGACCGGCACCCGATCCCGACCCGCCCGGCGAGGCGCGTGGAACGACCCCGGCCGCACGACGCGGAGCAGGGAGACCAGCCGGGCGACGGCTCGCTCCGGCACGTGCCAATCGGCTCGGCCGCCGCCGGCGGGGCAGCAGGAGGGAGGAGGCGGGAGGCATCGGAGCCACGGAAAGCTGCGGGAGGAGTGAGACGGCGCGGGGGCAACCCGGGGGTTGGTTCGATCCGCTGCGGGGGACGCGATCCGCACCGTCGCGTCCGTGACGCGGAGCCACGATCGGTCTCGTGGGGTTGAGCCGATAGGGACGAAACGCTTGTGCCGAGTTGTGTTGCGAACGGTGACTCGCGCGGGAGCGCGACTGGCACGGTTGGCTATGCACGGTGCGAAAGAAGTTCAACATACATGCACACTGCCCATAGACTCAACACTGCCCATAGACTCAACACTGCCCATAGACTCAACACTACCCATAGACTCAACACTGCCCATAGACTCAACACTGCGCATAGACTCAACACTGCCCGTAGACTCAACACTGCCCGTAGACTCAACACTGCCCATAGACTCAACACTGCCCATAGACTCAACACTGCCCATAGACTCAACACTGCCCATAGACTCAACACTGCCCATAGACTCAACACTGCCCATAGACTCAACACTGCCCATAGACTCAACACTGCCCGTAGACTCAACACTGCCCATAGACTCAACACTACCCATAGACTCAACACAACCCATAGACTCAACACTGCCCATAGACTCAACACTGCCCGTAGACTCAACACAACCCATAGACTCAACACTGCCCATAGACTCAACACTGCCCATAGACTCAACACTGCCCATAGACTCAACACTGCCCGTAGACTCAACACTGCCCGTAGGCTCAACACTGCCCATAGACTCAACACTGCCCATAGACTTAACACTACCCATAGACTCAACACTGCCCGTAGGCTCAACACTGCCCATAGACTCAACACTGCCCATAGACTTAACACTACCCATAGACTCAACACTGCCCATAGACTCAACACTGCCCATAGACTTAACACTACCCATAGACTCAACACTACCCGTAGACTCAACACTGCCTATAGACTCAGAACTGTCCATAGACTCAACACTACTCATAGACTCAACACTGCCCATAGACTCAACACTGCCCATCGACTCAACACTGCACCTCCGATTAGCACGATAGGCTACGTAGAGTGCGAAAGAAAGTAAAAAAGCACGCACCTGCCAATGTTTTCACTCCTTTGAAGCCCTCCTTTAGGATATCCCCTGCTGCATCTGCCACCACCTCATCACTGCCTCCTACTCCTCCTCCTCCGCCACTCTCCAGGCCGTGTGCAGACGACGGTCCACAGTCCCACTCGAGGCAGCAGGCGTTAGTGCCTAGCGAGGGGGACGGAGAGGCACGGGAACATCACCGACCACTCTCGTCATCGTCGTCGTCGTCATCGTCATCGTGTTTGTCGTCGTCATCGTCGTCGTCATTGTCGTCATCGTCGTCGTCATCGTCGTCATCGTCGTCGTCGTCATTGTCGTCATTGTCGTCGTCGTCGTCATCGTCGTCGTCATTGTCGTCATCGTCGTCGTCGTCATTGTCATCGTCGTCAACGTCATCGTCGTCATCGTCGTCGTCGTCGTCGTCATTGTCGTCGTCGTCATTGTCGTCGTCATTGTCGTCATCGTCGTCATCGTCGTCGTCGTTGTCGTCGTCATCGTCGTCATCGTCGTCGTTGTCGTCATCGTCATCATCATCGTCATCGTCATCATCATCGTCGTCATTGTCGTCATCGTCGTCGTCGTTGTCGTCGTCGTCATTGTCGTCATCGTCGTCGTCGTCATTGTCGTCATCGTCGTCGTCGTCATCGTCGTCGTCGTTGTCGTCGTCGTCATTGTCGTCATCGTCGTCGTCGTCATTGTCGTCATCGTCGTCGTCGTCATTGTCGTCATCGTCGTCGTCGTCATTGTCGTCGTCGTCGTCGTCGTCATCGTCGTCATTGTCGTCATCGTCGTCGTCGTCGTCATCGTCATCGTCGTCATCGTCGTCGTCGTCATCGTCTTTGTAGTCATCGTCATCATCATCGTCATCGTCATTATTTATTAATCACTATCATTTATTAATCACTATCATTACCCATTATTATTAATCACCATTAATAACTCTCATTATTAATCATGATTATTTATTAATCACTATTATTAATCATCATCATCATTAATCATTAATCACTATTATTACTATTATTAATTAATTATTAATCATTATTATTAATCGTTATTATCAATCATCATCATTACTCATTATTATTAATCATCATTAATAACTCTCATTATTAATCACTATTATTAATCGATCACTATTATTACTCATTATTAATCACTATTATTAATCACTATTATTAATCATCATTAATAACTCTCATTATTAATCATTATTATTATTTATTAATCACTATTATTACTCATTATTAATCATTATTACTAATCATTATTATTATTTATTAATCACTATTATTACTCATTAGTATTAATCATTATCATTAATCATTATTATTTATTAATCACTATTATTCATCATTATTATTACTCATCATTAATAACTCTCATTATTACTCATTATTATTTATTAATAACTCTTATTATTAATAATTATTATTTATCAATCACTATCATTACCCATTATTATTCATCATCATTATCATCAATCGTCATCGTCGTTTCTTCCCCCGCGTAGCTCACCTGGCGCGCGTCTCAGCAGGGGCCGTGGGCACGCGTGGAGCGGCGGCAGCGGCGGTCGCGGCCGCGGGCACAGCGGGGCACAGCCCGCAGCGCCGTCCACGCACGAGCAGCGGTGGGTGCAGCTCACGGAGAACGACTCCCCGTGCTGGTACACGCGGCCTGCCAGCTCGCACGAGCGTCCCTCCTGGAGCGCTGTGGGTACACACACACAGGTACATACACAGGTACACACAAGTACATACACAGGTACACACACACACAGGTACATACACAGGTACACACACAGGTACACACACACACAGTGCTGGTACACGCGGCCTGCCAGCTCGCACGAGCGTCCCTCCTGGAGCGCTGTGGGTACACACACACAGGTACATACACAGGTACACACACACACAGGTACATACACAGGTACACACACACAGTGCTGGTACACGCGGCCTGCCAGCTCGCACGAGCGTCCCTCCTGGAGCGCTGTGCGTACACACACACAGGTACATACACAGGTACACACACACACAGGTACATACACAGGTACACACACAGGTACACACACACACAGTGCTGGTACACGCGGCCTGCCAGCTCGCACGAGCGTCCCTCCTGGAGCGCTGTGGGTACACACACACAGATACATACACAGGTACACACACAGGTACACACACACAGGTACATACACAGGTACACACACAGGTACACACACAGGTACACACACACACAGTGCTGGTACACGCGGCCTGCCAGCTCGCACGAGCGTCCCTCCTGGAGCGCTGTGCGTACACACACACAGGTACATACACAGGTACACACATACACAGGTACATACACAGGTACACACACAGGTACACACACACAGTGCTGGTACACGCGGCCTGCCAGCTCGCACGAGCGTCCCTCCTGGAGCGCTGTGCGTACACACACACAGGTACACACACAGGTACACACACACACAGGTACATACACAGGTACACACACAGGTACACACACACACAGTGCTGGTACACGCGGCCTGCCAGCTCGCACGAGCGTCCCTCCTGGAGCGCTGTGCGTACACACACACAGGTACATACACAGGTACACACACACAGGTACACACAAGTACATACACAGGTACACACACACAGGTACACACATACACAGGTACACACACACACAAGTACACACACACACACAGGTACATACACAGGTACACACACAGGTACACACACACACACAGGTACACACGGCCTGCCAGCTCGCACGATCGGCCCTCCTGGAGCGTTGTGGGTACACACAGGTACACACACACACAGGTACATACACAGGTACACACACACACACACAAGTACACAGGTACACACACACACAGGTACACAGGTACACACACACACACAGGTACACGCGGCCTGCCAGCTCGCAAGAGCGGCCCTCCTGGAGCGCTGTGGATACACATGTACACACACACACAGGTACACACACACACAGGTACACACACAGGTACACACACAGGTACACACACAGGTACACACACACAGGTACACGCGGCCTGCCAGCTCGCACGATCGGCCCACCTGGAGCGCTGTGGGTACACATGTACACACACACACACAGGTACACAGGTTCATACACACAGGTACACACACACAGGTACACATGTTCATACAGGTTCACACACACACAGGTACACACACCCAAGTACACACACACACAGGTACACACACAAACACAGGTACACGCGCCCTCCCAGCTCGCACGCGCGGCACTCCTGGAGCGCTGTGGACACACACAGGTAGACACACACACAGGTACACACACACATACAGGTACACACAGGTACACACACACAGGTACACACACACACAGGTAGACACACACACAGGTACACACACACACACACAGGTTTCACACACACAGGTACACACACACAGGTACACATACACAGGTACACACACACAGAGGTACACACACACAGAGGTACACACACAGGTTCACACACACACAGGTACACACACACAGGCACACACACAGGTAGACACAGGTACACACACACACATAAAAGATCCCCCGTGTAGCCTTAACAAACTGTAGGGGCAAGTGCTGTTAGCGAGCACCCATGAAGGCCGGCACGGCACACGAGGGGATGGGTGGCCAGCAGAGGTGTGGACTCGAGTCATGTGACTTGGACTCGAGTCAGACTCGAGTCATGAATTTGATGACTTGCGACTCGACTTGGACTTGCATAACAATGACTTTGTCCCACCTATGAGATGTGGACTCGAGTCATGTGACTTGGACTCGAGTCAGACTCGAGTCATGAATTTGATGACTTGCGACTCGACTTGGACTTGCATAACAATGACTTTGTCCCACCTCTGGTGGCCAGCACCATGCCCGGCCGCCTTTGTCTCCCTAGTGGCAATGTTTACACACCGCACCAGGTACTCATTTGAGTCGACCCAGGACCTGTTCAGATAATCGTCACCGGTGTTGGCCGTGAGCGGGAATCGAACCCGGGTCGCCAGGTTCGTAGCGCAGAGTAGCGCTAACCCTCTGCACCACAACAACAACGACCGCCATTCGCCACGAGTGGCGGCGACGTCACCACGACGCTTGTGCCAGGCTATGTGCACCACACACAGGTAGACACACACACGTAACGAACTCACTAACCTACTCACAGACTATTCAACTAAATAACAAACTAACTAACGAACTAAATCAACTATCCAACCCAGTAGTAACCAACACACTTTGCTCACCAAATTATTTAATCAACTAATCATCAAACGAACTATCCAGCCAACCACTTCACTAAAATAACGAATCCACTAACTAACCAAACGACTAAATCACCAAGCAAGCAAGCGACGAATGAGATTATCAACGTACAAACTCACAAACTAACTGACCAAGCAACCAAATGGTACAAATATATCAAGGAAAACGAAACTATGTTTTTTTATTTTACCAACTAAGGCCCCCACTGATCTATGTAGCTCTTTTCAGAAGCGACTTGGCCATCAAAAATTATAGCTCAACCAAGTGGCTTATCATCATTATCATCAAGTGGACATTTATAGCAACCAAATACTCTCAACAGTGACGTTGATTCTAATTGTGGAGGGGGGGAAACCGAAGGACCCAGAGAAAAATACACTTGACCACGGGGAGAGAGACGCAAACTCCAAATATACAGCAGGTGTCAAGGTCGGGATCGAACCCACGACCTCCTGTATACCAGGCGAGGTAGTTAACATCTCCTAGCCACCGTGATGATGATGATGAGAGAGAGACACGCAAACTCCAAATATACAGCAGGCGTCTGGGTTGAGATTGAACCCACGACCTCCTGTACACCAGGCGAGGCAGTTAACATCTCCTAGCCACCGTGATGATGATGAGAGAGAGACACGCAAACTCTAAATATACAGCAGCAGGCGTCTGGGTTGAGATTGAACCCACGACCTCCTGTACACCAGGCGAGGCAGTTAACATCTCATAGCCACCGTGATGATGAGAGAGAGACTCAAACTCAAAATATACACCAGCAGGCGTCAGGGTCGAGATCGAACCCCTAACCTCCTGCAAACCAGGCGAGGAAGTCAACATCTCATAGCCACCGTGATGATGATGATGATGAGAGAGAGAGAGACTCAAACTCCAATATACAGCAGGCATCAGGGTCGGGATCGAACCCACGACCTCCTGTACACCAGGCAAGTTAGTTAACATCTCATAGCCACCGTGATGATGATGAGAGAGAGAGAGAGACACGCAAACTCCAAATTTACAGCAGCAGGCGTCAGGGTCTGGATCGAACCCACGACCTCCTGTACACCAGGCGAGGTAGTCAACATCTCCTAGTCACCGTGATGATGATGAGAGAGAGACACGCAAACTCCAAATATACAGCAGCAGGTGTCAGGGTCGAGATCGAACCCACGACCTCCTGTACACCAGGCGAGGTAGTCAACATCTCCTAGTCACCGTGATGATGATGAGAGAGAGACACACAAACTCCAAATATACAGCAGCAGGTGTCAGGGTCGAGATCGAACCCACGACCTCCTGTACACCAGGCGAGGTAGTCAATATCTCCTAGCCACCGTGATGATGATGAGAGAGAGAGAGACACGCAAACTCCAAATTTACAGCAGCAGGCGTCAGGGTCTGGATCGAACCCACGACCTCCTGCACACCAGGCGAGGTAGTTAACATCTCATAGCCACCGTGATGATGATGAGAGAGAGAGAGAGACACGCAAACTCCAAATTTACAGCAGCAGGCGTCAGGGTCTGGATCGAACCCACGACCTCCTGCACACCAGGCGAGGTAGTTAACATCTCATAGCCACCGTGATGATGATGAGAGAGAGAGAGAGACACGCAAACTCCAAATTTACAGCAGCAGACGTCAGGGTCTGGATCGAACCCACGACCTCCTGCACACCAGGCGAGGTAGTTAACATCTCATAGCCACCGTGATGATGATGAGAGAGAGAGAGAGACACGCAAACTCCAAATTTACAGCAGCAGGCGTCAGGGTCTGGATCGAACCCACGACCTCCTGCACACCAGGCGAGGTAGTTAACATCTCATAGCCACCGTGATGATGATGAGAGAGAGAGAGAGACACGCAAACTCCAAATACACAGCAGCAGGCGTCAGGGTCTGGATCGAACCCACGACCTCCTGTACACCAGGCGAGGTAGTCAACATCTCCTAGCCACCGTGATGATGATGAGAGAGAGAGACACGCAAACTCCAAATATACAGCAGCAGGTGTCAGGGTCTGGATCGAACCCACGACCTCCTGCACACCAGGCGAGGTAGTCAACATCTCCTAGCCACCGCAGCTTCCCGTAACTCGTGAACCGATGTGTTTGTTTGTGTGTAAGCGGGGGGGGGGGGGGTTCGCGCACCTCTACAGACTCCTGGCGCTGCGCTGGTGGGGGGCCGGCCCCCCGCGTCGCACGTGAGTCCGCGGAGCGAGTCGCAGGGCCTCTGCGAGTCGCAGTCCTCGTTGAAGAGCTGCGCGCACACGCGGCAACAGCCGCACGCGTCCCACACGAGGGGAACCCCGGGGCGGCACGGAGCCTCGGGGAGAGCCGCGGGGCACGAGGGGCACGCGGAGGGGCACGAGGAGGAGACGATACGCGCCTGGGGGTGTGGGTGGTGGGGGTGGGGGGGTGGGAGATGGGGGTGGTGGGTGGGGGTGGTGGTGGGGGGTGATGGATGGGGGGTGGTGGGTGGGGGGAGATGGGGGGAGTGGTGGGTGAGGGGGGTGGTGGGGGGTGATGGATGGGGGGTGATGGGTCGGGGGAGATGGGGGGTGGTAGGTGGGGGGTGTAGATGGGGGTGGTGGGTGGGGGAGATGGGGGGGTGGTGGGTGAGGGGGGTGAGGAGTGGGGGGGAATGGGTGGGGGGGATGGGGGTGTTGTGGGTGTAAGGAGATTGGGGGTAGTGGATGTAGGGGTATGGTGGGCAGGAGGATGGGGGTGGCACATATTCATAAAAAATTACAAAGGTAAAGGTCACCCGTGTAGCCTGTACAAGCTGCAGAGGAAAGTTCTGAAAGTAAGCGGCACGGTGTGTGGGAGGGAGGGGGGGGCTCTGGGGGCATGTACACGCGGGGGGGAGTGGGGGACACGAATGTAAACAATGAATAAGAATCTTGCACACGCATGGATTCTTAAAGATGTATTTGTTTACTAAACATTCACCCTGTGTTGTAGATGATATGAATCTATTGATATTTTTTCGAATCCATCCAGGTGCAGACTAAAAAAACCCTTCATCTTCTCCTCTGACTGCTGACTGCCTCTCTAATAAACACGGAGACCCCCACAGACTCACACAGATACCCACAGACTCACACGGAGACCCATAGACTCACGGAGACCCACAGACTCACACGGAGACCCACAGACTCACACCGAGACCCACAGACTCACACCGAGACCCACAGACTCACACCGAGACCCACAGACTCACACGAATACCCACAGACTCACACCGAGACCCACAGACTCACACCGAGACCCACAGACTCACACCGAGACCCACAGACTCACACCGAGACCCACAGACTCACACGGATACCCACAGGCTCACACCGAGACCCACAGACTCACACCGAGACCCACAGACTCACACGTAGACCCACAGACTCACACGGAGACCCATAGACTAACACAGAGACCCACAGACTCACACGGAGACCCACAGACTCACACAGAGACCCACAGACTCACACAGAGACCCACAGACTCACACAGAGACCCACAGACTCACACGAAGACCCACAGACTCACACAGAGACCCACAGACTCACACAGATACCCACAGACTCACACAGAGACCCACAGACTCACACAGAGACCCACAGACTCACACGGTTACCCACAGACTCACACAGAGACCCACAGATTCACACGGAGATCCACAGACTCACACGGAGACCCACAGACTCACACAGAGACCCACAGACTCACACGGTTACCCACAGACTCACACAGAGACCCACAGATTCACACGGAGATCCACAGACTCGCACAGAGACCCACAGACTCACACATAGACCTACAGATGATTCAGATGCTGTCGCCTTTAAACATTGTATAAGTCGTCGCGCGCTTTCAGATGCGCTTCTGTGGCCGTCTGGAACGCTCTTCCAGCCAATATCAGGAAGCCAGTGGTAGCTGTGATGCACTTTTAAATCATCCAGACTGAAAACGCATTTCTTTAGAGCTGCTTTTCGTGTTTCGTTGATTTTCCTCCCCCCGCACCTCCGATTAGCGCGGTCGTCTACGTACGGCGCGAAAGAAGTTCAACATACATTCATTGTATTCAGTGGGATTTTATTTGTATTATTACACGCTTTCTATTAACTCACTCTGTCTGTTGTTGTTGTTGTATCCTCAAATCTTTTAACTCAAGTTTAACCCACATCCCAATGTGGTATCGACTGCAAACTTGGTATACTTATGTCATTCTGATGACAATACTATATTCTATCATTAAAAAAATATATATTATAATTGTTTTTTTACCCTTCTATCTGGCAACAAAACTGACACCTTGTTTTTACATGGAGTCATGTTTACATAGACCACAATACCTGGTCTATGTAAACATGACTCCTTGTCAGTTTTGTTGCCAGATAGAATGGTAAAAAAACAATTATCATATTTTTACTGGGAAATGAGGTTCCAATGGTGTAAAATATACATTTTAAACATTATTTTTTTGATGTTTTGTTTCGGCTTGGGTCTAATTGTCCACGCTCAACTGACGTTGGCTGTAATTAGCCACGCTCCCTGACGTTATGGCAAGCTTCGGGGCCAATTCCTGGAGTCGTGGAGTTCTGCCATTACTAGTACATTTCATAAAAGCGTGTTTAAAAAAAGTGTTTTTAAATATTACTTATTTACAAAGTTCTATTGAATTTACAGCAGCGTACGACGTGTTTCGTAGTTTGTGGAGCCACCAGGGGGCCACAGAGCCCACGGAATTGGTGTCTATCGTCAAAATGAGACAATTGGGCTCCAAGTCTCTGTTTGTCCCTCCAAATAAAACAAAGTTTATACATAAGGATTTGTTAACACATCCCATCAGCTACACAGCCTTCTGGAAGTGCATCTTATCAGCAGCATTGATTCAACAGTGTATGGGTAGTGTTGAGTCTATGGGCAGTGTTGAATCTATTGGATGTGTTGAGTCTATGGGCAGTGTTGAGTCTATGGGCAGTGTTGAGTCTATTGGATGTGTTGAGTCTATGGGCAGTGTTGAGTCTATGGGCAGTGTTGAGTCTATGGGCAGTGTTGAGTCTATGGGCAGTGTTGAGTCTATGGGCAGTGCTGAGTCTATGGGCAGTGCTGAGTCTATGGGCAGTGCTGAGTCTATGGGCAGTGCTGAGTCTATGGGCAGTGCTGAGTCTATGGGCAGTGCTGAGTCTATGGGCAGTGCTGAGTCTATGGGCAGTGCTGAGTCTATGGGCAGTGTTGAGTCTATGGGTAGTGTTGAGTCTATGGGCAGTGCTGAGTCTATGGGCAGTGCTGAGTCTATGGGCAGTGCTGAGTCTATGGGCAGTGCTGAGTCTATGGGCAGTGCTGAGTCTATGGGCAGTGTTGAGTCTATGGGCAGTGTTGAGTCTATGGGCAGTGTTGAGCCTATGGGTAGTGTTGAGTCTATGGGCAGTGCTGAGTCTATGGGCAGTGTTGAGTCTATGAGCAGTGTTGATTCTATGGGCAGTGTTGAGTCTATGGGCAGTGTTGAGTCTATGGGCAGTGTTGAGTCTATGGGCAGTGTTGAGCCTATGGGTAGTGTTGAGTCTATGGGCAGTGCTGAGTCTATGGGCAGTGCTGAGTCTATGGGCAGTGTTGAGTCTATGGGCAGTGTTGAGTCTATGGGCAGTGTTGAGCCTATGGGTAGTGTTGAGTCTATGGGCAGTGCTGAGTCTATGGGCAGTGTTGAGTCTATGAGCAGTGTTGATTCTATGGGCAGTGTTGAGTCTATGGGCAGTGTTGAGTCTATGGGCAGTGCTGAGTCTATGGGCAGTGTTGAGTCTATGGGCAGTGCTGAGTCTATGGGCAGTGTTGAGTCTATGGGCAGTGTTGAGTCTATGGGCAGTGTTGAGTCTATGGGCAGTGTTGAGTCTATGGGCAGTGTTGAGTCTATGGGCAGTGTTGAGTCTATGGGCAGTGCTGAGTCTATGGGCAGTGTTGAGTCTATGGGCAGTGTTGAGTCTATGGGCAGTGTTGAGTCTATGGGCGGTGTTGAGTCTATGAGCAGTATTGAGTCTATGGGCAGTGTTGAGTCTATGGGCAGTGCTGAGTCTATTGGTAGTGCTGAGTCTATTGGTAGTGCTGAGTCTATGGTGCAGTGTTGAGTCTATGGGCAGTGTTGAGTCTTTGGGCATCGTTGAGTCTATGGGCAGTGTTGAGTCTATGGGCAGTGCTGAGTCTATTGGTAGTGCTGAGTCTATTGGTAGTGCTGAGTCTATTGGTAGTGCTGAGTCTATGGGCAGTGTTGAGTCTATTGGTAGTGCTGAGTCTATGGGCAGTGCTGAGTCTATGGGCAGTGCTGAGTCTATTGTTAGTGCTGAGTCTATGGGTAGTGTTGAGTCTATTGGTAGTGCTGAGTCTATTGGTAGTGCTGAGTCTATGGGCAGTGCGTATATAAGTTGAACTTATTTCGCACCGTACGTAGCCAACCGTGTTAATCCGAGGTGCGGGACACAATACATCGCACGATCGTGTGAGGTTGGCGATGGCTTGGGGAATGCCTCAAGTCCAGCAGTGGATTGAACATAGCTGATGATGATGATGATGAGTGTTCCGTGTCTGCGTGCATGCAGTGCGGACTTACCTTCATGATTAGACACGTCAAGGAAATGAATAACTCGAAGGTCCCTGTCCAGTTCGACAGCATTGTGTGTGTGGCCTCGCTCCGCACCGAAGTCTAACGATGAACAATATTCCACGCTCACGGCGAAAAACACGCGTTTTTAAAACGATCTTTAATTCAGTTTGACGTCGTGATAGTCGATAAATCAGCTACACCGCACACACACACACGCGGCGACGGGGCATTCCGTGCACACAGTTGCGAGGCACAACGCGGCACCCGCACGGGTGCGACTTGCAAGGTTGCAGGTAACAGCACGCACAGGTAAAGTTCCACCTGATGCAATTATCCACCACATTTCCCGGCGCTATTATAGGCGAGGCCGTAAGCCACGCCCTCGCCGTGACGTCACGCGCCCAAGAGCCCAGCCCAGCGCGGAATCGGTGTCTGGACCGCGTGCCCGATGGACAAATCCGCGGATGACGTCACAAAGCTGGCAACCCCCATTATCAGTTATTTCTTACCTTATTAGAGATCGATTCAGACGTTATTGGTCAACCCCGTGGCCCTTGTTAATCTCAGCGTTCATCGCACAAAGTCTCATCGCACAAACAAATCGAGAAACATGATTTTTGACTCGATTTCCCTGGACAAGAATACGATTTAACCGTATGGGTTGACAGATATGCAATATCTAGATATCTCTATGGGTCTCTATGTATATCTATGGGTCTCTATGTATATCTATGGGTCTCTATGTATCTGTTGGGTCTCTATGTATCTCTATGGGTCTCTATGTATCTCTATGGGTCTCTATGTATCTCTATGGGTCTCTATGTATCTCTATGGGTCTCTATGTATCTCTATGGGTCTCTATGTATCTCTATGGATCTCTATGTATCTCTATGGGTCTCTATGTATCTGTTGGGTCTCTATCTATCTCTATGGGTCTCTATGGATCACTATGGGTCTCTGTCCATAATCATATCTGTCAACCCCTTATCAGTGCCCTACCTTATCACAGACCAATTCAGACCGTACTGGTCACCCCGTGTCCCTTTATAAATCTCAACGTTCATCCTGCAAAGTTCCATCGCAAGGGAGTAACACAAACACATAGACACAAATTATGTTACTCAACAAAAATGTTTATGTATTAATTTTTATACTTGGTGTCAATAATGCTACTTATCATGCTAATGTCTGATATTGCATGCTGATGCTGCTTGCTTGATATCTGGATGTACACACTCATAAACCTGTCAACCCCTTATCAGTGCCCGACCTTATTACAGACAAATTCAGACCTTAGTGGTCACCCCGTGTCCCTTTATACATCTCAACGTTCATCCTACAAAGTTCCATCGCAAGGGAGAAACACAAACAAATAGACAATGTTTTATTTGCCCCTAGGGGCCGTCCATAAATGACGTCACGCGTTTTTGGACGATTTTTGACCCCCACCCCCTCGTCACACGGCGTCACAGAAAGTCAGACCCCCCACCCTCAAATATGACGTCACAAAGTTCTGCCCCCCCCCCCCCCCAAAAAATATAAAACATGCCTCAAATCGCTTTAAACTATTGTCATTGTAGTGCGTATTTAATGTGGCGCTGCACTCCGATGTTGTAGGAGGAAACATTTAATAAAAAAAGTATATTTAATTAAGTAGAACGTGTTGCCTATATTTATTTAAAGTTGCGCATTTTGATGTGACGTCACATTTCTCAAACCCCCCCCGCCTCGTCACAAATGTCTGACCCCCCCCCCCCCAGGCGCATGACGTCATTTATGGACGGCCCCAAAGGGGTAGCAGCACATGTGTGGTAGTGTAGCGCGTACCTCTTCTTGGTTCTTTCGGTAAAGTCACGTAGAAGGGAAATAATAAAATAATAAAAATAAAACATAATAAAATAATTCTCACGACGTTTCGGCCACAACGCAAGCAGCCGTCCTCAGGTGAAGAACAGGTCTGTCGGGGAGACAGCGTCTGACAGACCTGTTCTTATTTCCCTTCTACGTGACTTTACCGACTGAACCAAGAAGATGCATCAAGGCGGGTCGGTGGGGGGCGGGGGTGCCGTTGTTTGTCGACTGCCGGACGCCTAGAGATGGAATCCAACCTGCGCTCCTCTGGATTGCAAGCCGAGCGAGTTTAATCGTCAACCCCATTGTGTGGCAGAGATTGCTTATATCGAGGTTAAGCAAAGGTGAAGTGGCCAGCACACACACACACACATACGGTGCCATTGGAACGCGTTGTCAAGGGACACGGGGCGAAAGAGAGAGAGAAATTTCGTCCAATTTTACTGGGACAACTTCAGGCAGCGACATTGTCGTTGACAACCAAAACAGCGGAACAAAGGTGGAGAAGATTGGCGCTTGGAATTGTAAGGGACGGTCCGTTTTGAAAGGTTAACGTCGTGGCTCCCGTCCGCTCACTCGGCCCCAGAGGTCGCAACCAGGTACCCGATACCCGTACCCTACCCTATACCCGGCCGGGTACGGGTAGCCGTTTGCGACCCTGGTGCGGCCGGGTACGGGTACAGGTAGACCGTGAGTCACTGATGAGTAACCGTTTGTCACTCATTTCGGGTAGGGTACGGGTACGGGTAGGGAACGGGTACCCGTACCTGGCGGGGTACGGGTACGGGTACCCATTTGCGACCCTGGTGCGGCCGGGTACGGGTACGGGTAAGGAATCAAAACCCGTTTGCGACCTCTGCACGGCTCTGGCAACTCAGCCGGCCGCACGCGAGAAAAGCCCCCACTCACCACAAACAGATTCGCAACATCATCAACAGGATATCAAACATGGACTCACAACAACTACCTGCAAACATTACATTCATTAACTGTACATTTTGCTGTAGGGGTGAGATGCGTTGCCTCAATCTCCCAACGCAGGTGAGTTGTAGAACTTGAACCACAGGTGAGCTGAGATCTGAACACCCTGGCAAGGTGAGCCAACGTGACCTCACTCTCCCAACGCAGGTGAGTTGTAGAACTTGAACCACAGGTGAGCTGGCATCTGAACACCCTGGCAAGGTGAGCCAACGTGACCTCACTGTCCCAACGCAGGTGAGTTGTAGAACTCGAACCACAGGTGAGCTGGCATCTGAACACCCTGGCAAGGTCAGCCAACGTGACCTCACTCTCCCAACGCAGGTGAGTTGTTGAACTCGAACCACAGGTGAGCTGACATCTGAACACCCTGGCAAGGTCAGCCAACGTGACCTCACTTTCCCAACGCAGGTGAGTTGTTGAACTCGAACCACAGGTGAGCTGACATCTGAACACCCTGGCAAGGTCAGCCAACGTGACCTCACTGTCCCAACGCAGGTGAGTTGTAGAACTCGAACCACAGGTGAGCTGGCATCTGAACACCCTGGCAAGGGCAGCCAACGTGACCTCACTCTCCCAACGCAGGTGAGTTGTAGAACTTGAACCACAGGTGAGCTGGCATCTGAACACCCTGGCAAGGGCAGCCAACGTGACCTCACTCTCCCAACGCAGGTGAGTTGTTGAACTTGAACCACAGGTGAGCTGGCATCTGATCACCCTGGCAAGGTGAGCCAACGTGACCTCACTCTCCCAACCCAGATGAATTGCCCCCTACAGCGGCTGAATGAATAAGTGTACTCTACGCCTGGTAACGCAATTCTAGATTTGAAGCTTTCGTGACTGCAAGGATTCATACTCTTAGGTTTTTTTTCGGTAAAGTCACGTAGGTAAAAAAATACAATTAAAAATTCATAAAATAATGGAAATAAAATAAAATAATAAATCACGACGTTTCGGAGGCAACACAATGACGGAGACTTGTGTTGCCTCCGAAACGTCGTGATTTATTATTTTATTTTATTTCCATTATTACTTTTTTTTACTTTTCATTTAATTTTTTTACCTACGTGACTTTACCGAAAAAACCTAAGAGTATGGTAACGTAATCTCCCACCTTTCCCCACTGGAACAAATATTGTGTTCGCCGGATATATAAACCTGGATTTGATGGGAGCGACGTCATCAGCTCGTGTCGTTGTAACTTTCTGATCGCCGTGCCCCCGACTGGAAATCTGTTGGGGGGAGGGGAAGAGCTTCATAGCTCATCGGATTCCTCCAGCATAAAGCAAGATTTCGATTTAAAGCTTTCGTGACTGCAGGGATTCATCTTCTTGGTTCTTTCGGTAAAGTCACGTAGAAGGGAAGTAAGGTTTCATTTAGACGCTGTCGCCTCGACAGACCTGGTCTTCACCTGAGGACGGCTGCTTGTGTTGTGGCCGAAACGTCGTGAGAATTATTTTATTATTATTTTATTACTTCCCTTCTACGTGACTTTACCGAAAGAACCAAGAAGATAAAGCAAGATTTTTTATATTCTGTTGCGCAGGAGCGAGATGGATTGTTTCCCTGGACAAGAATACAGCTTCAGAAGGCGTTCATCCAGCAGTTGAAAGACCACGGCTTAATGTTGGACTGTCGGTGGGGAGCGGTGGTGCATAAATGACGTCACGCACCTAGGGGGGGGGGGGGTTAGAAATTTGTGACGATGTGTGACAAGGGGTGGGGGGGGGGTTGAGAAATGTGACGTCACATCAAAATGCGTAACTTTAAATAAATATAGACAACACGTTCTGCTTAATTAAATATACTTTTTAATAAATGTTTTCTCCTATAACATCAGAGTGCAGCGCCACATTAAATACGCACTACAATGACAATAGTTTAAAGCGATTTGAAGCATGTTTTATTTTTGGGTGGGGTAGGGGGGGCAGAGCTTTGTGACGTCATCTTTGAGGGGGGGGTCTGACTTTTTGGGGGGGTAAAAAATCGTCCAAAATCGCGTGACGTCATTTATGGACGGCCCCTTTGTAGGATGAACGTTGAGATTTATAAGCGGCACGGGGTGACCAATACGTTCTGAATTTGTCTGTGATAAGGTGGGGCACTGATAAGGGGTTGACAAGCTTGTGTGTGCATCCACATATCAAGCAGGCAGCAGTATCAGCATGCAAGATCACAGACACGAGTAGCATAAGTAGCATCACTGATACCAAGTATGCAAATTAATACATAAAACAGTTTTTGTTTCGTAACATAACTTTTGTCTATTTTCTTGGTTCTTTCGGTAAAGTCACGTAGAATGGAAATAATAAAGTAATAAATAAAACAGAATTATTTTATTATGTTTTATTTTTATTATTTTATTATTTCCATTCTACGTGACTTTTCCGAAAGAACCAAGAAGATGAATCCCTGCAGTCACGAAAGCTCCAAATTAAAATCATCTCGTCGTTATACAATTAGCAATTTCCTGGAAAGCAGATGTCATCGGGGTGAGGGGGAGGAGTTGGTGGGGGGTGAGGGGCGGGGCTCGGGGGTTTTAAATGGAGGGGGGGAGGGGTTGGTTGGAGGTGAGGGGCTCGGGGTTTTAAATGTATGGGGGGTGGGGGGTTGGTTGGGGGGTGAGGGGCGGGGCTCGGGGTTTTAAATGTAGGGGGGGGGGGTTGGTTGGGGGGGTGAGGGGCGGGGTGAGGGGGTTTTAAATGGAGGGGGGGAGGGGTTGGTGGGTTAGGTAAGGGGCGGGGCTTGGGGGTTTTAAATAAGGGAAGGGGTTGGTTGGGGGTGAGGGGCGGGGCTCAGGTTTTTAAATGGGTGGGGGGGGGGTCTGCGGTTGTTAGGGGGAGTTTGGGCTCCGGTGGAGTTTTTTACTGGGGGATGTGGGGGGTGGGGGGTGGGATGAGGGGCGGAGGCGGGGGGGGGGAGAAAAAAAATCGCGCGCGCTCATTGGGTAGGGGGTGTTAGTGGGGAGGGGGTTAGTGGGGGGGGTTAGTGGGGGGGGGTTAGTGGGGGGGGGTTAGTGGGGGGGGGGGGTGTGGGGGGGGGTTAGTGGGGGGGGGGTGGTGGGGGGGGACAAAAAAAACCGCGCGAGCTCATTGGGCGCGCGCACTCATTTGGTGGGGGGGGAGGGGTTAGTGGAGGGGGTTAGTGGGGGGAGGTTAGTGTGGGGGGGGGGCTTGAGGGGCGGGGCTGATTGCAGCGTGCACCCCACCCCCTGTGCATGGGCGAGAGAGCCCCTCCCCTCACGAGCTACATAACGGGCTGCGTCGAGCGTGAGCGGGACGGACGCGTGGTGCAGCGGGAGTAGGAGGGTGAGAGAGAGAGATACAAGAGAGAGACACAGGAGAGAGAGGAGAGATAAGGAGAGAGGAGATAGCGAGCACGCCGATCGGTGCAGAAGGACAGAGAGAGGAGAGAAAAGGGCGCGAAAGGGAGAGAAAGAGACGTGGAAGGGCTGAACGCTTTATCTTAATTTTGGCGGGAAAATTATATATACGTTTCATCAATTAAATTGGTAAAATTTAAGACATATTTTCCCATCAATCTACGATAAATCGATAGCAGTAGGTTGTGAGGCGAGGGGGGATTTTATCCGTGTGAAAAGTGCCACTAAAAAGTAAAAAAAAACACAAAACGTGAGGTAAAATAAACATCTTAATAAAATTAATCAAACTTAGAATTCATATTTTTTAATTGCAAATATCTAATATATATTTTAAAAAGCACCATTCACCAACAACCCACCATCACCTTACATTGTGCATTGTACTCCGCACCCAAACACACCACCATCTCCATCATCACCACCACCATAACCACTATCACCTCCATCATCATCATCACCACCACCTCCGCATTGTACTCCGCACCCAAACACATCACCACCATCATCACCACCACCATCACCCTCACCACCACCTCCCCGCATCACACACAGACACACAGAGAGAAGACAGCGACATGGCGACGGCTTCCTTCGGCAAGTTCACCCACGCCGTGGTGAAGGAGCTGCCCGCTTCGCTGGCTGCTGGCGCCCTTCGGCACCACGCAGGCGGCGAGACGACGGCGGACGACGACGAGGGAGCAGAGACGGAGAAGACGATGACGACGGTGGTGGACATGGCGAAGGCGTTGCGGCAGCACGGCGTGTACGTGGGCGCCCTGCGGCAAAAGCTCGGGCTGCAGGTGGTGGTGATGCCGGCAGACGAGGCGCTGCCGGACTCCGTGTTCGTCGAGGATGCCGCCGTCGTGTGTGGGGACACGGCGCTCATCACGCGGCCCGGGGCGCCGTCACGGCGGCCAGAGGTCAGTGGGGTGGTGGTGGTGGTGGTTGTGGAGGTGGTGGTTGATGGTGGTGATGGTGGTGGTGAGTGAAGGTGGTGGTGGTGATGGTGATGGTGGTGTGTGGGGACACGGCGCTCATCACGCGGCCCGGGGCGCTGTCACGGCGGCCAGAGGTCAGTGGGGTGGTGATGGTGATGGTGGTGGTTGTGGTGGTGGTGCTTGAGGGTTGTGATGGTTACGGTGGTGGTGGTGGTGGGTGAGTGTTGTGATGGTTATGGTGGTGGTGGTAGAGGTTATTGTGGATGGTGGTGGTTATTGTGGATGGTGGTGGTGGTGGTTACGGTGATGGTGGTGGTGGTTGATGGTGGTGCTGATGGTGAGTGAAGGTGGTGGAGGTGATGATGATGGTGGTGTGTGGGGACACGGCGCTCATCACGCAGCCCGGGGCGCCGTCACGGCGGCCAGAGGTCAGTGGGGTGGTGGTGGTGGTTGAGGTTATGGTGGATGGTGATGGTGGTAGTGGAGGTGTAATGGTGAGTGAAGGTGGTGGTAGAGGTTATTGTGGATGGTGGTGATGGTGGTGGTGATGATGGTGGTGGTGGTGGTGATGGTGTGTGGGGACACGGCGCTCATCACGCGGCCTGGAGCCCCGTCACGGCGGCCAGAGGTCAGTGGGGTGGGGTGGTGGTTGTGATGGTGGTGATGGTGAGTGAAGGTGGTGGTGGTGGAGGTGGTGGTGGTTTTGATGGTGAGTGAAGGTGGTGGTGGTGGTGGTGATGGTGGAGGTGGTGGTGATGGTGATGATGGTGGTTGTAGAGGTTATTGTGGATGAGTGTTGTGATGGTTACGGTGGTGGTGTATGAGACGGTGGTGGTGTATGAGAAGGTGGTGGTGGCGCTCCAGGTTGTGATTGTGGTGGGTAATGGATAAGGTTAGCAGAGGCGTGAGGGTGATGTGGGTGGTGGCGCTGATGGCGAAGGGCTGGTGGTGTGAGTGTGATGGTAGAGACGAGTGGGGGTTGATTCGTGAAGGTGATGGTAGTCGAGGTGGAGTAGTAGGAAAGGATTGTAGTGGTGGTAGTCATGAGGGTGATGAGGGATGGCGGCGTTTTAGGTTGTTCTGATACTGCAGCAAAGCAAAAGTGTAGGTGATGAGGGCGCCGCTGTGCGAGATGTTAACTACCTCGCCTGGTATACAGGGGGTCGTAGATTTTCCCCTCTACATTTCATAAAAATTGCGTTAAAAGTATTTGTCTGCTGTGAATTTCAACATAAGCCGCCACCACCTCGTTGAGCTGTCATTTGCGGCCAGGTCGCTTCTGAAAAAAAGCTACAGTATACAGCCCAGTGGGCCTTACATTTCTAAATTGGAATAAATGACAGGATGGCGGTGATAGGGTCCTGAATGTAATGATTACCGGTAATTGTAGAGATATCTTGTGGCGATGTCGCGTTTGAGGAGTTGGTGATGGTGGAAAGAGGTCAGGGTTAAATGGTCGTGACATTTGTTCTGATCGTAAAGGTTATGATGGTGGATGTGCAGTCGGTGGTGTTGGTAATGGTTGTGGAGGTGATGGTGGTGGATGATACAGCTGGTGGTGCATCTACCGGTCATCTCGGTCAGCCAACCCATGGCACCTGCTGGGTCTGTCCCGAGACCTCATGCACCTAGCCTGGCACAGTAGGGGGGTACAGCTGGTGGTGCATCTACCGGTCATCTCGGTCAGCCAATCCATGGCACCTGCTGGGTCTGTCCCGATACCTGCACCTAGCCTGGCACAGTAGGGAACACGGCTGGTGGTGCATCTACCGGTCATCTCGGTCAGCCAACCCATGGCACCTGCTGGGTCTGTCCCGAGACCTCATGCACCTAGCCTGGCACAGTAGGGGGGGGTACAGCTGGTGGTGCATCTACCGGTCATCTCAGTCAGCCGACCATGGCACCTGCTGGGTCTGTCCCGAGACCTCCTGTCATCAGCGAGCCTTCGATACTTCACTACTTCACGTTGCCTCAAAGTGCACCTAGCCTGGCACAGGCACCGTAGAGACGTCACCGTCACTTGGTGGCGAATGGCACGGGTATTGGTATTGTATATATATGGTTCTGCTAGTAAGGGTTGTAACTGGTGCGAGTGTTGCCCATGGCAAATTGTGCTGTTGATGGCAATGGTGTTTATGGAAGTTGCGGTGATCTGGTGGAGATTGTTAGAGGTTTTCATTGGGAGGGATTCGTGAAGGCGTGTATGATGGGTGCAGGAGCGGATAAAACAATACGCATTGGAAGCGGTGGTGGAAGCAATTAATTAGGATACATTAGCAGCATCGGTGGTGGGTGTGGCAACGAACTGGGAAGCATGGGGAAGCATTAGAAGCAGATGGAGCATAAGTGAAGGCAGCTGTAGAATTAGAATAAGCAGCAAGAAGCATTGAAATCTCGGGGTTTGAGGCAGCGAATACAGACGCATCGGAAACATTTGGGGAAGCAGCAGCAGCATTATACCAGCAGAAGCATTATAGCAGCAGCAGAAGCATTATAGCAGCAGCAGCATTATAGCAGCAGCAATATACCAGCAGCAGCATTATAGCAGCAGCAGAATCATTATACCAGCAGCAACATTATAGCAGCAGCATTATACCAGCAGCAGAAGCATTATAGCAGCAGCAGGAGCATTATAGCAGCAGCAGCATACACGGCAGTAGTACCGCAGCAAAGTAGCAGGCAGCAGTCTACTGTCTTGTGTTAGCACTGCGTTAAATTCATTTTCTATGGCCGAGATCACCCGCTGCCTCCCTCGGTAGGCTCATTATTGCCATATCCAAGCAGGTATAGCTAGAAAAAAACCTTCTGAGTTGCTGGTACCCTGCCCTTGATGGTGATTGTCTAAGCAGGTTGACAATGGCCATGTCTGAGCATAGCGACTGTAATCGGATGCAACCCTATTTTGTTGTCAAGGTCGTTTTTTTTATCAGATTGGCACAGAGGAAGTATTGCCGCCGTCTGATTGGTGGCATAGCTGTTGTATGGCTGTGGCGTGTTTTAAGAATATTTAACTAAGACTCGAGAGCAATTCCCGTGGTGTAATGGTGAGCGGCTTGGACCAAACAGCCAGAGGTCGCCGGTTCGATTCCATCTCCCAGCGCAGAAAGTGTAACCAATGGGGGAATTATTCTTAGGTTTTTTCGGTAAAGTCACGTAGTATATATACGGGGTAGTATCTCTTGGAATCTCTCATTTACTTGATACAGCAATCGTGCTGTGACGGTTCCACCTGAAGACGGAAGCTTGTGTTGCCTCCGAAACGTCGTGATTTTTATTTTATTTTAATTTAATTTTACTTTTATTAATTTACATTTTTTACCTACGTGACTTTACCGAAAAAACCTCAGAATATGAATACTTGCAGTCACGAAAGCTTCAAATCTAGAACCAATGGGGGAAGTTTGTTGAATCGCTCTGCAACCTCCATCCTCCAGCCAGCAGTATAAATACCGTAATGCCGCAGTCGGGTCGACATGTTGCATGTGGTGGGGTAGAGTGTGGGTAACTCCCACATCTTTTCAGACGTCTGAACAGCGTGGAAACGTAAGCCAAGTACACTCTAGACGGGACATCAGAGCAGAGGTCGCAACCGGGTACCCGATACCCGTACCCTACCCGATACCCGGCTACCCGTACCCGGCTGGGTACGGGTAGCCGTTTGCGACCCTGGTGCGGCCGGGTACGGGTAGGCCGTGAGTCACTGGTAAGTAACCGTTTGTCACTCATTTCCCAACGTCTTGTCTCTTCTCACAATTCAAGATCCTAGAATCAACCCACCCGCGCCTGCAACATGGCTTCATCCCAGAGGTCTCAATCGGGTACCCGTACCTGTACCCTACCCGATACCCGGCCGGGTATCGGGTAGGTTACGGGTACCCGTTTGCGACCCTGGTGCGGCCGGGTTCCAGCTTAAATATTCGCTCCAAGCGTGGTGGTGTTTCATTCAGACGCTGTCTCCCCGACAGACCTGGTCTTCACCTGAGGACGGCTGCTTGCATTGTGGCAGAAACGTCGTGAGAATTATTTTATTATGTTTTGTTTTTATTATTTTATTGTTTCCATTCTACGTGACTTTACCGAAAGAACCAAGAAGATGAATCCTAGTGGAGGCCCTTTCACCCAGCAGTGGTTTGAGAAAGCAATTGCAGCGCTGCACCTTTGCACCTGCAGTAAAACGAAACTATAGTGCTACACTACCGGTCACTGTGACTGCATATTCACCATTATAAATTAAAACAAGACGATGTTTTAGTCCGTCAGCCTATATTGGCTTTGCGTTCAGACAAAGATTATCCGTCAACATTTGCTTAAGAAAGGGAACTTCTGGGACTGGTTTCGATGTTACCGAGTCTGATCGGTTAGACTCGTGTTTGTTAAACACGTGAAATTAACGATGGGGGTCCTTTTTTAATACGAAAAGAAAACAACGTGGTCTACGTTAATTTACAAATTAGTCTTCGTGCGCTTGACCTAAAACATTTTAAGCGCATATCAAATCGAAATCGCAATATCTATCAGAAAAATCGCGATTAAAAACTACATTAGGTCGATACGAATTGAAAGTTTTCTTTAAAATCGTTACAGAATCGATCCAACGCGTTACACACAACGCATTACACACTCTTCGCGTTTGTTGCAAAAGTATGGCTGAACGATTTGGGGAAAATATCTAATTTCGATTTTTCTGACAGATTGCGATTTGATTTGCGATAAAAAAAAATTTAAGTCAAGCTTCAGTGCAATATTCACTGTGTAATAGATTTAAAACATGTGATAGAGCATTACCACATGATACCATCAAAATATGAACTGCTTTATATATTCTAATGCAAGGATGAGAACTTAAAAGATATGAATTGCTTCCAACGTGTATTTGTTAAAATGGTTGAATTGAAATAGAACAATCAAACATAGAGTAATTCTACTATGAGACATCTCCTTTACCAGTGGCAAAATATAGTAGTACGCCTTTTGGCGTCATCTGGTCCAACACCAATGGAGACTAGGCTCTAAGAAAAGCTGTCTCGGGTGTGGACCAATCAACTTCAAGGACAGTGCATATCATTACCATCATCAGAGTTGTTTCTTTTTGTTTGCATTTTGACTGCTTGTGTTGTGGTTATTGCAAACAAGATGCCTTGTATAAAGGTGTCAGTTTTTGTACCAGTTGAAAGGGTAAAAACCTAATACTACATAGAGCAATTGTTACGTTAAATCAATTAAGTGATGATAATAATAAAAAATAAAACAATTCCAATAAGAAAGTAACAGGAATTTTTCAAATCGCAAAAAGTCGCAGCCTATGCGATTTGCTAATCGAATTGTTTCAAATTGCGATCTCGATTTGAAATCGATTCATCGTTCAGCCCTATGCAAAAGTACCGGTGGGGGGTGCGAGTGGGTGCGTTATTTCGTCGGCATCCATCCCTCCCCACTGGTGTAGACCAATCAGTTTCAAAGACAATGCCATATATTCACAGAGCATGTTTCGTTTGCATGTTCACAAAGACCGCGTGTGGTTAATACAGTACTTAATACCTTGCAACAAGGCCGTAATTATTATATATATTGGTGACAAAGATCCCCCGTATAGCCTTAACAGACTGTAGGGGCAAGTGTTGTTAGCGAGCACCTATGAAGGCCGGAACGGTACACGAGGGGGTGGGTGAGCCAGCACCACGCCCGACCGCCTTTGTCTCCCTAGCGGCGATGTTTACACACCGCACAAGGTACTCATTTGAGGCTGAGTCGACCTAGGGGAGGCCCGGGACCGGTTCAGATAATCGTCACTGGTCTTGGCCGTGAGCGGGAATCGAACTCGTGTCGCCGGGTTCATAGCGCAGCGCGCTAACCGCTACACTATCGTTCCCCACAATATATTGGGGACACACACACACACCCAATATTAAAATATGCTCAAAATTACCCCCCCCAATATATTGCTATAAAATAGATTTCTGTTTATATGATTGTGGTTATGGTTGTACTTTATTAATCCCTAATCTCTGCCATTACATACAATGAAACAAGAAAAGGTAAAAAAATAAAAAACGGAACAATGTAATACAATACACTATTAGATTATTATTGTAAAAAAATAAAAAAAGAATCTATCCTATGTGTTAGTGATTTTTTTTATATTTTAGGCAATAAATGTTGACTCCATGGCTACGGCCTTGCCTTGCAAAAGGTTTCTATTTGGTGATCGAACATCTTAACACCTATTCGTCATTTTACCGAAAGACCCAAGAATATGAATTCCTGCAGTCACGAAAGCTCTAAGTCAAGATCCTAACACCTGTTTTATTACCAGAAAGGGTAAACCCATTTTCTTATTAGTTTTTTCACATCCCCCCCCCACCCACCCCCCTTTGTCTGGCGAAATCTGATCCATAAATATAACAACGCCAGCATGCGAAAAGCGCCACACCCCACCACGGTGACCCATTTGCCGCAGTTGTGTAGTAATATCGCTTTGAATGTCCCCCCCCCACGACCCACCCTTTACAATCTCCACATCGTCGTATGCACGTCCCGATAATCCACCAAATACGTTGTCATTTCTGCTTTTTCTTTGGCCGTGTCAAATTTGCTGCATATTGCGACCTTGCTGTAACAGTAGCTTTTCATTCACGGCTTTGTTCCATGTGCCAATTATATTTGTATTAAAATATATATATAGAAATACTTCTCCATCTCATTTGACTCGGGCGGCTATACATATCTTTGCCAAAAATATATTCTTCGCATAATACAATTATTATCAATGGGATTTTTTCTACTTGAGGGGAGGATGGTGGTGGTGCGGAGGTTTGTGCCACTGTGCTATGAACCTTGCAATCTGTGTAATACGTATGTTTTTGTACAGTATCTGTCTTCGTATATATGTGTGGCCTCGGTGCACTTAAGTCTGGCCCAAGTTGTGCGTCTGTTTATATGCGCAGATATGTTAGCGGAGAGTGGTGGTGCAATATTTAGTGCAGCAAAATCCATTGTACCGTGATTCGACGCTTTCACGTCTCTGCTTCCCGCCTTCACCAGACCGCACTGACCAGCACGGTAAATCATGGTCTATTTGAAAACTATACTATTAAAATATTTATTTTATTTTACCGGGTAAGGCCCACTGAGAGGTCACCTGGCCACAAATGAAAGTTCAACGAAGTGGCTTATCACGTTGGACATTTATAGCAGCCAAATACTCAAAACGCATGTTTTTTTTTAATGTGGAGGGAAAAACTGAAGGAAGTGGAGAAAATCCACACGACCACAGGGAGAACATGGAAACTTCAAATATACAGGCGTCAGGGTCGCGATCGAACCTATGACCTCCTGTATACCAGGCGAGGTAGGTTACATCTCCTAGCCACCATAGCGCTCGATAACTGCCACCACCCAAGCTGGTATAGGGTTGGTGCAATATTTAGTGCTCTGTGCTACGAACCTGTTTTCAATTCCCTCCCCACCGCGGATATTTGATGTCTGAACTGGTCTCTTAAGCCCTCTGCTATATCAATGTTCATTGACCAGTGTGGTGAAGTATGGTAATTATACTGGTAGGAACCACATGGTTCCACCAGCCCACAGGGGATAATTGTGTCCGTCCGTTGTGCATCCAAAAATGGGAGGGGTGGGGCTGGGTGGAGAGGGGAGAGTGGGGAGGGGCTGGGTGGAGAGGGGAGGGTGGGGAGGGGCTGGGTTGGGGGTGGGAGGGGCTGGTCACCCCGTGGTGCCCTTATAAAACTCAACGTTTAATCTACTCACGCCGGCTTGTGCCCGCCCTCACAGTCGGGCATATTTGCGGAATACACCACGCCGCCGTTGACCCTGGCCATTGACCGAGCAACCCAACGTTCCTACCAGCTCTCTCCGCAGGAATGTTTTTAGATCTTGACTTAAAGCTTTCGTGACTGCAGGAATTCATACTCTTTGTGTCTTTCGGTAAAGTCACGTACAGTAGATAGAAAAAATATTTTAAAAATCACGACGTTTCCATCGCAACACAAGCAATCGTCCTCAGCTGAAAAAATACAGTGAGAGAGCTGCTGAAACAGGATGTTATATAGGCCTGAGATGGGTGCAGCCCAAGGGTGGTAAGTGGGCGGGGTTAGAGATGGTGTTTGCATGTAAATGTTAAGCTCGGAGGGTGCCCTGAGTCTGTGGGGGTGGCCATTGTATTGAGAGAGATTAGCATGTCGATGTATTGTGAGAACGGAGGGCGCCCTGAGGCTTGTATTGTGAAAAAACGAGAGCCACCGCCACATGGAGGTACAAGCTCATCGGTGACTGTGCTAGTAAGACATCCAGCCTGTCAATGCAAAGACCTCCAACCTGGCAATGCAACTCAGAGAGTCGGAAATAACTGCTAACATCGGCAGGTAGGATGGAAACATCAGAGCCAGTTATGAATTCAACTGGTTCATAACGTCCTTCCAATGATTGCTCAGTTTGTACCCATCTTCTCGGTTGAAATTGTGTCTGTGTTTATATATCTGGATGGCTTCATGAACGAATCTTTGTTGATAGCCAGTAGGTTTGCAGAGTGCCTTCATCTTGGAAAAATCAATTTCGTGGAGAGGGTTGATGTATGTGGGGTGATCGCACACCCATCCCCCACCCCGGAAAGTTTATATATATATCTTACGCATCTGCGATTTTTCAGATGCTTATAAGAACAATATTCATCTCAAGTGCAAACGATTTCCCAACCGTATTGCAAATTGTGCTTGTGTTAACAGATAAGGACGATATAGCATCTTATTGTGAAAGCCATTCTGCTGCAGAGATAGCTCATGCGTGTAACTTAAGTGGTGTGATTAATTACCAAATTCTGCAATACTACCATCAACGTGTGCAATTACACGAACCTAATATGGCAACGTGACGGTCCACCTTTTCATACTTAATCAAATTTGTCAAAGTGCCTGCGATGCAAAGCCCTTGGAATGCGACCGGACGCTACGCAGAGTTGAGCTTGTTCGGCGCATGATATGGATGACCACAACATGCACCCTCACCGCATGTTGTTAGACTGCCGAGGGGCTTCGTTGCAGACGGTAGAAGCAGTGCAGCATAAAATAATAAAAATAAAACATAATAAAATAATTCTCACGACGTTTTGGCCACAACGCAAGCAGCCGTCCTCAGGTGAAGAATAAAAAGCTTGGAGCTTGGTGGTGTTTCATTCTTCACCTGAGGACGGCTGCTTGCGTTGTGGCCGAAACGTCGTGAGAATTATTTTATTATGTTTAATTTTTTTCATTTTATTATTTCCCTTCTACGTGACTTTACCAAAAGAACCAAAGAGTATAATTATAGTAATGTTTGTCGCAAACAAACTATGCCAATTCGTTACTCGTTCAGCACACCTGTGTGTTGGAGAGTAAACCCACTACAACATTTACAATTAGAGTATCACGTTTCGCCGGTAATTAGATTGTTATCGGCTCCAGAGCTTGTGTGGTCGGCAACGGATTGCGGTGCAGCGAAATCCATTCTTGTTCAGTGATTCGACGTTTCCACGTCTCTGCTTCCCGCCTTCACCAACCCACACTGACCAGCACGGTAAATCATGGTCTATTTTAAAACTATATAATATAAATATTTTTTTATTTTACCGAGTAAGGCCCACTGAGCTGTATCGCTCTTTTTTTTTGTTAAGAGGTCACCTGGCCACAAATGAAAGTTCAACGAAGTGGCTTATCACGTTGGACATTTATAGCAGCCAAATACTCAAAACGCATGTTTTTTTTTTATGTGGAGGGAAAAACTGAAGGAAGTGGAGAAAATCCACGCGACCACAGGGAGAACATGGAAACTTCAAATATACAGGCGTCAGGGTCGCGATCGAACCTTACAACCTCCTGTATACCAGGCGAGTTAGGTAACATCTCCTAGCAACCACAGCGATATGGGGAGGCACTCATCCAGCAGTGTTTACAAAAGGGCTGTACGTGTACAATGATTAACACGGATGCATTTAATGTGAACATTTGGCGCCAGGCAGGCACCGTTTTGACAACTTGTGCATCACAGCAAAAATGCTCATGGGTTCGATTCCCGATTTGGGGGTTTCCCTTCCTACGTGGAGTTTGTCTATTTTCTCCTCCCTCTTATGCATGTTTTTTCCTCTGGGTTGCTGCAGTTTCCTCCCACAGCTAAAAACCATAAACAATCTAACTGGTATTGAATACACATTCCAATCCTAACAAAAAATACCTGCAAATAACTCCTTTGGGATTACACAAAGCAACAGTGCCTCCCCCCGCCGCAAAACGTAGCGGGTACCCTCCTGAAATATATATTGAGACTGTGAGGCTTTCCTGAGTGAACAAGTGTGGCAATAATGCAACGTGTACACAATTTGAGCAGCAACACAACCCGCCCATTACTCTGTGATCCATTTAACGAGCAGGTAATTGCATCGTGTGGTTTCCTTAACGCAAAGAGCTTGGCACGAGTAAGGGGAGGGGGCGAATGGACAATGCTGTCTGCGTAAGCTTTGGGTGTCGTGGGGGAGGCAATACTGCAACCCCACAGCTCGATCTGCATTTCACGATGTTGGCGATTTGCAATTCGTGGCCTTAAACACCCGACTCGGCGTATCTTAGAACCTTATTTGGCAACTTGAGACATCTGTTTTTGAGGCATCAGCAGAACGTACGTTTTTTTGTTTGCGCAACTCACTTATTTATTTAACGTGTTAACTTCCCTCCTTGGTCAGCTGCATGAGGAAGCACATTTTAGCTTGCCGGTAGAGTTGAAGATTCTGGCAAGGGCACTTTAACCACTGAACCAGGTCATGCGCAGTTCACGGTTTGATTCCTACCGCAGATGTGCGATCAAGCGATTATAGGAATCTGAACATATTTTTCGTGCCTGTAATAATTAATGGCTTAAATTCCATATTTTGGGTCCCTTTTTTTTGCCAACCACGGGGCTGTTTTGGGGAGTGTCTTATCGGCAGTGATATTTCAACACAGACGAACTTGGGGTCCGGTTTTTGAACCAATGATGGTGAATGGCCCAGCGTTTATAGGCAAGGGGGGGGGCCCTCTCTAATACACTGGTTGTATTTCGATTGAAAGCTTTCGTGACTGCAGGGATTCATCTTCTTGGTTCTTTCGGTAAAGTCACGTAGAATGGAAACAATAAAAATAATAAAATAAAACATTATAAAATAATTCTCACGACGTTTCGGCCACAACGCAAGCAGTCGCTGTCTCCCCGACAGACCTGGTCTTCACCTGATGACGGCTGCTTGTGTTGTGGCCGAAACGTCGTGAGAATTATTTTATTATGTTTTATTTTATTATTTTTATTGTTTCCATTCTACGTGATTTTACCGAAAGAACCAAGAAGACACTGGTTGTAGTGTTATACCAGGGGTCGGCAACCAAAATAACAAGAAGAGCCATTTCTTTCCAATTCGGTACAAAATTCAGTTTTTCAAGAGCCGCAATGCATCTATGTACACGTACATATCGTCAAGAAGCAGCCCGTAAAGAGCCGCATGCGGCTCCGGAGCCATAGGTTGCCGACCCCTGTGTTATACAAACCCATACATGCAATAACATAGACAAAAATAATCAATATGCGTCATTGTAGAGACTGCTAATAACAGAAACATATTAGTGGTCTTGGGCAGGACGTGTCCTGGCTCGAAGGGATTATGGCCGATGGTCAAGAAGAATGGGGGTGAAAGCCAAAGATTGGAACTTGTCTCCAGAGAATGAACATTTATAATTCAACACCGCACCGCAATTTAACGAACTGTCACGTTGAATAATCCGTTTCTTTTGTCTTTTATTACCACCATATTTGTTTTGCTGGTTATTATGAGCAAATTCTCATTTTCCGTTACTGTAACATTTTCATATAATTTGTACGAATCGTACAAACAATTATTCTGGCACCTACGAGTCAATGCGTGCATCCTGAGCATAAGAGTTGATTTTTATTCAAGCAATGTAACAAGTTCAAGTTCATTTATTAGGTATAGCCCTTTGAGCCATTCGGCTCTTGAATCGGGTGCAACCGCAACAAACAAAAACATGAACAAAAAACATCTTAAAGTGAATATGTGACTAAGTGCAAACAGAAAATCCAAGAATAGACAGCAAAATATTGCAGAAAAAAACACAATGGCTGCATGTCCCTATAAATAAATAATGTATGGCAGAGTCAACTTGGTTCCAACAGCATTCCATGTTCAAACAACAGAGTTGTATTTACATTCATCGCCGACTCTCTGCCAATGCAGGAAATTCCAAGTTGTCATGGTATGGGCCAGTGGTTCTATCGGATGAACACTCGATAGACCACATTGGCTCTAAGAGATGATGGGTGAAGAATATCATAATATCAACTCGTGACCCGACTATGAGCATCCATTACTTTCAAACCATAGCACCAGATGGATAGATTGCTACTGTGAATCTTTATTCTCTGGATTATAAGATGCACCCCCCCTTATTTTAAAGCAAAGGTTACAAGTATGCTCCTGTGTGTGTGACCAGAATTGTAAAATTTAATTGGTGTCAGGGTCGGCATCGAACCCACGACCTCATTTGGCTCCTGTACATTTCCACACGATGATGATAACCACTTCGTTGAGCTCATCAGTTGTGGCCAGGGTGCTTGTGAAAAAAAGAGTGGGCCTGACAACATGGTGAAATAAAAAAATTTATCCGTTTTAACAAGTGAGTTTATATGGGAGGATAAAAGATAAGGGGGAAGATGACTAACATAACATGTTGGAGGGGCACGGGACGGGGAGAGAGGGAACGGGAAAGGCATGTAATAAAACAGACTTGACAGTAATTTAAACACGCCTATTTACATTTTCCAGCAATCTTCAGCCCTTTGCATACTGGCACGTGCGTTTAAGTAATTTTCAAATTTGCTTCCGTCATTTTGGCGTGATTATACCAGGAGCGTCTAACCAAGGGATGCCCGGTGAAATATGCGGTGCCGTAGGGCCGGGAGAGTGGGGTATTTTCAGAAATCTTCTTCTTCGACAGACTGTTTTAAACGCATTAAATTGGTGTCCTCCCAAGAGAGGGCCACGAGTGAGCTACGCCCAGCCTAACAAAGACAGAGTGCCTGGCGTCTCTGCATGTGGGTGGGGGGATGATGTAATTTGATGTCTCCCCTTCAGAATGTATTCTCACAAAATGCGATGGAACTTTAGACAATTTAATCTGGCTCGTTTACAATATAATGTATACACGGCGGGGGGATTGGTGCAATTGTGTAATGGTTAGCGCGCAAAGAATTGCCATCGTCTTTAGCTGCGTTTTCAACGCCTTTCATCTGACGGACGAAATAAGTTGTTGCGTCTTAAAGTAAAAATGTTTCGACTTGTATCTGATTATTTTACGCAATCACGTTGGTGACCAGTCTCTCGGACCATTGACTCGCTAAACTTCTGAACCATGTTGTCATGACGGGTGGTTTAAACGTCCATTCGAAGACTGGATCGCAACGGTACAAATTATGTCTCTGACATCGCTGTCACAAACTCGCTGAGCCACACAAACGAACGCTTGGAAGAGTTCGGGAATCGTTATTTATACCGGAGGAATCCGATTAGCTACAACAGCTCCTTTTCACAGATGTCCGGTAGTTAATTCCTATCGGAGATGTTTGGTGCGAAGTCGTGGCGAGTTGGTTGATAACATGGACGAGTCCATCTATGTTCGGAAAAGAGGAGGGGGGAGCAGAAAATGAACACAATCAATTAAGACCCGAAATGGTTTATAAAATCCTTCCAATGATTGCTAAGCCAGAATCCATATTCTCAGTTGAAATTGTCTCTGTGTTTGTATATGTGGATAGCCTCATGAACAAACCTCTCATGGTGGCCAACTGCCAAATCGCTGTCTGTGGTGCTGACGTTAGAAAAAACCGCCACTTTTTTCAAATTTTCTTGCTGTGGATTTCACACCTGATAACGATTGCTTGTGTTGCAGTCGAAACGTCGCGATAATTTTAATTGTTTTGTATTTTTATTATTTTATTATTTCTCTTCTACGTAACTTTACCGAAATAACCAAGAATATGAATCCCTGCAGTCGCGATAGCTTTAAATCGAAACATGTTGTACTCTTTGGTTTTTTCGGTAAAGTCACGTCGGTAAAAAAATTAAAGAAATTAAATCACACACACTTTAGCGGTGTGCTTTCGCTAAGTTGTCCCTACCTGAAGAAGGACGCTTGTGTTGCGCCCGAAACGTCGTGATTTAATTTATTTTAATTTTTTACCTACGTGACTTTACCGAAAAATCCAAAGAGTATGAATCCTTGCAGTCACGAAAACTTCAAATCTAGAATTAATACGTTGTGTTTGTGAAAGCGATTAAGTGTCCTTTGATGGACAGGTGGTTAGGCGGACAAACTTAAACTTAATCTTTTCTGTGCATAACAATACATTAACTAGCGTACTCACTCGCTTGATAGCAGCAACGAACTACAAATGATGTAGACAACCTGGCCTTTTGTGCATTATAAAGTGTCAATTATATATGGCATCAACATTTAGCAAATTTGTTGCTCCGCTCATGTGCGATGAAGAAGGACCATTGCCTAAAGCGCTGCCTACATATATTTTTTTCTTTTCAGGCCGCGGTGTTATTGATAAAAGTGTTTGAGTTGTTTTTTGTTAATTGTGCTTGTGCGCCACTGCCAACCCGGCATCGCCATATAAATGTGCACACATTGAGTTCACATGCCAGTGTTTCACCCACCTGGCCATTTGCTCTAGTTTATCAGTGATGGTAGCCCCTCTGCTGGATTTCAGGGGGGCAGTCCTCCTGATGTTTGGACCAAAGGCTGTCTCGATGCCTTTGTAGGTGGCACGGATATTGCCAGTGTCAGAGGCGCGTGGGATCCTACTGCTGAGATTCAGCCAGTAGTTGTTGGCGCAGCGTCTGGCGGTCGTTTGAGCTGCACTGCGGGCAACTTTCAGAGCCCTTGATGATCCTGCATTTGGGGCGTGCTCGTATTTCATGAGCATCGTCTGCTTGGCTGGGTTCCAATGAATCCAGGGGTTCCTCAAACCAGTGTGTTCTGCTTTGTCTGCTTGCCAAAGGTGTTGATGGCTGCATTGAAGATGGCGTCTCTGATGTACGCCCACTTTTGTCTCCACGGTTCCATCTGGTGTCATGTAGGGACTGCTCAAGGTTGTGTTGGAATGCTTAAGTGAGCTCTGGGAGGGAGGTCTTGGCAGAGTTGATGTGTGGGTAGCGCTTTTGATTGAGGTGTATCTTTTTGGGGTGCAGTCTGACGTTGCTGGATACCGATGAGTGATCGGTGTCACAGACTGCACGGTGGTGGCTGCGTGAGATGAGTACTGAGTTGAGGAAGGCTCGTCTGGTGATTGCGAAGTCCAGTCGGTGCCAATTGAAGGACCTTGGATGGCTTCGTGACACTTTATGGCAGAGTTTTGTGAGAATGAATGAGTTTGTGATACCGAGATTTGTGGTATGAGCAAAGCTCCAGTAGCCTTTGGCCGCTGGCGTTCAGTTTTTTACGACGCTGCGATGGCCAAGGCAAGCGGGCCACGCGTCATGGCCAGCCCCCAACCCTTGCGTTGAAGGCTCCCAACAGGAACACGTGCTCAGAGCTGGGGATTTTGCTGTATGATGTTGTGAAGCTCCTCAAAGAACTGGTCATGAATCTCCGGAGGTGAGTAGTGTTGGGGCACAGACGCTCAGGACGTTTACATGGCCAGAAGCGGTGAGCAGTCTCATGATCAGAATCCGCTTGAAGTCTGCAGTTGATGGTTCTATCATCTCAAGGAGTGTGTTTTTGACGGCGAATCCAACACCATATTGCCTTGGTTTATTCGCTTGTTTGCCTTGCCAGGTATAAAATATTCTTCACTCTCTCGTAGTGAGTCACTGTTAGCAAACCGGGTCTCACCTGCCGTGCTGCAATATCCACATGGGAGTCTAGCCGGGTCCCATGTCGATAAATGCGGTATTGCGGATGTCCTCAATCTGCAATAGATCTTCGGAGAGACCAGGACACATTGTGCGTGCATTACAGTTTGAAGGGCTGGTACCTTATTTACTTTTGTCTTGCTTTTGTCGGGTGCGGGTGTTGCAGCAGCCTACTTGTTTGGTGATAAACCATGAGCAACAAGCACCGACTGGAGCAGTTGAGCCGTGGTGGTTCAACTGCTCCAGTGGGACACGCGTATGGCAGGTTCGTAACGCCCTGAGGTAGTTTGTTACGCAATAGCTCACAAACTACCCGCTACAACAGGTACAGTAATGTGTACCGCTAAACTACAGTGCTTTACAAAACCTTAAGTGTTTTTTTTCAATACAAATTACGCTTTTTTAATCAATATAAAATTCCAAGTTTCTCATTTTACAATTTTTGGGGTTTGTAAGACCAAAGTTTTCGTGCGGTATTTCAATGTAACATTGCAGTTAAAGTGTGAGGCTCTAGTAAAAAAAAAGGCAGGGGTGGTCAGTCGAATATCCTCCAGCCAGGCTGTCTAGCATGCCTGCTAGAGGAGGCCCTTCAGTTCGCATTGGCATGACCATGCAATTGTAGTGTTGCATCTTTACCTTCTTAGCATGGGCAGGAACCCGTGATGACCTCTCCACTGCCGAGTAAATTAATCCTGCTGTTCATTTACTAAACAGAGCCACGTTTATTTCTGCTCACTTGGAGATGAGATGTCAGCAACATCGGCTTACAGAGTTCAAATATCAGACGTGTTATGCAGACTGCTTGCCTGCAAAAAATGTTTCTAGATTGCTGATGGGAGCCAGACATGAAAGTGGCAAGTTTACTGAATTACCCATTATGTCTGGTCCACGCAACTTTCAGAAGCTAATGATTTATGATCCCAATACATGCATCAAAACACCCGCAGCATCATTTGTGACACATAGCCATTGCATGACAAATATTTCGAGTGCCTGTGTAATTCAGGAGCACCGTACCTCTGATGTGTACCGAGAGCCATGTCCCCATGCACCTCAACCAATCTGGTTTAGGAGTATTATTGCATCGCATGCAAACAAAGCACTGTGTGGCCTTCCGCTACATTGGAGAAACCAGTAAATGTCTAGGTGATTTACATTTGCCCGACGTTTTCTGGCACCTTGCCAGCCAGATTTATCTAAGCCAGTGGCTAAGAGTGGTGGTCGTAGCTCCAGTGACATGCGGGTACGTGGCCTTGTCTTGAATTTCTGGTGGCAATGAGATTATAAAAATTAACCCGTAAAAACAAAGTTTTTCACTATAAATCCTTTATATGCGTGGCGGCTAGAGTCCTCTCGTCCTCTGGCTTGAGATGGCTGCCACCTATGGGTCAGATGATTGCCTGCCACCATTAAGTAATTGGTAATTCAATATTTAAAAACATTTCCCTAAACAATGTAAAATTTTGGAAAAAAATTTTCACGAAAATTAATTGTCACGCACAACGAGTCTGTGTGCAAAATGTCAGCACGATTGGATCACGGGAAGTGGGTTAAAAAACGACCGAAAGATTTGCACGGTCCTAAGCAAGCAAGCAAGTGAACTTAATATAAAGGATTTAAAAATGAAACAGACTTGTTCTTCACCTGAGGACGGCTGCTTGCGTTGTGGCCGAAACGTCGTGAGAATTATTTTACTATGTTTTATTTTTATTATTTTATTATTTCCCTTCTACGTGACTTTACCGAAAGAACCAAGATGATGAATCCCTGCAGTCACGAAAGCTTTAAATCTAAAGATGCTTGAAAGGTTCAGGAAATTGAAAATATTTTCAAATCCCTTCTTAGATAGCTTCTCTAATCATATTGAAATGAGAATTGAGCACGGCAATAACATCTACAAGTGCATTATGCTAATTAATCCTATTAAAAGCTGAATTGAGCCCAGAGAATTGTCACCTAAATGCATTACACTCCTTCAAATCCTATTAAAATTAGAATTGTGGCCATGAATGCATCCCGAAGTGTGAATTATGTATACACTGGTAATCGGGAAACATTTATAATTGAATACTTATGAGACCCACCCCATGGTATATAATTATTTATTAAAGTACCGTCTCCAAATCTTATCCACTCCACCTTGCTGGCCTCTCGCTGTGATGAAGGGCCAATTCCCCAAAACGTCACCTATGAATGACACGTACTTTTTAACGGCAATGTTATTGATAAACTTGTTGGCTATTTTAGAAACGTAACGGCAATATTTAAGGATCTATGACCTGGTTGAGACTCGGCTCTGGGAATACCGGGTTCAGGATCTGAGTCTTGAGATTTGGCTCCAGGAGAGACCGGGTTTCAGGTTTAGAATCTTGAGACGGGAGACGTGGTTTCAGGATCAATGTCTGGAGACTTAGCTCCAGGAGACCGGGTTTCAGGATCGGAGTGTCGATACTTTGTCCCTAGAGAACCAATTCAGGATGAGTGTCTTGGGATCGGTCTCCAGGGTTTTCGGGGATGAATAAGCATAAATGTCTGGTTTATTGAATTAAGTCACTCATCTCTCGTTTTTGTTTGGAGCTGATCTACTAAAATCTAAGTTTCAAAGCACAGAGGCGTCGTTGTGGATTTAAAAGTCTATCGCTCAAACAGTCTGCAATGCAGACGTTTTTGCAGACATCCAATACGCTCTCACTGCAGCCGTAGCCACCGATAAAATGCATTTCAACTCGTCCCTATTTTCATGGTGGGCGCAAGTCAAACATACCATGTACCCATTGCAATGCAGCACGCACCATTGTTTGCAGCTGGGTGGGGTTTTACGACTCATTAAGTGATACATCCCCACCCCACCCCCGGCAAAGACATGGTGCATTCCCGCCATTAGCGCCACAGATCAATACAGATCCATAAAGGCCGTTTCCTCTGGCAGGGATGTTGCTGCATTAATTGTTGGCTGTACCATTCCCAAGTGTGGAGGGTTGAGGAGGGTTGGGGAGTGCGCGTGCGTGTGTGTGTGCACTATCAGCCACACCCTGAAAAATGCGGCATTGCTTTTTTTTGCTGCCTGTCACGTGAGGTAAAAGTCCCATTGTCCCTTGTTTAACCAGGTGAAAGGCCACTGAGATTGAATCGCTTGCGTCTGGCAGCCTTTATTCCATCGGTTGAGTGCCCGTGGAGATTAATTAACTATTGTAATTGACTCCTTTATTTAACCATTCGGTTGAACCCACCAGAAACTATTTTCTTATTGACAAGATGTGTCTGAGTAACTTGTTACTTTAGAACGGTGTGTATTTTTTGTATATAAACACACACACACACAAAAACCTCATACCGCCGTCATGGTTATCACGGTCTTATTTTAGAAACAAATCGTTAACATGCGAGCCTGTGGGGCAGTCGCTCTTCAGAGTAAAGAAGGATGGCTGGGAGAATGACTGGCTTAAGGTTGGGGAGAGCTAAGATATTAACCGAATTATTTCTGGAGAGCACACCTTTAAAATGTTGTTCTTTGGAAACCCTGGAAATTGTTGAAGACTGTTGACCCTGAAGACTGTTTTGAAATTTGCATATTCAACAGCTTTTTAAAAAAAAATGAGTTAACTCTCCATTAGCCCGCAGGCGAATTGAACGGGTTGCGGATTAACCGTGGCTTGCGATTATTACTTTCTTATTTCTTTGTGTCTTTCTCCCCGTGGTCACGTAGATTTTTCTCCCGGGTCATCCGGTTTTTTCCCCTTCACGTTTAGGAATTAATGTCACACGTTTAGAGTAATTTGGCTGCTTTAAATTTCCACACAAGCCACTTCGTTGAACTGTCATTTCTCGCCAGGTCGCTTGTGAAAAATTAACCCGTAAAAACAAAGTTTTTCACTATAAATCCTTTATATGCGTGGCGGCTAGAGTCCTCTCATCCTCTGGCTTGAGATGGCTGCCACCTATGGGTCAGATGATTGTCTGCCACCATTAAGCAATTGGTAATTAAATATTTAAAAAAATTTCCCTAAACAGTGTAAAATTTTGGAAAACATTTTTCAGGAAAATTAATTATCATGCACAACGAGTCTGTGCAAAATGTCAGCTCGATTGGATCACGGGAAGTGGGTTAAAAAACGACCGAAAGATTTGCACGGTCGTAAGCAAGCAAGCAAGTGCACTTAATATAAAGGATTTAAAAAGAGCGGAATAGCTCAATGGGCCTTACTGGTAAAATATAAATAGTTTGGTTTTAAAAGTGTTATGTGTTATCAGCATGTTGGCTTTATCTGGGCCACCATGCCCCCCAGTACCCCAGATAATCAATACCTCCCGACTGTGATTTGAAAGTTATTCTCAAGTGTCTGCGACTGCATTAACACAAAATTGCATACAATTTGGCACCGCGCATAATTTATAAAAATTCCAGCTCCGATGATTAAAAAAGATCAAATGGAGTGTTTTTTTTGCCTACTCAACATTACGATCAGTGGCAGGGTGAATGGGAACGTGCTGTTGGAGGACCGGATGATACACGAAGGGTTCTCTGTGGGCTGCTCTCTAACACGAAGGGGTTGTTACTGGTCTACGAGAGTTCTGAACGAGTCCTTTATCTCGTCTTCACCCAAGACCCAATAGCAACAACTGGCGCAAAAAGACTGAGAACATTTTAAACGTTCCTCATCGGAGCAGATGGCACATTTTTGGTAATCTGCAGAAATTGCCGTGCGACTGTAGCAGGAATCGAACCCCCTCAAGTCTTTACAAACGACCAAGTGTCGTTAAGTGCTTTGCCCCTTTAGGGTCACCCATCCACCTAATCAATGCAAGGATCGAACCATTTTACTGTGGGGGGGGGGGCATGGAGTTTGTTAGTCCTGGAACAGATAAGCCTTACGCCTGTCTGTGATGTTTCAATGGAAATGCAACTCAAAAAGCAAAACAACTATTGCAGACCATTGGAACCTCATTTGCCAGTAAAAAATATGATAATTGGTTTTTTACCCTTCTATCTGGCAACAAAACTGACACCTTTTTTACAAGGAGTCATGTTTGCATAGACCACAATACCTGCAGTCATAATGCAAACATACATTATCAGAGTTATGTTTTTTGTTTGCATTATGGCTGCAGGTATTGTGGTCTATGCAAACATGACTCCTTGTAAAAAATGTGTCAGTTTTGTTGCCAGATAGAAGGGTAATAAAACAATTATCAACTATTGCAGAGTTTCATGATCTTGGGGCTTTCTGAAAGCTATCCCAACGTAACTTTGATTCGTCATTCATGAGGGGGGGGGGGGGTGAAAGCGAAATTATCAGTCACATGCATCGGTAGCCGTCGTGATATCACTTGGACTGCAGCACCAATGCAGTGGCCTTAATACACTGCGTGCATCACTGAACTCCCTAACCAATGATTTTAAGTATTTTTTTTTATCATTACCAATTCATAAGATGACATCTTTACGGTTAGTTTGTGTTGTTGCTTCTTCCTACTAAACAATAACCATTAAGCAAAATCACTCGCCTATCTGATTTGCCCTGGGTGGGAAAAGAAATAGTATCATGCACAAGTCACCCATTTTTATTACACGCTTTTATTTAACTCACTCCGTCTGTTGTCGTATCCTTAAAAAAGATTGTAACTTAATTTTTACCCACTTCCCAATGTGCTATCAACTGCAAACTTGGTATACGTATGTCATATTGATGACAAGACTATATTCTATCATAAATATATATTTTTAAAAATTTTACACACTTTTATTTAACTCACTGTCTGTTGTCATATCCTCAATACTTGTAACTCAATTTTAGCCCACTTCCCAATGTTGTATCGACTGCAAACTTGGTATACGTATGTCATACTGATGACAATACTATATTCTATCATTTAAAAAAATCTATATTTTTTTTACATAATGTTTTTATGTTTTGTTTCGGCTTGGGTCTAATTGTCCATGGTCAACTGACGTTGGCTGTAATTGGCCACGGTCCCTTATGTTATGGCAAGCCTCGGGGCCACTTTCTGGAGTCGTGGAGTTCTGCCATTACTAGTACGGCACATTTCATAAAAGCGTGTTTAAAAAAAAGTTTTTTACAATTTTACTTATTTTCAAGCAAAATTCTGAACATCAACACAATCGCTTTAAATGCACATTTTATGTAATAATCAGATCTCGGGGGTAGCCACGGTCGGTTATGTCTTTCACAAGTGCCGACGATGCATCCCGCAACCCGCCAGGAATCCGGTTTATCGTCCCACAGACAATTGAGAGTTACAGCCGTATTATCATTATTTAGGGTTGAGTCGCACCACATGCAAACGTGGCGTTTCGAATGAGAGAAAACGAGGCAAGAGCAGAGGTCGCAAACGGGTTTTGATTCCTTACCCGTACCCGGTCGCACCAGGGTCGCAAACGGGTACCCGTACCCGGCCGTCCCCTACCCGTACCCTACCCGGTCGGGTACGGGTAGGGTACGGGTATCGGGATACCTGATTGCGACCTCTGGGATGAAGCCATGTTGCAGGCGCGGGTGGGTTGATTCTAGGAACTTGAATTGTGAGAAGAGACAAGACGTTGGGAAATGAGTGACAAACGGTGACTCACCAGTGACTCACGGCCTACCCGTACCCGGCCGCACCAGGGTCGCAAACGGGTAGCCGGGTAGGGTACGGGTATCGGGTACCTGATTGCGACCTCTGGGATGAAGCCATGTTGCAGGCGCGGGTGGGTTGATTCTAGGAACTTGAATTGTGAGAAGAGACAAGCCGTTGGGAAATGAGTGACAAACGGTGACTCACCAGTGACTCACGGCCTACCCGTACCCGGCCGCACCAGGGTCGCAAACGGGTAGCCGGGTAGGGTACGGGTATCGGGTACCTGGTTGCGACCTCTGGGCGAGAGTAAACTATCGTGATAAGCAGGATGACGCCAACGGGATTGTACTCGTCAAAGAAAAAAAGTAATGGATCGATAAAGTCGGCATTGTGATACTTAAGTACTCTAATCGTAAAGCATCAATGAATTACAAAGTTAATCATTAAATACCTCATGAGGAGCCAGTTGAAACTGCAATTGGCAAATGTTATAAATTCCCCCCCCCGCCCACCTTTGTTAAAAAACTAATAATTTTTTAATTATGATTATAATTGTTTTTCACCAGAGGTCACGTGGAGTGTTCTTTTTTATTTGTGCAGCATCCTATAAAAAAAAAAGCTCTTCGTTTCAGTACCGCCCCTCCCGAATTACCACGGTTGGCTACGTACGGTGCGAATTAAGTTCTACAGACAAACATAATACTGGTAGGAACCTCCTGGTTACACCAGCCCACAGGGAATTATTGTGTCCGTCGTGCAGGGAGGGGCTGGGTGGGGAGGGAGGGTGGGGAGGGGCTGGTCACCCGATGGTGCCCTTATAAAACTCAACGTTTAACCTACTCACGCCGGCTTGTGCCCGCCCTCACAGTCGGGCATATTTGCGGAATACACCACGCCGCCGTTGACCCTGGCCATTGACCGAGCAACCCAACGTTCCTACCAGCTCCCTCCGCAGGAATGTGTTTGGGTGCAATTAGATCAGCCAGGTCGCATGTTGTGTGGAGGGGGAAGTATGGGTGTTGCCATCTTTTCCAAAACGTACTGGCCAGTGTGGGGGCCGTCCATAAATGACGTCACGCACCTGGGGGGGGGGGTCAGACATTTGTGACGATGTGTGACGAGGGGGGGGGGGGTTGAGAAATGTGACGTCACATGAAAATGCGCAACTTTAAATGAATATAGACAACACGTTCTACTTCATTAAATAGACGTTTTAATAAATGCTTTCTCCTACAACATCAGAGTGCAGCGCCACATTAAATACGCACTACAATGACATTCAGACTCTGTCTTCTCGACAGACCTGTTCTTCACCTGAGGACGGCTGCTTGCGTTGTGGCCGAAACGTCGTGAGAATGATTTTATTATGTTTTATTTTTATTTTATTTTTTCCATTCTACGTGACTTTACCGAAAGAACCAAGAAGATGAATCCCTGCAGTCGCGAAAGCTTTAAATCGAAAAATAAAGGTGGTTGTTTTTGGTTAGATCGCGTAAGTGTAAATGTGTCCATATTCTTTGGTTCTTTCGGTAAAGTCACGTAGGTATAAAATAAAGAATCAAAGAGTATGGATCCCTGCAATCACGAAAGCCTCAAATCAAGATTTGTAAATGTGTCGTTAACGACACATTTTAAACTCGCCCGATCTAACCCTAGAAAACATTTTATTACGAATATAATACCCGTCGCGAAAGCCTACGTGTCAAACGTACTCAAAACGTTTTTAAAACTAATCTAGAAAACGTTCCGTGGTTTTGCAATACAGGGAAATGGTTGCTGCAATCGTAAAGCGAGTCATTGTGGCACTAAAGTGGGTTACTAATCGTAAAGTTGAAGCCCTGGGTAATAATCACTGTCATGCATGCGGTGATGCTCGAATAATGATGATGCATCATAGCTTTATTTCTTTAAAAAAAATGTTCTGCTTTTCCGTTTTATTTTAAGACCTGTGCAGTTCCGGATAAATTGCCACTTCCATTTGCGAGTTTGTCATGATGACATGGTTTTATGTGTGTGTGGGGGGGGGTAGTGTAGCGGTTAGAGCGCTGCATTACGAACCCGGCCACATGGGTTCGATTCCCGCTCACGGCCACCAACACCGGTGACAATTATTCGAACCGGTCTTGGGCCTCCCCTAGGTCGACTCTGGTGCTATGTATAAACATCACCACTGGGGAGACAAAGGCGGTCGCGCGTGATGTTGGCCACTCACCCCTTCGTGTGCCGTGCGGATCTTCATAGGTGTGCTAACAGCACTTGCCCCAACAGTCGTGTTAAAGGCTTTTGGAGGTGTATGCGAACAAGCGTGTGTGGATGCCCGAGTCTGGGTGTGTATGTCTGTTGAACTTCTTTCGCACCGTACGTAGCCAACCGTGCTATAATGGCAAGGTGCGGGAATGGTGGTGGTTGTAGCGGTTAGCGGGGACGGTGGTTGTTGCAATACGAACTCGCCAACCATCGGTAACACCCGGTTTATTCCACAAGGTCCACTCAGTCTTAAATTAGTGGTGCACAGTAAACCTCAAGCCTGTGGAGACATAGAAAGCCGGGCGTTTTTCTGGCCACAGCGCAGCCCCTTCAGGGTTTTGGGTTAGATCGCGTTATTTATAAATGTGTCGCAACCCTCCACCACCCGGCACGGCCAATCGGTAAAAAAAAGATGCTGGATGTAATTTTCAGCGAAACGTCGTACCCAAATTGACAATGTTATGGATCCACTCTTCAACACCCCGGTGGGCTAAAGCAGTGAACTATTTGTCTTTTGTCAACGTGACACTTTCTTTACTGATTGGCCGTGTCGGGTGGTGGGCGGGTTTGCGACACGTTTATAAATTACGCGATCTAACCTAAAAACCTTTCTAGATTTGAAGTTTTGGTGACTGCAAGGATCCATACTCTTTGGGTTTTTTCGGTAAAGTCACGTAGGTTAAAAAGAAAACAAATAAATTAAATCACGACGTTTCGGAGGCAACACAAGCTTCCGTCTTCAGATGGAACCGTCACAAGGTCGTGTTCCTTAGAGCTCTCTTCGCTTGATACAGTAATTTTGCTGTGACGGTTCCACCTGAAGACGGAAGCTTGTGTTGCCTCCGAAACGTCATGATTTAATTTAGTTGTTTTCTTTTTTAACCTACGTGATTTTACCTAAAAACCTTTATTATGAATACCCAGATTGTCTCTGACCACCGTGTGTATTACGAGTGGCAACTGGCACCCGTGCTTTGCCTGGTTCTCTTAGGTCAACTTGGCCTAAAATGCATAATACTTGATGGAGCGGTATTAATCATGGGCATCAACGCTGGCGAGATGACGATTATCTTGGGCTCTCACCTGCCTAATTGATGGGAGTGAGTACAGTGCCTCCGCCATTATTAAAATCTAACAAAAGCGCCTATGACACGGATGATTGTAGACTTGTTGAATATCCTGTTTTATTTTAATTGTTTCCTTAGCGTAATTACACCTCCTGTGACTCGCTCTAATTGACGTGCATGACATTGCCGAAATAATTTTGTGTTTTAAGTGTTTCTGTTAGGATATCGCACGCATTGAGGTGTTGTGAATTTTATCGTCATGCACAAGGTCCAACATAGACCTAGGTGTTGTCACAAGTAACTCGGCATCGTTTAATACATCTGAATCTAGATTTGAAGCTTTCGTGACTGCAAGGGTCCATACTGTTTGGTTTTTTCGGTAAAGTCTCGTAGGTAAAAAATAAAGAAAAGAAGATAAAAAAAGAGCGAAATAAATAAGAAAATACAAAAAAATGTATTAATAAAAAATATTTTTTTTAAATATTTATTTTATTTTTTACCTAAGTGACTTTACCGAAAAAACCAAAGAGTATACATCTGAATCTACTGATGAGACCCAGGAGGTCAAAACCGAGTGCAGAGATTTCTTGCTTAAACAAACGTTTCTGGGTAGTATTGGTCTGGACCATCCAATAGGTTAAATTATTCAAACACGTGCATTTAATTTAATATGTAGAGAGCCATTATGGAGTTCCGCTTGTATTTGATACGCTATGAAGAAGGACCATAGCCCGAAACGTCGGCGATGATTTTTATTTTAAGGCCACGGTGTTATTGACGATTGTGTTGACTTTTTGTTTTTAGAATACCAAAATTAGACATTGTGCCCATTACTACTATAATTAGCCAAGAATGTCTGTTTGTGTGTAACGCGCGTGACGTCACTCCACATTTCGCACCCCCCGTCATGAATATTCATGAGCGGGTGGATTTTTACACTCGCGTAGAAAAAGGTCGAGCGGAAATATAATTTTTTCGCAAATTCGCTTTAAGTTTGACATTTCTTTATTGAAAGTGAATCTAATAAATAATTATACGAGACTCGGGATTTCCTCGGCCGACAAGATTCGGAGCAGCTACTCGTAATTCTTTGTTTTTGAGAGCCGCAATCTCTACGCCGGGGAACCTCTGAGTGCTTCGCACGCGATAAGCAACTTGCATCCACATCTCAAGGGCACCCCCAGTGGCAGCTGTTACTGTGTGGCTCTGCACCTGGCCTGCAAGTTTCGCGTTAATGTACCAGTAGGTGGCGATGCTGATGAATGTAATCCCAATCGAGTAATTTTCAGGTTTTTTTTTGTGGCAAATATGCAGCAGTACACAATGGCGTGCTCGTTAAAGTGTGAGTCTTGTGTGTTTGTCGACAGTGTTGTGTAGCGGTTAGCGCGCCGCGCACCGAAACCTGGAGTCCCGAGTTCGATTCCCTCTCACGGACAACGCCAGCGACGATTATTTGAACCGGTCCTGGGCCTCCCCTAGGTTGACTCTGCCTCAAATGAGTACCTGGTGCTCTGTGTAAACATCGCCACTAGGGAGATGAAGGCGGCCGAACGTGGTGCTGGCCAACCCACAGAGGTCGCAAACGGGTTTTGATTCCTTACCCGTACCCGGCCGTACCAGGGTCGCAAACGGGTACCCGGCCGGGTACGGGTAGCCGGGTATCGGGTAGGGTACGGGTATCGGGTACCCGGTTGCGACCTCTGCCAACCCACCACCCTCTTGTGTGCCATTCCGGCCTTCGTAGGTGCTCACTAACAGCACTTGCCCCTACAGTCTGTTAAGGCTATACGGGGCATCTTTGTCTTTGTTTATACAGTATGCCCTTCAAATACCTGGCTAATTCAGGGATGGGGTGTCCTGGTTTATCAGTTTTCTGAACTGAACCCCGTTATTTACATGACGACCAACGTGTTTGCCCATTTACATATTATTATGTTTTTTGATATTTACTTTTATAAATGGGGAAAAAATACACAGTACATATCAAGGTCGTAGCCATAGAGTCAACATTGGGGGGGACCAAATCTTCCAGAGCGTCTGGGGGTCCCCCCCCCCAGAAAAAAAAACTAAATTTGAAAACGAATTTCCCGCCTAAAATATAAAAACATTCACTCACACATAGGATGGACTTTTTATTCATATTTGACAATAATGTCTAATAGTGTATTGTATTACATTGCTCTGTTTTTTTCTTTTTTTTACCTTTTCTTGTTTAACCACAATAAACAAAAACAGAAATCTATTTTATAGCAATACAGTATATTGGGGGGGACATTTTGAGCATATTTGAATATTGGGGGAGATGTGTCCCACTCATATATTTTACACATAAATATATAAACGTACAAAAAAACTGAACCCAACACAAATGATTTGTCACGGCCTGGCGGGAGATCATCATCCAGCAGTGGATTTCAAAAATTGCAGCGCTTGTGCAATAGTGACTTGCCCCAACAGTTTTATACAAGGCTACACTGGAGTCTTGTACTTGTCTCCGTGTGCTTGTCGTGGGAATGCTAAGTGCAGTGGTTAAATGCATTGCACTAAAACACCCACCACCGCCTGCTGTCCGAGTTCGATTTCCACTCAGATAGAAAATAGAATCCGATCCTCTGCCTCTCCAAGGATGACTTGGCCGTAACGGAGTATCGGTTTAGTGCATAACCATCAGCACTGGGGAGACAAAGGCGGCTGGGCATGGTGGTGGCCACACCACCGTCATGCTGTGTGCCATGCTCGTCTTCAGAGGTGCTTGCTAACAGCACTTGACCCAATGGTCTGTGTAAGCTACACCGAGGGTCTTTTGTATTTGGTGCGTGTGTGTGGTTAGAGGAGCGTTTGGTGTGCTTGTGCGAGGTAGATTGAGCGGTTGAGAACGAGAGCGAAAGGAATATAATTCGAGAGGTGGGGAAGGGGGAAGGGAGGGAGGAGAAATGTTAGAGGCTGTGTGAGGAGAGAGAGAGGGACCGGGCCAGATAGATGAGGAGGGGACGAGGAAGAAGGGGGGGAGAATTAATAAATAACAAAATAATTGTGTTGTCGGCATTTTTAAAAAAGTGTGGTTACGCAAGAGAGCATAATTTTTAAAAAATGTGTTCGTTTCAGTCTCGTATTGATTCTCATTTTGTCTTGGAAAAGTGGCTTCAAATCTGGCCTCCTGGAGGCGAGTCGCAATCGAAACGCCAAATTATAAAAACCCATTTCCTGTACAGATTAATTATGAGTATTTTGCGAGGTTCTTCATTGGGACATTGGGAATACAGTATCGGCGTTTGAATTGCATTTTTCTTACGTTAATGTTTATACTTTGGGGATGCATATTTGATACGTGCTAATTCCTATGCACAGTACTGCATGTACTGTATGTTGAACTTCTTTTGCACCGTACATACAATACAGTGCTCTATTGTTTTAATCTTCTTCTTCGGCTTAGTTTTTCGTCTTTGAACGTTTGATTTCCACTTTTCAGTCCCATGTGTTTTTAATTTAAATGTTTAATTTTAACCTCAATCTTCAGGTCCTGTTTTTACTGCAAAGTTTTCTCCTTTTGTTTTTATTTTGTTTGCTGTGCTCTCGACGATGTCTTGGCACGGCACCACGGTTAACCCAGCATTCCACCCCTACAGGATTCATAACTGACTATACCATAGCAATGTGTAATTTCCACCACTGATTAAGGCTGCCAACACATTCTGCCTGATATTTTTTTCGCTAAAGTCACCGAAAAAAACTAAGAATATGAATCCTTGCAGTCACGAAAGCTTCACATTCTGCCTGCTCTTGTTTGAGCTCGGATACGCTTGGACTTTTAATCAGGAAATCTTCATGATATGTACAACTCTTTTTGCTGGATGTATGCATGTGTGTATGTTGAACTTCTTTCGCACCATACGTAGCCAACCCTGCTAATCAGAGGTGCAGTGTTGAGTCTATGGGCAGTGTTGAGTCTGCCGGTAGTGTGAGTCTATGGGCAGTGTTGAGTATGGGCAGTGTTGAGTATGGGCAGTGTGAGTCTATGGGTAGTGTTAGTCTATGGGTAGTGTTGAATCTATGGGCAGTGTGAGTCTATGGGTAGTGTTGAGTCTATGGGCAGTGTTGAGTCTATGTGCAGTGTTGAGTCTATGGGCAGTGTTGAGTCTATGGGCAGTGTTGAGTCTATGGGGCAGTGTTGAGTCTATGGGGTAGTGTTGAGTCTATGGGGTAGTGTTGAGTCTATGGGCAGTGCTAAGTCTATGGGCAGTGTTAGTCTATGGGCAGTGTGAGTCTATGGGCAGTGTGAGTCTATGGGCAGTGTGAGTCTATGGGCAGTGTGAGTCTATGGGCAGTGTTGAGTCTATGGGCAGTTTTGAGTCTATGGGCAGTTTTGAGTCTATGGGCAGTGTTGAGTCTATGGGCAGTGTTATTCTATGGGCAGTGTGAGTCTATGGGCAGTGTTGAGTCTATGGGCAGTGTTGAGTCTATGGGCAGTGTTAGTCTATGGGCAGTGTTGAGTCTATGGGCAGTGTTGAGTCTATGGGGCAGTGTTAGTCTATGGGCAGTGTTGAGTCTATGGGCAGTGTTGAGTCTATGGGCAGTGTTGAGTCTATGGGCAGTGTTAGTCTATGGGCAGTGTTGAGTCTATGGGGCAGTGTTAGTCTATGGGCAGTGTTGAGTCTATGGGCAGTGTTGAGTCTATGGGGCAGTGTTAGTCTATGGGCAGTGTTGAGTCTATGGGGCAGTGTTGAGTCTGCCGGTAGTGTTGAGTCTCGTCTATGGGGAGTGTTGAGTCTATGGGCAGTGTGTATGTTGGTTGAACTTCTTTTGTACCGTACGTAGCCAACCATGCTAATCAAATGAGAGCCCCCCCCACGCCATGTGGGTGATCTATTTATTTGAGCATGGAAACTATGACTTTGAAGAATTTGCAGGTAACTTTCAGCATTGGGATATTTGGCACTAATACCAGTTACATTGTGTATACAGTAAAACCTTGGATTGCGAGTAACTTGGTCTGCGAGTGTTTTGCAAGACGAGCAAAAATTTTAAATAAATATTAATTTGATAAACGAGCGAGGTTTTGCAATACGAGTAGTACATGTATACGCTTTGTCTGCCGAGCGTCACGTGATCACAACTGATATAAGAGTTCTTTGATATACGAGTGCTTTGGATTACAAACACTTTTCCGGAACGAATTATGCTCGCAATCCAAGGTTTTAATGTATATATTTGTAGCTATTGGAGGAAGCCCCATGCAGAACAGGGGGGAGAACATACAAACTCCACACAGAATTGGCACCCGAGTCTGGAATCAAACCCAGGCAATTGTTGCTGCAAGGCACGAGTGTTACCACTGCGCCCACCCACCCACCCTCTCCTCCTACCCATGTTGATCGAAATGTTTGTGGCTTTTCAGCATGTCCGGTAAAACAAATGTGTGGTAGGAAACGGGCAAGCCACTTTCCATATCAGCCTCAGACCCCACTGTAAATCGGCACTGACCTTCCCATGAATATTGCAGTGCCATTTGCATCGGTGACCGGGCTGAGAAATGTCAATTCGCTTGCGGGCAATAATAATCTGGGTTAAATTTCGATTTAATAGAATTGTAATATATTACTTACTGTTAGTAGCTCAGCTTATTGGAGAGTATATTTAGTATACTGATGATACTATTCCTTCCCTTTATTAAAGCTGCTAATCCTGCATAATGCACAGGCATAATATGACTTTGAAACCCCCCGCCCACCTCCTACGCATTTCACAAGTAGTGACTAATCCCATATCTGCATTTCCCATAAATATGCTAAATTTCTCTTGATATGCAAATTATTTTGTCAAGGCGCTCTTCCCCCTCCAACCCAGCTTAAATATGCGCTCCAAGCCTGGGGTGTTTCATTCAGACGCTGTCTTCCCGACAGACCTGTTCTTCACCTGAGGACGGCTGCTTGCGTTGTGGCCGAAATGTCGTGAGAATAATTTTATTAAGTTTTATTTTTATTATTTTATTATTTCCCTTCTACGTGACTTTACCGAAAGAACCAAGAAGATTAATCTGGGTTAATCTAAAAAGAAAGCTGCCTGGGGAATTAAACCCGGCATTCTTGTGATTCTATTGGCCATATTTGTTGGAACAGATGGACGTACCCACGCTTTATCTCAACAAATTGCTACCCGCCAATCAGCCAATTTGGTGTGGAATTGAAGAAATATGCACCGTTGTTTCAACTGCTGTGCCAGGAACACGGATTTGAACTTTTGCAACCTTTAGCTTTCAAGTTGCTTGTGCTAATAATTGTTACACTACAGCAGCTCCATAGTAATACTGAACTGGTTAGATAATGATTCATTCACAGAAATTCCCAAGAATTGAACTGCCTCTGCGTATAAACGTAGCCGCAGAAATGAGCCCCAAGTTACAGGGCACAGGCACTGACTGTGGCATTAAACGAAAATTATGGCTGGAGTCTGTAAATTCAGTGTTTCAGACATGGGCCTGAATTCAAATGAAGAGAGAAGCAAGGGGGAGTGGGGGTGTGTGTATGTCAAAGTAGCGGAGGTGCTCGTGTGTGTGTGTGTGTATAGGTGCATGGTTGTGTGTGCATTGAGTGTAGTGTGTGTGGGGAGCGGTAGTGTAGTGGTTAGCGTGCTGCGCTACAAACCCTACGACTCGATTCATTCGATTCCCGCTTGCGGCCAACACCAGTGACGGTTATCTGAACCGATCCTGGGCCTCCCCTAGGTCAACTCGGCCTCAAAGGAGTATTTGGTGCGATGTGTAAAAACATTGCCACGGTGGGAGATATAGGCGGCCGGGCGTGGTGCTGGCCACCCACCCCCTCTCACGTGCTGTGCCGGCCTTCATAGGTGCTCGCTAACGATACTTGCCTCAACAATCTGTGAAGGCTACATGGCGGGGGATCTTTGTCTTTGTCTCTGTGTAGGTGGAGGCTGTGAAGGGCGTTGTGGAGGAGCTGAAGATGCGCATCGTAGAGATGACGGACGAGAGCGCTTGTCTCGACGGAGGAGATGTCCTCTTCACCGGTAACCACTTCACTGTCGTCAATGCACTGGGATGGGGTGGGGCACCACGGTTGCTAGGAGATGTTAACTACCTCGCCTGGTATACAGGAGGTCGTGGGTTCGATCCCGACCCTGACGCCTGCCCGCTGTATATTTGGAGTTTGCGTGTCTCTTTCTCTCTCATCATCATCATGGAGGCTAGGAGATGTTAACTACCTCGCCTGGTATACAGGAGGTCGTGGGTTCGATCCCGACCCTGACGCCTGCCCGCTGTATATTTGGAGTTTGCGTGTCTCTCTATCTCATCATCATCACGGTGGCTAGGAGATGTTAACTTCCTCGCCTGGTATGCAGGAGGTCGTGGGTTCGATTCCAACTCTGACGTCTGCTGCTGTATATTTAGAGTTTTCGTGTTCTCCTTGTGGTCGCGTGGATTTTTCTCCCAGGGGCTTCGGTTTTTACCTCTGCATAACAAAAAAACACATGCACTTTGAGTGTTTGTCTGCGACAAATTTACTGAGCTATCAGTTGTGGCCAGGTCGCTTCTGAAATGGAGCTATGTAGCTTAGTGGGCCTTATCTGGTAAAATAAACAGTTTCGTTCATTTCCATTTTGTTAGCAACGCCCACGTTATTCCCATTTTTAAAATCAAATCATTGGGCCTAGATACCACATTTTATGATACAAACACAGTTTATTTTCCATTTTGGATTGATCTAAATGTTACGTTACAGCAAGTGTGACGTCACTGAATGCCATGTGATATGTAGCATGTACACATCGGCATTGCATTCTTAGAAACATTCATACAAACAGGGGTACAAGTACAAGTGCAGACCTTTTTCAATCCGCTGCTGGATGAGGGCTGACCCACCTCACGCGAGGTCGTGGGTGATTATTTGACGTTACTGCACTACGTTGCCCAATGCTGCTTGATCAAAGAAAATGGGTTTCCAGGCCTGGTGAAGATATCACTCGATAATTGGTTTTTTACCCTTCTATCTGGCAACAAAACTGACACCTTTTTACAAGGAGTCATGTTTGCATAGACCGCAATACCTGCAGTCATAATACAAACAAAAGAACATAACTCTGATAATGTGCACTGTCCTTGAAGTTGATTGGTCCACACTTCAAGGACAGTGCACATTATCAGAGTTATGTTCTTTTGTTTGTATTATGACTGCAGGTATTGCGGTCTATGCAAACATGACTCCTTGTAAAAAGGTGTCAGTTTTGTTGCCAGATAGAAGGGTAAAAAACCAATTATCATATTTTTACTGGCAAATGAGGTTCCCATAGTGAAGATATCACTCGTTACTAATCGTTAACCGCGCCAGGCTAGTTGTACACCTTAAGAGGCCGCGTGCAATTTTTTTTGTCGAAGGCAGGCTTGGCTGTCTGGCAGAAGAAGGTCAAGGAACAGAGACCCCAGGTGTTATGAGATAATTGACTTGAGATGACTGGCAGATGCAGCACCTGCGGTCCCAACTAAAACACCGATTTATATGTAGACAAAGACAAAGATCTGCCGTATAGCCTTAACAGACTGTTGGGGCAAGTGCTGTTAGCGAGCACCTATGAAGGCCGGCACGGCACACGAGGGGGTGGGTGGCCAACACCACACCCTTTGTCTCCCCAGTGGCGATGTTTACACAGCGCACCAGGTACTAATTTGAAGCTGAGTCGACCTAGGAGAGGCCCAAATAATAGTCACTGGTGTTGGCCGTGAGTGGTAATCAAACTCGGGTCACCGGGTTCGTAGCGCAGCGCGCGATCCGCTACACTACCGCTCTGCGTGTGTAAAGACAAACGGACACACACACACACTACCCACTGCTTTATTACTTCAATAAAATTGCTCGCATTACACTTGTATACATTACACATTTGATTGCGATGATGCAATTCAACTTAAAATAGTCTAAAACAGGTTTGTTGCTACATTCTGCACAGTTTCCAAGCAAAACTGTATACACGGGCTTGTGTAAAATAATAGCAGTGGCATGCGCAGGTAGAAAATTAAAGTCTATTGCACATTTAGGAATTTAGACGCGGGGCGTTTAATGTTAGGCGTCGGCAGTGATTACCCATAGCCGGAGCAGAAAAGGTGAAGCATGCATTTGGACTTGAATTTTTGGGGGGGCGGGGTGGGGGAGTGTGAGCTCCGGATAGAAGGTAAGGGCGCAGGCCTGCAATTAACTTGCTCTGGATCTGAATTCAGAATCTTAAGCAGTGGGGATGCCGCTTTCGCGCTCTGACATACGTACGTACGTATGTTGAACTTCTTTCGCACTGTACGTAGCCAAACGTACTAATCGGACAGATCTTCTTGGTTCTTTCGGTAAAGTCACGTAGAAGGGAAGTAATAAAATAATAAAAATAAAACATAATAAAATAATTCTCACGACGTTTCGGCCACAACGCAAGCAGCCGAAACGTCGTGAGAATTATTTTTATTATGTTATATTTTTATTATTTTATTACTTCCCTTCTACGTGACTTTACCGAAAGAACCAAGAAAATGAATCCCTGCAGTCACGAAAGCTTTAAATCGAAATTTAATCGGACACATTTGTAGCCCTCCCCCCACCACCCATCATGATGCCTATTGAGCGCTTTGTTGAGCAGGAACGACCCAGGCAGTATTTCAAGAATGTAAAGTTGTATTGATCAAAACCAGTCCTTACGTTTTATGAGGCATGCAATTCGTATACGCTGTGTACGTCAGGGGTTCACGGACACCCTGCGGCCACTGTAGATTCTACATTCATCATAAGAGCACAACTTTATATTTTCAATTTAATTTGATCAAGATTGCGTCGTCGTCAAATATCGGCGAAGGGAGCGAATCGTTACATCCCAAATAATCTTATTCCGGGTCTCTTTTTCCGGCCCGATCCGTTTTTTTTTTCGCTGCCAGTCTAATCGCCGGACTTTCTCCCCTCGTCGCTGTCCGTCACCGACACCGTCACGTCCAGTGTTTTGACGCCTGACGCCCACTCGGATCGTGGTCTTCATCTTTTCCCCATGCACCTCCCCCCAGCGTTCTCTCCATGATCACGCTCTGGTAGCCGGTCCACCAGTCTTTGTGTCGCATGTCGGCAGTATTGACGGTTTCCTGTACTAGGCCTGACTTGGTAGTCTTGTTTATTTGTATGTGTATATTGTTGCCGGGGCTTCCGTCTTCATCGCATTATCCTTCATAAAAACACACATTTTTGAGTCTTCTGCCCTAAATAAAAGAACGCTTTTCCTAGCATCTTTAGCGGGGGATTATAATCGTCAACTCAATTTTCGATTTAAAGCTTTCGTGACTGCAGGGATTCATCTTCTTGGTTCTTTCGGTAAAGTCACGTAGAATGGAAATAATAAAATAAAACATCATAAAATTATTCTCACGACGTTTCGGCCACAACGCAAGCAGCCGTCCTCAGGTGAAGACCAGGTCTGTCGGGGAGACAGACCTACGTGACTTTACCGAAAGAACCAAGAAGACGTCAACTCAATGTTTAAATTGACTGGGGGGAAAATTGATGTCTAGCTCAGTGGCAGAGCGTGAGTGGCTTGCAATCCGAATGTTGAGTTCACATCTTGATGGCGGTTGACGCGGCCCATGATCCATCTTTGATCAATAAAATAATAACACTTAATGAGGTTGAGAGTGTGGTTGTCCTACGCACAGACTCTCCCCCCACCATCGGAATGTGGAATCCTCACCACGGGCCAAGGGCTGTAAATCTGAGATGAGCACAGCCTGAATGCTCAGTTGACTTTTTGAGAATTAACCAATTCAGTACCCAAACTTTGAAGAAGAACTAAAGAATGGCAAATTACATTGAAAATGTGCCAAGACTTCTGTAAGAACACGACCGCACACAAAGCTTCAGAGAAAAAGCATCGTGATCAAGAGCACGTTTTCGTGGGGGGTGGGGTGTGGTCGTATTTTCCTTTTTTTTTGGACCCGTCAAATGAAGCCTTCGAAAAATCTCCATGACCTTTCTCGCCAATTCTTTCGCGTTGTTAAAATATAAGCTCGCAAATCGCTCGCCCTAAACCTCCCAGTTTGAGTGGCTTCTGTCTGTACAGCGCTTTAATCTGCGACCCACCGATTTACGATCCTTCTAACGTGCGCAAGGTGCTATCACATTTCATTTCGTTGGCAAGCCGTCGAGAAATTTAGAAACTCTGCATTATATTTTTAGGTCGCTTTGCTATTAGATGGAACGTGCGAGTGTGTGCACACATTCCTGCCCTGCCTAATACAGAAGCCAACACCTCCTCCTTGAGCACAGACGACACGATGCCACTGCGTGTCAGAATCCCAATCCCGATCGAGACTCAGCTCCAGGTGATTTTCGTTAAACTTCCACTCGGTGGTTGATTCAGGTCATCATCATTCCTCCTCAATTTAACACGTAGGCTTTCACGACCAATATTATTCGTAATAAAGGTTTTTGGGTTAGATCGCGTTATTAAATGTGTCGTAACCCTCCACCACCCGACACGGCCAATCAGTAAAAAGTGTGTCACGTTTACAAAGGACAAAATAATTCACTCCGTTAGCCCACCGGTGTGTTTGAAGAGCGAATCAACATCGCCCGATTTAAAGCTGGATGTAATTACCAGCGAAACGTCGGACTCAAATTTTTAATGATGTTGATTCGCCCTTCAACACACCGGTGGGCTAAAGAAGTGAATTATTTTGTCAACGTGACACTTTTTTTACTGTTTGGCCGTGTCGGGTGGTGGAGGGTTACGACACATTTATAAATAACGCGATCTAACCCAAAGACCTTTATTATCATTCCTCCTGCATCGGTAAAGGGTGAGTACCACTTTGTAGGACATCAACAGTGGATGTCTTATGGAATGGACTAATCCCCTGTACCGCATGAATTTAGAATCCCCAACCAAGGGAGGGTGATCTTCGTTTGAGCAGGGAGATCCTTTTTGACTTTAAATGACCGCAGTGGTTAAGGTTTTTGGTTCACCACACCTGGCCGAGCCAAGGTAAAGATTCCGTTTTGACTTCAGCAAACCATCAGCTGCATGACTGAGCACGCTTGGAATCGCACTTGGGAGGCGGGAAGAAGAACGCGTGGATTCGGCGAACATTTTGACTTCAGAAAGGTTAGCGGGACTTGGGCTGAAGCGGTTGGTGGCCGATGGTCGTGAGCTTTAACGGAGACGGAGCGACATGAATCGGCTTGTGCATGGGAGTCAAAATGGATTGTTAAGTTTCGGGATTGTGAGAGGTCAGAATCAGAATATCGATGTATGACTGGAATGTGATTGAAGCTCTCTGTCACACATCCAGTGGGGGCTACGAGTTGAAGGCTTTCATCGAGCAGTGGATAAATCATGACGAAATGATGAGGCTTATGATGATGAAGCATCGACCGAGGCGCGTCAGTCACTTTGAGAAGAAGAAAATAATCATGTGAAATGGAACACTTTTTTTATGCTGTAGTTATATAAAAAAGCGTCTTTCGAATGCAAATGTACCCGTGGTCACACACACACACAAACACGCGCACGTTAAAGGGCAGCTATTTGAAACATCCCTGGATTTGCGGGATCGTGTGAATTGGGCCGGCGTTTGCAGTGGCAGCTAAAAAAAAAACTTCACACCTACTGGCCCCGGGGGTGCTCGTGCTCATAGAGCACTTCATTTTACTTTATTTTTTTTGTGTTAAAAGCGGCCCCTCCTTTTCGGCCGCCCGGGTGTCGCTGTGGCCAGGAATGCTTCAACTCGGCAATCGGAACGGTCGCGAGTGAAATTTCCCAGAGGTCAAGTTGCTACTCGTCATCTTCAGCAAATCACGAGCGGTCGGTTGTCGGCTCCGTCACTCCTGTATCGCTACTGCTGCGGTGGCTGTCCCTGTGAACTTCAATCGGTGTATCCGCCACACATGTTGAGGACTCGGTCTGATCAAGCCGACTGTATCGCCTCCTCCACACTATTCACACGGCACACTGCAGGTTGTAACAACGCACTGACTCGCCCACTGATTTGCTCACTCGCCCACTCGCCCACACTCCATGTCGCAACTACAGCGCTCGCTCGTTCGCTCGCTCATTCACTCGCTAACCCACACACTGAGTCACTCACTCGCCCACTCGCCAACCCGCTCACTGCACCGCAGGTTACAGCGCTTCTCTTTTCGCTTCTTACACTGCCCTGCCTCGGAGTTCCTCCCCGTCATTTATCGTCTCAAAATTATTTCCAGGTTCTTACGACTTTGCTCGATTGTAAATAAACGTGTGTTTTTTTTTTTAAACTGTTACCGTTTTACAACTTTTATAGTGCTGGCCACTGTGAGGAGGGGGTGGGGGAACCCACAAAGACGAAGCTCCCCCATGATACGACCCTCAACAGACTGATGGGGCAAAGTGCTGTTATCAAGCACGTATGTTAAGGCTGGTACAGGCACATGAGGGAGTAGGTAGCCAGCACCACCCCTGACCACCTTTGTCTCCCCCAGCGATCACGTGGAAGCAGATCCGCTGGGAAACGCCTCGGTGCGGTTCTAGCATCGATCTGCTACTCGCAACCGAACGAGCTAGATGGACCAAATGGGCCCCTCGTATTTCTAACCTTTCTTACGTTTTCACGCCACACCAGGTGTTTAGTTTATTACGGGCGAGTTGATGCCGGCAAGGCTGAGTCGACCTAGGGAAAGGCCTAAAGCCGGTTGAAATGTTCGCCAAACGACATTGGCCTTGAGCGGGCGTAAAACTCGCGTCGTTGGCTTCGTAACGCAGTGCGCCGACTACTGTGCTACAGCTCCCCTCCAAGCGCACACAATCTCGCGCACACACGCACATAGACACACACGCACGCACACACACACACGCACACACGCGCTTCTAAAAGGTCTGCGGTGGGGTCTCCCCGGAGCGAGAAACTTAAACCCAGGGACCACCCGATTATATAAAAAAAAAAGTGGCGTGAAATGTCGGTTGCATCGCGTGCATGCAGACAATCATTCCTCGCGCGCGCGCTCTCTCACCGGTATCTCGCCCTGCGGGCCCGCGTCACACCTCGACACCACCGACCCCCCCCCCCACCTCACTCCACCTCCCGTCCCCCTTCGCCGCGCTCGCTAAACAACAAAAAATTAACCCGTAAAAACAAATTTTTTCACTATAAATCCTTTATATGCGTGGTATCGGTTTTATTTTATTATTCATTTCTGTTTTTCTTGAGTAAGAGTTTCATTTTTATCACATTGGTATTTTAAATTAAATATGAAAAAAATGTTTTCCTAAAAAGTGGAAAATTTAGGAAAAAAATTTTCACGAAAATAAATTGTCACGCACAACGAGTCTGTGTGCAAAATGTCAGCTCGATTGGATCACGGGAAGTGGGTTAAAAAACGACCGAAAGATTTGCACGGTCGTAAGCGCGCAAGCAAGCAAGCAAGTGAACTTAATATAAAGGATTTAAAAAATGCCTCTCTTGCGTCACCTCCGAGCGCCGCAGTCTGCACGATAATACAGCGGCGGTGATGTTACAGGGCGGTGCTGTGGTTCTTTTTTTGGGGGGTTGGAGAGCTCCACTAGAGATGTGCGTGGGCTGAAATCGTCTGTCCGGGGCTGACTCGGTCTCGCCGCGTCAATGCTATCGACGTCACTCGACGGCGTCGTCAATAAATGTCGCATTGGCGTCATCGTCATTACCATCGTCAATACCATCGTCAATCTCATCTTCCCGTCATAAGTGTCATTCTCCGGCATCCTACAAACGTAACAAAGATTACAGACGAGAATGGGGCCCACTCGGTTCATCAGACTCATTCGGTTGAATCGTTAAATCTCCGTGGCAAACATCAGCCGTGAAAATAATAACTCGTCATCATTATTGAATTAAAACATAAAAATTCATCATTAGTAGCAGAAGCAGCCGCATCATCACTACAAACACCATGCTCCGATATGCCTTCACCATCCCACATTGACGATCATGGTGAAGTATGGTCAAACGAACCCCCACGACCCACACGGCATGGCGAGGCCCTCATCTGGATTGACAAAAGGGCTGTACATGTACTACGTGTGTGTGTGTGCTCTGTTCACAATGGGGAGCGATAGTGTAGTGGTTAGCGCGCTGCGCTATGAACCCGGCGACCCGAGTTCGATTCCTGCTCACGGCCAACACCCAGTGACGATTATCTGAACCGGTCCCGGGCCTCCCCTAGGTCGACTCAGCCTGAAATGAGTACCTGGTGTGGTGTGTAAACATCGCCACTGGGGAGACAAAGGCGGTCGGGCGTGGTGCTGGCCACCCACCTCCTCGTGTACCGTTCCGACCTTCATAGGTGCTCGCTAACAGCACTTGCCCCTACAGTCTGTTAAGGCTATACGGGGGATCTTTGTCTTTGTTCACTGTAGACATTTACAATGTAGATTTGTGTAAAAATAAGTCTCCGTGCGTGTCTGTGTTATTTACCACAGGACGGGAGTTTTTTGTGGGTCTGTCCAAGCGCACTAATCAGCGAGGAGCCGAAATTCTGGCGGACACGTTCAGGGTAAGAGTTGCGTCCCATAGCACTGTGTGTTGTGTGTGAACATGTGTGTAAATAACACGGGTGCTGTGTCTGCATATGCAAGCATACACGTACAGCACTCGTGTACAGGGACTCCTTTACTTGTGAACATTCGACTTACGAACTTTCAGAGATACGAACAAAGCTGTCCGTATGTCCAGTTGCCTGTTGGGACCAAGAATCGTAAGTTCAACCGCCGTGCAATAGATGGCGGTGGTGGCATCTACATCTGCAGAACGTGAAGAACCAGTGGCATCTACATCTGCAGAACGCGAAGAACCAGTGGCATCTACATCTGCAGAACGTGAAGAACCAGTGGCATCTACATCTGAAGAACGTGAAGAACCAGTGGCATCTACATCTGCAGGACGTGCAGAACCAGTGGCATCTACATCTACAGAACGTGAAGAACCAGTGTTGTAAATCTATATTATATAAAAGGGAAATTTGTGAATGTGTGCCGTTCGAAATGTTTAGCGTACTTCCCGACATGCAACAAACTTGAAATTTGGCACGTGGGTAGCTTCCAGACTGTACACAATGCAGAAAGTATAAAAATAGACTTTTCTATTTTGGGAGGGGGGGGGAGGCGCAATAATGGATATATTTTGCACGGCAAGTGAGCAGTGACGTCACATCTGTGATGTCACCCGCATGCGGCAGCGTCACGCAGTGTGCCTGCTGACGTCACGCAGTGTGCCTGCTGACGTCACGCAGTGTGCCTGCTGACGTCACGCACTCCCCCCAACCCTCCGTGTAGGCCGTGTATTAATCCAAGACAAGAATCAAAGTCCCGGGCGAAGCCGGGTAGTAAAGCTCGTTTATTTATATTTCACTTTGTGTGTGTGTGTGCGTGCGTTCAGTGGGGGGATCGGTAGTGTAGCGGTTAGCGCGCTGCGCTGCAAGCCTGGTGACCCAGGTTCGATTCTCGCTCACAGCCAACACCAGTGACGATTCATTATCTGAACCGGTCCTGGGCGTCGTATGGAGTACCTGGTGTGATTTGTGTCGCCACTAGGGAGACAAAGGTCGGCCGGCGGTGGTACTGGCCCTTCATAGGTGCTCGCTAACAGCACTTGCCTCAACAGTCTGTTAAGGCTACACGGGGGATCTTTGTCTGCGTGCGTTCAGGACTATGCCGTGTCCACCGTGCCTGTGAGTGGAGCTCTGCACCTCAAGAGCTTCTGCAGCATGGGAGGACCTGATCTGCTCGTCATCGGCAGCAGCGAAAACGCACAGCGTGCGCTACGGGTGAGGAGGGAGCGCACGCACTTGTGTGTGTGTCTGTGGGTGTCTGTGGGTGCACGTGTGTGGCTCGTGAAGGACGCTACTGGGCAGTTGGGAGGCAGTCGCCCTCCCAACAACAACGGAGGGCGGAGGAGCGACGCTCACAACAACGAGCGGAGCGCCGGGTGGCTAAAGCACAGCAAGTTGGCACAGTAGGGGGCACAGGTGGTGCATCAGCCAGTCATCTCGGTTATCTCGGTCAGTCGACCCGTGGCACCAGCTGGGTCTGCCCAGTGACCTCCTGCCAGCGGGCGTTCGACACTTCACGTGGCCTCAAGGTGCACTTGGCCTGGCACAAGCGTCGTGGTGACGTCACCGCCACTTAGTGGTGAATGGCGGTTGTTGTTGTTGTTGCACGTGTGTAGTGGGGAGCGGTGGTGTAGCGGTTAGCGCGCTGCGCTACGAACCTGGCGACCAGGGTTCGATTCCCGCTCACGGCCAACACCGGTGACGATCATCTGAACCGGTCCTTCCTCTAGGTCGACTCGGCCTCAAACGAGTACCTGGTGCGGTGTGTAGTAAACATCGCCACTGGGGAGACAAAGGCGACCGGGCGTGGTGTTGTCTTTGTACGTGATGCTCGCTGACGCCGCCGTGTGTGTGTTTGTGCGCGCGCGTGGCGAGTTAGACCATGCAGCAGCTCACCGACCACCACTACGACAAGCTCACCGTGCCGGACGACGGCGCCGCCAACTGCGTGTACGCACGGCTCGGCAACAAGGGGCACGCGCTCTTGCACGCGTCCGGCGAGGACTACCCCGAGTCTGCCAAGGTGACCCCCGCTCGCCCGCCCGCCCGCCCGCTCGCTCGTTCATCTCCTTTTGATTTCCATGTCGCTGATTCACACATCCGTCTGCTCAGCAACTCAACTCTCATTCGCTTGCCCACACGCTCCACTTATTCATTCATTCACCTACCTACCTGCCTAGAAACTCAACTCTCATTCGCTTGTCTACACACTCCACTCATTCATTCGTTCACCTACCTACTTGCTTGGCAACTCAACTCTCATTCGCTTGCCCACACACTCCACTCATTCATTCATTCACCTACCTACCTGCCTAGAAACTCAACTCTCATTCGCTTGCCTACACACTCCACTCATTCATTCACCTACCTACTTGCCTGCCCAGAAACTCAACTCTCATTCGCTTGCCAACACACTCCACTCACTCATTAATTCGTTCACCTACCTACTTTCCTGCTCAGAAACTCAACTCTCATTCGCTTGCCTACAAACTCCACTTAGTCATTCATTCATTCACTTACCTACTTGCTCAGCAACTCAACTCTCATTCGCTTGCCTACACACTCCACTCATTCATTCACCTACCTACTTTCCTCCTTAGAAACTCAACTCTCATTCGCTGGCCTACACACTCCACTCATTCATTAATTCATTCACCTACCTACTTGCCTGCTCAGAAACTCAACTCTCATTTGCTTGCCTACACACTCCACTCATTCATTCATTCACCTACCTCCTCACCAACTGCCATATACTTACACCATTCAAGAACCTTTGCCAGTACCTAGCCACTCGTTTCATTCAACTCGCCCACCCACTTATTCATTTACCAAAATTGTCCCCCAACTTGCTCACTTGTGCTCTTTCACGCACTCGCCCCCCACATCCATTCTCGCTCGCCAGCTAAACTCTCATCACTGCACCTATTTTCTCATTCATTCATTCACCCACTTGGGCACTCACGATTTTGATCACTCGCTCACTGAACCACCCACCCGGTAACTCACTCGCACACAAACTCGCTCGCTCGCTCGCTCATTCATACGCTGCTTTACTTGACACCTTCACATTAGAGCTCGCTCTCACAATTTAGCCGACTCTCACGAATGTTCACACAAAGACAAAAGACCCCCCGTATAGCTGATAACCGACTGTAGGGGCAAGTGCTGCTACCTATGAAGGCTGGAACGGCACACGAGGGGGTGGGTGGCCAGCAACCACGCCCGACCGCCTTTGTCTCCCCAGTGGCGATGTTTACACACCGCACCAGGTACTAATTTCAGTCTGAGTCGACCTAGGGGAGGCCCAGGACCGGTTCAGATAACCGTCACCGGTGTTGGCCGTGAGCGGGAATCGAACCCGGGTTGCCGGGTTTGTAGCGCAGCGCGCTAACCGCTACACCACCGCTCCCTACTCTCACACACAGACACACACTCACTCTGACTTGCGTAAAACACACTCTCCCCCCCTTCTCTCTCACCTCCAATATCTCCACGTGGTGGCAGGCGTTTGAAAAGCTGAAGGATTACGCCCTCATCCCGGTGTCCAACTCGGAACTGGCGAAGGTGAACGGTGCTCTCACGTGCTGCTCGGTGCTCATCAACAAGCGCCACCAACTGTGACGTCACCCCACCTGGCCCCCTCCCTTCCTCCCTCCCTCCTCACCGATCACGGTCAACCACGCTCGCTCGCTCTCTCACGTACGCTCGCACACAATCGCCGCACGCTCCTTCACACGCCCAATGCTCGTCCCCAATTGCCCCTAACCCCCCCCCGCTGATGTCAGAGTTGATCACCAGGCAGCAGCGATGAAGGCTCATTAAGCACGACGCAACCACAGCGGCCACTTCTAACCGACCAAGCTGCCTCATGCGGCTCTGATGGCACTCGGCGCTGCGTGACGCTGAAGATGCTGCAAAGTTGCACGCCCGCCTCGCTGGGGACTGGAGAATCGGTGGATGTAGGTGAAAGGGTCAAATACGTGAAGGTTTATAGAACACGATGGTTATGCCATCATGCACAAATACAGCAGTGGGGGGAGGGGATGTGGGTCGGTTAATGGGTCGGATTTATGCGACGGTCGGATATGCAACGTTGCACGACGGTGGGTCCCACAGTACCATCACAATACAGCGGCGTTTTATCCGTCTGTGGTGTTGCCGGGCATCGTTCCGATATCGGCAGAAATTTCTCAGAGACCCAGAAAACAAACCACAGCCCCAAATGCTTTCCGTGAGCCAACCAATTTGATCAGATGCGCAATACATTGAGCTGGATTTACATATCGATTATCAGTTGCATGACGCAATACGAGTTGGGGGAGCCCAAAAAAAGTTAAGTTAAGTTCGCCTCTGCACCAGTGTGGTGCCGCTGAACGGGAAGTGATGAGGGGGGGGGGCGGCGGGCCTTGGCGAAGTCATCGGCATCGTCAGCTCACCGTCACGCCGCGTGTGGCCTCCTGGGGGGGGTGGGGGGGGCGACGTGTTTTTAAAGGGAGCGCTGAGTAATCGCCCACAAAAAAAAATGGATTTTATAATTCGTGATAAAAAGTTTTTGGCGCAAGTATTTGTGCCGTAACCCTCCGCCACCACCCGACACAGCCAGTAAATTTAACACGTAGGCTTTCGCGACCAATATTATTCACCATTCTGGCGAATTGCCCGATGATACTGGATGCAATTACCAGCGAAACGTCGTACTCAAATTGTAAATTGTTGTGGTTTCACGCTTCAACACACCGGTGGGCTAAAGCAGTGAACTAATTGTCTTTTGTCAACGTGACACTTTTTTACTGATTGGCCGTGTCGGGTGGTGGAGGGTTACGACACATTTATAAATAACGCGATCTAAGCCCAAAAACGTTGATTATGAACAGCCAGTAAAGGTTGTCACGTAAACAAAGCGAGAGAGCCTACGTGTTAAGCCGATTTGTAATTCTTGTTAAAACAACAATTAACCGTAAATTTCGATTTAAAGCTTTCGTGACTGCAGGGATTCATCTTCTTGGTTCTTTCGGTAAAGTCACGTAGAAGGGAAGTAATAAAATAATAAAAATAAAACATAACAAAATAATTCTCACGACGTTTCGGCCACAACGCTACTTGCGTTGTGGCCGAAACCTGTTTTCCACCTGAAGACGGCTGCTTGCGTTGTGGCCGAAACGTCGTGAGAATTATTTTATTATGTTTTATTTTTATTATTTTATTACTTCCCTTCTACGTGAATTTACCGAAAGAACCAAGAAGATGAACAATTAACCGACCCTTAAATTGACCAATCGCAGCTCCAGTAAATGCTCGTGTAGCGTCCAGAACAACTCTGGTCATCGCCCTGCTGAGGCTGCTTGTAATTGCTGGCGAAACGTCACCGGTACTTGAATTGCAAATGTTGTCGATTTGCTCTCCACCACACCGGTGTGCTACTACCAGTAACGAATTGGCACGTTTTGTTTACGTGACGGACCTTACTAATGGGCTGTTTTCAGTTTCATTTATTTGGTGTAGCCCCGTGAGCCATTCGGCTCTTGAATCGGGTGCAACCGCAAAAAAACATGAACAAGAAAACATCTCCCCGACAGACCTGGTCTTCACCTGAGGACGGCTGCTTGCGTTGTGGCCGAAACGTCGTGAGAATTATTTTATTATGTTTTATTTTTATTATTTTATTACTTCCCTTCTACGTGACTTTACCGAAAGAACCAAGAAGATCTTAAAGTGACTATGTGACTATGCGCAAACAGAAAATCCAGGAAAAAACCCGCAAAATCTTCCAGACAAAGCACCGTGTCGGGTTGATGGCGGGTTTAACAACAAGTATTTATGCGATCTAACCCAAAAAAAACCTTGTGGATATTGGTCGCGAAAAAGCCTACTACGTGTCAAACCGACTCCCAGCATGATGGTATTATCTTTTTAGCCATTTGCTTCATAGTTATTTTAGAGTCTCGACACCTGCCACGATGGATAATAGCCAAGTTTGGAATTTTTATCTCCCAAGTTCTGATCCAGAACGCGCCCATCGGTGCCACGTCCTGAAACGACGGATTCGTTCCGGATCTCCTGAGGGCAAAGCGAGATCCACAGAAGCAGATGTCACAAAAATACCTCTCTGAGATTGCTTCTGTGGATTAGAAGCAATCTCAGAGAGGTAGATTATTCTGGTGAGTTTGGCAAACGACAAATGCGTGGTTTTGGTAAGAGAAGCCTGCAAATGATGGGTTGGCAATCGCCTGTGATATGTTAATGAAAATATGGGTTCTGATATTCGCTCGTTTCTCAGTCCACTTGTCCCGGGTAAGGATATCCAGACCTCCCTCACCCTGGCGAGACTCCTAGCGCTTCCTTGGGGAATTCCCAGGAGGGTTTCCCAGGCCAGCTGAGCGACATCGTCCCGCCAGCGTATCCTGGGGTCTTCTGATATCCGAAGGAAAAATCTACAATTGATTGAAAGCGTTTCTGTGCTCTCGGGGGGCTGATCTTGTCCCTTTTTAGGCTAGGATCGCAGAAAAAACCGTCGCATATGTATTCAAATATTAAACTCTACACAACGCACTTCAGCGCCACACACACCCCGCGAACTTGGGCACACCCATACCAGGCTACAAACTCTGGGAAACAATGTTTTTGGGGGCGTGATTGCAGATAATTTAACTTGTGAACATGTGAATCTGTGATGAGTATTTAACAATCTGATTTTCCGATCCGAATCGTGCATGCATTTGTTTCGAATGGCTTCTGTCATTCCGATTGGCCTATAATTCCAGTGTCGGGACACTGAGCCCAGCACAGACCCTGGGTGTCTCTCAGGACACTTTATTTTTAAAGTGTCCATCGTATTGCCAGTGTTGATGCCCATGATTAATACTGCTCCGTCAAGTATTATGCATTTTAGGCCGAGATGAGCTTGTAGAACCAGGTAAGGTGCCAGTTACTACTCGTAATACGCGCGGTGGTCAGGGGCAATCTGGGTAACATGGAGATTGCATTGTAGTAGTAGGTTTTTACCCTTTTAAACTGGTACAAAACTAACACCTTTATACAAGGCATCATGTTTGCAATAACCACAAGTAGTCAAAAATGCAAACAAAAAGAAGCAACTCTGATAATGATAATAATATGCACTGTCCTTGAAGTTGATTGGTCCACACCCGAGAGACGGCTTTCTTTAGATGCCTTGTATAAAGGTGTCAGTTTTGTACCAGTTTAAAAGGGTAAAAACCTACTACTATATTTTGCCACTGGTAAAAGAGATCTCATAATGGAGATTGCAGTTGAGTGCGCAATCTATTACCACACATTACCGATCACACACACGTGTACTATTGCTGTTTTACGATATTTTTTTTTTCTTCTTACCAAGCAAGGCCCACTGAGATATGTATCTCTTTTTCATAAGCGACCTAGCCACGAACAAAAGCTCAATGAAGTGGATTGTCACGTGGAAATTGATAGCAGCCAAATACTCTCAACCCATGATGTTGATTCTAAATGTGGAGGGGAAAACAACCGCAGCAGGACCCGGAGAAAATGAACACGCACATCCGTGCCGTGCGATCATGGAGCCAACGCGGAATTTTCCGCTGGATATTTGCCGTTGGCCGAGCTGAAACCAATCTGTGATACTCTGGCCTGACAAGACATCCGAATTTAGCTTGGAGGTGGGGGGGCGTTCTCGACGGGCATTGCGCCCATCTATGGTACTGGCACGGGTCTTGCTCGTGCAGTGGAAAATCAAAACCCGTGCTTCGTCACCTGTGGGGTGGGAAGAGTGAGCTTAAATGGCTGTGGCATTCGGGTTAGATTAGCACGGCTGGCTACATACATTGAGCACTGGTTGAACCAGTAAGCCAGTAACTCTGGGAGGCCCTGGGGTCTGCCGCTGTCACCGAATTGATGGCTGCAGCAAAACACCCGGGGTCAGGCATCTCAAGAGCACCTGAAATTTCAATGGTGATGGAACAAATTGCCTGCCACTTCCTTGGGGGTGAACACTGCCGTCAGCTGTCAAGCGCGGCGGGGGTTTAGCAGTCGGTCGGGAGTCCGGTCGCAGGCATTCCTACGAGTGAAATGCGGCGTAGTACGTCACGTACTCAAATTCCGCTGGTTGGACCGATGTGTCTGCGGACGTTTGAACGTCCGTGGAAAATGTAAAGTGGCAGCGTCATTTCGCGCAAAATTGGTGACGGGACTAAGAAAAATATGGCAAACTGGTTCAAACATTGGGAAATGCTTCACTGTGCTTTAGGAGTGAGCAAAACGTGAAGTGAGATTAAGAATATATTCCCGTGTGAAAACGGTCGGATTTGTGAAACGTCTGTAGGGTAACACACCCAGGGCTCAAATACTGCACTGGGTTTTTGCGCATGCGTTTAAGTGATCGGGCAAGTTACGTGACGGGTCGGATAGGCGACTTCGTATCGTACTCAAAGCCTCACGATTATTGTCTTCAGCCCGGTTAAACTCCTCAGCTGTGACCTGTAAAACGTCTTTGTCTGAGGCAGTTGAGAACCCTTGTTGTCATAGCCGAGATTGAAGTAGTCCATTAGTACAGACTTATGACTTGTAGCTGTACCACCTGAAGTTGGCATCACATCGTGGGGAGCGGTAGTGCAGCGGTCGGTGCGCTGCGCTACGAACCCGGCGATCCGGGTTCGATTCTTTCTCACGGCCAACACCAGGTGACGATTATCTGAACCGGTCCTGGGCCTCGCTGAGGCCGATTCGGCATCATGAGTACCTGGTGCGGTGTGTAAACATCGCCACTGGGGAGACAAAGGCGGCCGGGCGTGGTGCTGGCCACCCACCCTCTCGTGTGCCGATCCAGCCTTTGTCAGTGCCACTCACTCACAGCACTTGCCCCAATAGTCTTAAGGCTACACGGGGTGTCTTTGTTTGGGAATCACATTACCCGTTACAATTCTTTGAGTGGCCAATATCGGATAAGATTATTGCAATACCCATTTTAAATCAATGGAGCTACAGTATCATGTAATTCGCTCTTCTAGGCGTGTAAATAAATCGGGCTCTGTGCCCAATGGACTTAGAGCGCAAGGCCCCTTAATGAACGGAGGGCATGACAGTGATTCAACTTGAGTAATTGACCTATCATGTCTAACGTCGAGCTTATCTTCCATGCGTGTGGGAACTAGTCAAAAATTAATCTGTCACAGGAAACATTTTTACAATTGATTTGGTAGTCAGTCATTCATCCTTTGGTGACCGAATTTTAAATGTCAATAAAAAGCCGTGTGCAGATGATGAATATATAAGACATTGTCTCAAACATCTGTTAAGTTTTACTTTGCTAACCTTACTAAGTATTATTATAGTTTTTCTTGCAACGCCATAACCTCAGATCAATGTGTTCTACTGAGAATTACTAAACTTAACTGTGAAAGTTCTTGTCCGTGAATTTAAATCAGAATATGAAAATAAAATATTGCAGCGTTATCGTCAACCAATTATTCTATATATAACAAACAGAATCGTATCCTGTGACGGCATCGACAATTTTATTTTTGGCCGATTTTTATTCTCGCTTAAACTCGCTCCGGTCTTTGTGTCGCCAATGACAAGTGTTTATCGTGTGCAGCATTGAAGGCAGTTTCATTTCTTTTCATTGTCCCAAATGTAAAAAAGAGCATATTCCAGTCCCAAAATTTCCCATTTTCATTCGTAAAATAACGGAAGACTGCAATCCAAAAGACAGATCTTGACAGATATTCGTACCGAGACTAGACGCTGTCCCATGAGAATCCTGGACCCGAGTGTTTTAAGCGTTCTTCCTCGTTACAGGAAGCTTCAAACCAGAGGTCGCAACCGGGTACCCGATACCCGTACCTTACCCGATACCCGGCTACCCGCTTGCGACCCTGGTGTGGTCGGGTACGGGTAGACCGCGAGTCACTGGTGAGTCACCGTTTGTCACTCATTTCCCAACGTCTTGTCTCTTCTCACAATTCAAGTTCCTAGAATCAACCCACCCGCGCCTGCAACATGGCTTCGCAATCAGGAAAGCTGTCTCGGGTGTGGACCAATCAACTTCAAGGACAGTGCATACATTATCAGAGTTGTGTTTTTTGTTTGCATTATGACTGCAGGTATTGTGGTCTATGCAAACATGACTCCTTGTAAAAAAGGTGTCAGTTTTGTTGCCGAGATAGAAGGGTAAAAAAAACCAATTATCATATTTTTTACTGGCAAATGAGGTTCCAATGGTGTAAAAAACTGGTTGGTTCCACATGTTAGCCCACTTAAACGTGCTCCAGTAGTGTAAACTAATTGTTTGGTGATACGCTTGAGCAGTGTAGTGCATAAAAACACGAAACGTGTTCCGTGTCAATAACATCGTGGCCTTCAAAGTGAACTATACAATAACACGTACATCATTGATGTAAATTATGGATTTAAAGCGATGGATTTGTGCCTGTCATGTGACCTGTAATATTTCTTTTTAATGCCACCGTGCTATTGAGGAATGTGCACTCTATGAACTCATACCCCAATTCTGCAAAGCACTGCAGCATGCATGCCTTGTGGCTCCCACATCGCATGTGCAATGCTTTCAGCCCTGTGACAATAGGTTTTCCCCCTTTTTTCTGGCAACAAAACAGCTGTGTTAAGATGTTTAAAACACCCAAACTGAAACCTTTTAACAAGGAATCATGTCTGCATTAACCACAATGCTTGTGGTCAGAATGCGAACCACAAGTATTGTGGTTAATGCAGACATGATTCCTTGTTAAAAGGTTTCAGTTTGGTGTTTTCATATCTTAACACAACTGTTTTGTTGCCAGAAAAAAGGGGGAAACCTCTTCTCATATTTTGGTACTGGCAAAGGAGGTCCCATGATGTAGCTCTCAGCCCTGTCTAGACCACCAGCTCAACAGAACTACAATGTATTGTTTAGGCCACTATGCAGAAGAAAATGTCATTATTACCCTAAACTGTACAAGGTCAATGAATCATGAAGGGTGTTTGATCATTTTAAATAATGGTGAAGATAATAACATTTAAAATTTGCGGCGAGTTGACAGAACCACTTAAATTCCACTCCAAAAAAGCCACAACGAAAACAAACTCGCACTCAATAATACTGTGGCCTTGACAGAAGTACAGAGGAGGTGACATTTCAGGCAATTGGCCTTAACATCCTACCGACCTCTGGCCTCCGTGCTGCCCTGTTACGCGTTGTTCTTTCAAGGCCATGGTGTTATTGACAAGAAGTGTTTGATTGTTGTTTTGTGATTTTCGCGCTACCGCCACGGCAGGGTTGCCACCCAGATCATGTTTTTACTCTGGAAGGACGTAACTTCTGAAGCAAACCCAAGTTTTAAATCTACGTCGTCGATAAGAACGGAGTCTTTTTGGCGAATTGAGATGTCAACGTGGCATGCACGGTGATCCATCTCCGCCGTTTATATGGTTGTGATTTCTTGTTAATCTCACCCCCCAAAATAACTGCTCTCTGAGGATTCGTTTTTGTAGATTTATCGCGAAGCAATTCTCTGCGCACAATTCCTTGCACCGCTCTCAGTCACGGTGCCAATAATGTAGCAGCTTCTGAGTGGTGTAACAATAACGCTTGCGTGTAAAGTTTTTTTTTAGTTCGGGGTTTTTGGTTGTGGTTTTTTTTCTGTCTCTAACGACTGCGCTCGTGTTTCAACTCGCCCTGCAATAATGATGATTCCTGTAGCCTTGTTAGTTTCACGAGTTTCTGACGCACACTCAAAAACGTGGCCATCACCTAATGTTTTTATTCAACCAAAATGGCCTCGTCGAGTGAGAGGGAAGGGGGGGGGGTCCTGGTTTGGCAATCTTGTGGCCACTTATTTGAACACGGCGAAGGGAAAAATCAAATCGGTACCCTGAGAACCCATCACATATGGGTGGATATGACACGGAAACTCAAACAATGAATCTTGATTTGACTGCAGGAATCCATACTCTTTGGTTCTTTCGGTAAACTCACGTCGGTATAAATTAAAATCAAATAAATCACGACGTTTCGGGCGCAACACAAGCGTCCGTCATCTTATTTTATAGCTACGTGACTTTACCGAAAGAACCAACGCGTATCAAACAATTAATTTATAAGCATCCTCTGTGTGCTTCCTCCAGACAGATTGAGACCAGTTGTTAAACCACCACCACTGCTGGTGCAGGCTTATTTGGTTGTGCCTCTGTACAGCTTTGTCATGCTGCTACGTGTTTGTTTGGCACAGCGTCCGACGTTTCGCTCCATGTTGTGGGAGCTTCTTCATGACCATGTTCTTCAGGAACTGAAGACGCTACCACCGCTCGCGGCGAAACGTCGGACATCGTGTGTTGGGCAACAAACGGCGGCACAACCCGGAAACATGCGCTTTAACTTCCCACGTGACCACAGGCCTCCATCACAAAGAGACCCCAAAACTGTTAAATATCAGCGACGGCCTTTCTCTTGGTTAAATAAAGAACATCACGTGGTATACTCTGCACACACAAGACAAAGATCCCCCGTGTAGCCTTAACAGACTGTAGGGGCAAGTGCTGTTAGCGAGCACCTATGAAGGCCGGAACGGCACACGAGGGGGTGGGTGGCCAGCACCACGCCCGACCGCCTTTGTCTCCCTAGTGGCAATGTTTACACACCGCACCAGGTACTCATTTGAGGCTGAGTCGACCTAGGGGAGGCCCAGGACCGGTTCAGATAATCGTCACTGGTGTTTGCCGTGAGCGGGAATCGAACCCGGGTCGCCAGGTTCATAGCGCAGCGCGCTAACCACTACACCACCACTCCCCACACACACACGTACGCACACACACTACTATATAACAAGGTGTTAGTGCCATCAACTTGTATTGTTTTGCTTCTGCCTTGGTAAGGACGTGGATTGTTCACAGCTAATGGGGATTCCTATCAGCTGAACTGCAATGCGAGTGAGCCAACCGCTATCCCACCCATCGCCCCAGCACCTGTGTACAATGTTCCGTGTGCAAGGGGTAACCCCCGCCTCCTAACCCCCCCCCCCAACCCTCTCCACCCAACACTGCTTTGCCCATGGATGGTGCTTTTATTCAAATTAGCGCACGACGAGATTTAACAAATAATAAAAACAAATATTCCAGCAGCGTAGTGGCGTCAGCGTGTCCTTTGTTTCTCGTCTCACTGGGAACATTGACAGCTGATGTCTCTCTCCGTGGTCGAAGTGTCCACTCTGGGTATGCGTCGATACGTTTGCATCTCGCCATGGGGGGGGGGGGGGGGGAGAGAAATGAAACCTAAAAACGAAACAATTTTTTATTTTTCGTAAAGTCACGTAGAGGGGAAACAATAAAATAATACAAATAAAACGATAAAATTCTCACGACGTTTTTTTTCCCCAAACATTTTCTTGCTGTGGTTTTCACACCCGATGATTAATTGCTTGTGTTGTAATCGAAACGTCGTGAGAATTTTATTGTTTTATTTTTATTATTTTATTAATTCCCTTCTGCGCGGGAGCCAACTCCACCTCTGCTCCAGATTTGAAACAAACAAAAAAATGGCTCATTTTTTTTACTACATAAAAAAAAGGGCTGCTCTTGCTTTGGTTTCAGACCCCAGCTCTGCACTGCGCTTGGTTAAAGCGCCCCATTGATACCACGCTGCTGCTGATGATTCGGAGCACGGGCAAAACCTGCCGCCACGTGCATCATCAAAGGCCACTCTCCTGGCTGTAAACAATCGTGACATGGTGGCAACCCCCTGGCTGTAACCAACACAAAAAAAATCACTGGGACACGCCGACAAAGATACGGCGGCACCCTCCGATTTGCCGGGATAATTCGCGAAAATAAATCGGCACACAACACGCTGCCTCCTTCCCATGTTCGTGTCTTCACGTAGCAACAAAAAAACGCGCAAGGACTTTAGCCCATCGGCCCACACGGCATTCTGGGAGTGCAAACTTACCAACAGCGTTTTGGGGTGAGAAAAAAAATGTAACCCACACTCTACCCCACCAAAGCGTGAACCCATTTAAACCGCTGGGCGTACAGAGGCAGACTTGTGATTGAAGACGTTTGCATCGTTTTTCGGCAATTTGAACGGATACACTTGATCTATTTTAAATTAGCACTCGATTTTTTGTATTTATTGTTGTAACTTTATGATGCCCGTGCCCTCTACTGGACCATCTGTGGGGAGAAAAAAAAAACCCAAAAAGAGCTTCACATCTCATCGAATTTCTCCCAAGATAAAGATCCTGGTTCTTTCAGTAAAGTCACGTCGGTAAAATAAAATAAAAGATAAAAAAAATCACGATGTTTCGATTGCAACACAAGCAATCATCATCAGGTGTGACAACCACGGCAATACATTTTCTTGCAAGAAATGTTACTGCTGTGGTTGTCACACCTGATGACGATTGCTTGTGTTGCAATCGAAACGTGATTTCATTTATTTCTTTTTTATCTTTTATTTTTTATTTTCTTTACCTACGTGACTTTACCGAAAGAACCAAGAGTATGGATCCTTGCAGCCACGAAAACTTCAAATCTACAATAAAGATCCTGTTACAGAGTTGCCCTCTGATGGCGGCACTTGGGGATGCTGCCGTGGTGTGAGGCTGGAGGACATCGCACTCACAGGTTCGAAGACCCTCCTCAGGTAACCACAAGAAGTATTGCACTTTCACAAAATCGGCAAATGGCCCGCGATATATTTACGCTTAACAAAAAGACGGGGTTAGTTTCTCCCTTCGACACGTGGTATTCCACACCTGGTATTCGACACGTGGTATTCGACACGTGGCATTCGACACGTGGCGTTCGACACGTGGCGTTCGACACGTGGCGTTCGACACGTGGCGTTCGACACGTGGCGTTCCACACGTGGCGTTCCACACCTGGCGTTCGACACGTGGCGTTCGACACGTGGCGTTCGACACGTGGCGTTCGACACGTGGCGTTCGACACGTGGCGTTCGACACGTGGCGTTCGACACGTGGCGTTCGACACGTGGCGTTCGACACGTGGCGTTCGACACGTGGCGTTCGACACGTGGTGTTCGACACGCGTTTTTGCAAGTCGGCTGCTCCGGTATCACCAGCTTGGCAGCTTTGGCAAATCCACCGCTGGACGTGTTCAATGACGGTGGCTGTTTGACCATACTTCACCACGCCTGGCAGTGCGTGTTTGACTGGTGCAGAGGTCGCAACCGGGTACCCTACCCGATACCCGGCTACCCGTACCCGGCCGGGTACGGGTACCCGTTTGCGACCCTGGTGCGGCCGGGTACGGGTAAGGAATCAAAACCCGTTTGCGACCTCTGTTGACTGGTGCAGAGGGGAGAAACTCACAATTGCACATCCGATTAGCACGTTTGGCTACGTACGGTGCGAAAGAAGTTCACCGTACATACTACCCACACTCAACACTGCACAGACTGCCCCTCCGATTAGCATGGTTGGCTGTGTACAATGTGAAATCAGTTTAACATACATACCGCCCAGACTCAACACTGCCCATAGACTCAACACTGCCCATAGACTCAACACTGCCCATAGACTCAACACTGCACCATAGACTCAACACTACCCATAGACTCAACACTGCCCATAGACTCAACACTTTACCATAGACTCAACACTGCACCATAGACTCAACGCTGCACCATAGACTCAACACTACCCATAGACTCAACACTGCCCATAGACTCAACACTGCCCATAGACTCAACACTGCCCATAGACTCAACACTGCACCATAGACTCAACACTACCCATAGACTCAACACTGCCCATAGACTCAACACTGCCCATAGACTCAACACTACCCATAGACTCAACACTGCCCATAGACTCAACACTACCCATAGACTAAACACTGCCCCTTAGACTCAACACTGCCCATAGACTCAACACTACCCATAGACTCAACACTGCCCATAGACTCAACACTACCCATAGACTCAACACTGCCCATAGACTCAACACTGTCTATAGACTCAACACTGCCCATAGACTCAACACTACCCATAGACTCAACACTACCCATAGACTCAACACTGCCCATAGACTCAACACTGCACCATAGACTCAACACTACCCATAGACTCAACACTGCCCATAGACTCAACACTGCCCATAGACTCAACACTGCCCATAGACTCAACACTGCCCATAGACTCAACACTGCCCATAGACTCAACACTACCCATAGACTCAACACTACCCATAGACTCAACACTGCCCATAGACTCAACACTACCCATAGACTAAACACTGCCCCTTAGACTCAACACTGCCCATAGACTCAACTCTACCCATAGACTAACACTACCCATAGACTCAACACTACCCATAGACTCAACACTGCCCATAGACTCAACACTGCCCATAGACTCAACTCTACCCATAGACTAACACTACCCATAGACTCAACACTACCCATAGACTCAACACTACCCATAGACTCAACACTGCCCATAGACTCAACACTGCACCATAGACTCAACACTACCCATAGACTCAACACTGCCCATAGACTCAACACTGCACCATAGACTCAACACTGCCCATAGACTCAACACTACCCATAGACTCAACACTGCCCATAGACTCAACACTGCCCATAGACTCAACACTGCACCATAGACTCAACACTACCCATAGACTCAACACTACCCATAGACTCAACACTGCCCATAGACTCAACACTGCCCATAGACTCAACACTGCACCATAGACTCAACACTACCCATAGACTCAACACTGCCCATAGACTCAACACTACCCATAGACTCAGCACTACCCATAGACTCAACACTACCCATAGACTCAACACTACCCATAGACTCAGCACTACCCATAGACTCAACACTACCCATAGACTCAACACTGCCCATAGACTCAACACTACCCATAGACTCAACACTACCCATAGACTCAACACTACCCATAGACTCAACACTGCCCATAGACTCAACACTACGCATAGACTCAGCACTACCCATAGACTCAACACTGCCCATAGACTCAACACTACCCATAGACTCAGCACTACCCATAGACTCAACACTGCCCATAGACTCAACACTGCACCATAGACTCAACACTGCCCATAGACTCAACACTGCCCACAGACTCAACACTGCCCATAGACTCAACACTACCCATAGACTCAACACTGCCCATAGACTCAACACTACCCATAGACTCAACACTACCCATAGACTCTACACTGCCCATAGACTCAACACTGCCCATAGACTCAACACCGCCCATAGACTCAACACTACCCATAGACTCAACACTGCCCACAGACTCAACACTGCCCATAGACTCAACACTACCCATAGACTCAACACTGCCCATAGACTCAACACTGCCCCTCCGATTAACGCGGTTGGCTACGTAGGGTGCGAAAGAAGTTCAGATGACATACACATACAGCTGGTTTCAAGGTTCAGGTACCACTTCGCCAATGGCGTTAGCCTTTGCCGGGATGGTAAACCGAGACTGTCGTTAACCGCTGTGCCACCGCTCACGATAACGCGCATCGATGCGCATCTGGTACAAAAAAAATCAAATCACGATTCGATTATTTTAAATGGAATCACGTACGATCACTTAGAAACATTTGCGATTAAAACCCATTCGCTTTTTTGGTTTTTTACTCCGAGAAAATATGTTCTCGCGGCGACGAGTGAACGTCGCAGCGATTGGATAACTAAACTCCGATAAAAAAATATCAATCACTGATGCTAAATCGTAGTGATTCATAGAATCAATATTCGGCGAGTCCTTTTGTAAGTCTAAGATATAGATTTAGAATGTTTGTACACGTGCGGTCGTGTGTGTTTGCTCTGTAAGGTGCCAATCAACACCAGGGACGGCCCTTGCGATCGGGATGGTTCCATCTCAAGCGAGTTTCCAGGCAAAACATATTTCAATGAAACAAAATAACTCCAAGTCGTCTCCACCACCACCACCACCACCTCCCCAACCAACACCACCACCAAAAACTCCACCACCCTCAAGCCTCAGGGTTCCTGCGCTGAGAGTTCACCCCCTGCCCCAGTCACAGCAGCTTGGCCAAGGGAACCTGCTGCTGCTCCTGCTGCTGCTGCTGATGCTGCTGCAGCAGGGGTTGAGGAAGCAGCGAGTGGTGGCGGTGGAGGAGAGGGGGGCGATGGTCGCCCCTCAAAGTGAGCCTGGATCTGCTCGAGGGATCGCCCTTTGGTTTCGGGAAGGGCGACGATCGTCAGCACGAACCCGGCCGCGCACACGCTGGCGAAGAACCAGAACGCGCCGGGGAAACCCAACCACTCCTGCACAAGGAGGGGGTGGTAGGGCACAAAGGGGAGGTCACAGTGGGGTCACAGGGGGAGGGAATCCATAGTATGAGTATGGGATTACAGCCCTGGTGGTGTTGGTGGTGGTGCTGGTGTAAGTGGTGATGGTGACGGTGGTTGTGATGATGTAGGTATGAGTGGTGGTGCAAGTGGTGATGGTGGTAGTGATGGTGACGGTGGTTGTGGTGCTGTAGGTATGAGTGGTGGTGCAAGTGGTGATGGTGGTAGTGATGGTGACGGTGGTTGTGGTGCTGTAGGTATGAGTGGTGGTGCAAGTGGTGATGGTGGAAGTGATGGTGACGGTGGTTGTGGTGCTGTAGGTATGAGTGGTGGTGCAAGTGGTGATGGTGGTAGTGATGGTGACGGTGGTTGTGGTGCTGTAGGTATGAGTGGTGGTGCAAGTGGTGATGGTGGTAGTGATGGTGACGGTGGTTGTGGTGCTGTAGGTATGAGTGGTGGTGGTGGTGGTATTGGTTGGCGCTGTTATTGCTGAAAATGTCTGTAGTGATGCTGATATTGGGGATGTTGTGAGTGAGAGTAATGATGGCGGCGGTAATCTTGGTGTTTGTGACGGTGCCGACGATGTTGTCGGTGCTGCGAATAGTAACGGCAGCGCTGCTGCTGACGACGCGATGATGCCCATGATGTTGACGGTACTGGCGATGGTGATGATGGTGATGATGGTGATGATGGTGTTGACGGTGATGACGGTGGTGACGGTGGTGACGATGGTGGTGATGGTGGTGATGGTGGTGATGGTGGTGACGGTGATGGTGGTGATGATGGTGGTGATGATGATGGTGGTGATGATGGCGCTGTACGTACGTACTAAAGTCTTTCGCACCATACGAAGCCAACCGCGCGAAATCGGAGGTGTGGGAAATCGGGAGATATGGGTGAATAATCTTGATGCCGCTGATGATGATGCTGCTGCTGGTGATGATGCTGATGATGCTAATGACAATGATGCTGCTAATGACAATTATGCTGATGATGATGTGGCTGATCCTGCTGCTGGTGATGATGCTGCTGCTGATGACGCTAATGACAACGATGCTGGTGATGATGCTGCTGCTGCCGCTGATGATGATGACGATGACGCTGCTGCTGCTGATGCTGATGATGATGTGGCTGATCCTGCTGCTACTGCTGCTGGTGATGCTGATGATGATACTGCTGGTGATGATGCTAATGACAATGATGATGATGTGGCTGATCCTGCTGCTGGTGATGCTACTGCTGCCGCCGCTGACGATGACGCTGCTGCTGGTGATGATGCTGATGACGCTAATGACAATGATGCTGGTGATGATGCTGATGACGCTAATGACAATGATGCTGGTGATGATGCTGATGACGCTAATGACAATGATGCTGGTGATGATGCTGATGACGCTAATGACAATGATGCTGGTGATGATGCTGCCGCCGCCGCTGATGACGATGACGCTGCTGCTGCTTCCGCGCGCTCCGCTTCTCACGCTGAAGTCGTGGAACTCCTTGGTGACGACGAACGCCGAGGTCCAGTTCACGGCGACGCACACACCGCTCGCGACCCCCCTCCAGCGCACGGGGAACACCTCGGACATCACGATCCAGGGGATGGGACCCCAGCCCAGCGAGAAGCCTACAACAGGTGGGACACGGGGAGGCAAGGGGAGGGACACGAGGGGACACGGTGAGACAATGCAAGGGGATATCACGATGCAGGGGATGTTGTCCTTGTGTGTCCGTGTGTTTGTGTGTGTGTGTAAGTATTGCCATTGGGGAGACAAAGGCGGTCGGGCACGTTCCGGCCTTCATCAGGTGCAGCTCGCTAACGGCACTTGCCCCCCCGACCAGCCTGTTAGAAGGCTGCACGGGGGACCTTTGTCTTTGCGTGCGCCCGCACCTACGATGTAGAGGAGCATGCTGGCGAGCGCCAGCCAGCCGAGCGAGCCGGTGCTCGCCGCCCCCTCCATCGCCAACCCATGGTCCGGGGCCCCGCCGGCGTACGGCAATGCAAGGTCCAGGGCGCCCAGCGTGCCGTTGCCGCCCGACCCCGTCAGCTTGAAGTAGGCTCCAAAGGTCGCGGCGCTGGCGGCCATGATGACCCCTGGCGGGCGGGGCGGGTGGGGTGGGTGGGACGGGTTGGGGGGAGAGAAATGAAACCCAAAAACTAAACTATTTTTTATTTTTCGATTTAAAGCTTTCGTGACTGCAGGGATTCGTATCGTTGGTTCTTTTCGGTAAAGTCACGTAGAAGGGAAATAATAAAATAATATTTTGTTTTATATTTCTATTATTTTATTATTTTCCTTCTACGTGACTTTACCGAAAAGAACCAAGAATATGAATCCCTGCAGTCACGAAAGCTTTAAATAAAAACGAAACTATGTTTTATCTTAAATCTTGACTTAAAGCTTCTTTCGTGACTGCAGGGATTCATATTCTTGGTTCTTTCGGTAAAGTCACGTAGAAGGGAAATAATAAAATAATGAAAATCTCACGACGTTTTTTTTTTCCAAAAATTTCTCGCTGTGGCTTTCACACCCGATGACGATTGCTTGTGTTGCAATCGAAACGTCGTGAGAATTGTATTTTTATTATTTTATTATTTCCCTTCTACGCACACGTGGGGAGGATGACTTCAACGCTCAACGTCGCCCCTGTATGTCCGAGCAGCGTTGCCAAAAGAACACTACTGTTCCCAACAATGAATGATATTCGTCTATAAACAAAATTTTGTTTTACTTTACCAGTTAAGGCCCCGACTACGGAGCTATTTAGCTATTTTTCAGTAGCGACCACCTAGCTTTCACAAACGATAACACAGCGAAGCGGCTTATCATCGCGTAGAAATGTACAGCAGCCAAAGATTCGAAACGCGCGTTTCTAAATGTGGAGAGAAAAAGCAGAGGACTCGGAGAAAAAGCCACGCACACACGGGGAGAGAGAAAGAGAGACGCAAACTCCAAATATACAGGAGCAGGCGTCAGGGTAAGGATCGAGCCCACGACCTCCTGTACACCAGGCGAGGTAGTTAACATCTCCAAGCCACCGTGATGATGATGAGAGAGAGAGACACGCAAACTCCAAATATACAGCTGCAGGCGTCAGGGTAAAGATCAAGCCCACGACCTCCTGTACACCAGGCGAGGTAGTTAACATCTCCTAGCCACCGTGATGATGATGAGAGAGAGACACGAGTAAGAGAGTAAGTGTGAGTGAGTGTGAGTGAGTAAGAGAGTGAGTAAGTGTGAGTGAGTGTGTGTGAGTGAGTGAGTAAGAGAGTGATAGTGAATGAGTGAGTGTGAGTAAGAGAGGAGTGAGAGTGAGTGAGTAAGAGAGTGAGTGAGTGAATGAGTGAGTGTGAGTGAGTGAGTAAGAGAGAGAGTGAATGAGTGAATGTGAGTGAGTGAGTGAGTGAGTGTGAGTGAGTAAGAGTGAGTGAGTGTGAGTGAGTGAGTGAGTGTGAGTGAGTGAGTGAGTGAGTGTGTGTGAGTGTGTGCGAGTGAGTGAGTAAGAGAGTGAGTGAGTGTGTGTGAGTGTGTGTGAGCGTGTGAGTAAGAGAGTGAGTGAGTGAGTGAATGAGTGTGTGTGAGTGAATGAGTGAATGAGTGAGAGAGTAAGAGAGTGAATGTGTGAGTGAGTGTATGAGTGAGTGAGTCCCGGAGCGCCGGGCCTGGTGACAAACCGGAGAGACAGAGCAGGAGCTTGCGGCCGGCACGGTCCATGAGTGAATGAGTGAGTGTGAGTGAGTAAGAGAGAGAGTGAATGAGTGAGTGTGAGTGAGTGTGTGAGTGAGTAAGAGAGTGAATGAGTGAGTGTGCGAGTGAGTGAGAGAGAGAGTGAATGAGTGAGTGTGAGTGAGTAAGAGAGAGAGTGAATGAGTGAGTGTGAGTGAGTGAGTGTGTGAGTGAGTAAGAGAGTGAGTGAGTGTGTGAGTGAGTAAGAGAGTGAGTGTGTGAGTGAGTAAGAGAGTGAGTGAGTGAGTAAGAGAGTGAGTGAGTGAGTCCCGGAGTGCCGGGGGTAGCGACGAACCGGAGAGACAGAGGAGGAGCTTGCGGCCGGCACGGTCCATGAGGAACCCAGAGAGGAGCGTGACACCAACCTGCACCGCGGCGATCATCACGGGCGCCTCCGCACTGTTCTGCACACACGTGACACACACGTGACACACACACGTTACACACATGCACACGTACACACACATATACACACGTTACACACGTTATACGCAAACACACACACACACACAAGTACACACATACACACACATATACATACGTTACACACGTTATACGCAAACACACACACACACAAGTACACACATACACGTTACACACACGTTGCACACGTTACACACACGTTACACACACGTACAGACACATACACACACGTATACACGTTACACATACATACACACGCGAACACATACGTACACACACGTTACACACACGTACAGACACATACACACACGTATACACGTTACACATACATACACACACGAACACACACGTTACACACGTCACTCGCCACCGAACGCGATTTCTAATCCCGCACCTCCGATTAGCGCGGCTGGCTACGTACGGCGCGAAAGAAATTCAACACACAAGGACAAAAGATCGCCCGCAGAGCCTGAAGGGACTGTCGGGGCAGGCGCTGTTAGAGCGACCATGAAGGCCGGCACGGCACGCGAACGGCAGAGGTCGCAAACGGGTTTTGATTCCTTACCCGTACCCGGCCACACCAGGGTCGCAAACAGGTACCCGTACCCGACCGTACCCGTACCCTACCCGTACCCTACCCGTACCCGGCCGGGTACGGGTATCGGGTACCCGATTGCGACCTCTGGGATGAAGCCGTGTTGCAGGCGCGGGTGGGTTGATTCTAGGAACTTGAATTGTGAGAAGAGACAAGACGTTGGGAAATGAGTGACAAACGTCTTCTTGGTTTTTTCGGTAAAGTCACGTAGAAGGGAAGTAATAAAATAATTAAAATAAAACATAATAAAATGAAACAATTCTCACGACGTTTCGGCCACAACGCAAGCAGCCGTCCTCAGGTGAAGAAAGAGAGAGTGACAAAGAAAGAAAGAGTGACAAACGGTGACTCACCAGTGACTCACGGCCTACCCGTACACGTACCCGGCCGCACCAGGGTGACAAACGGGTCAAGGCGCTCTTCCCCCTCCAACCCAGCAGCTTAAATATACGCTGCCAAGCCTGGTGGTGTTTCATTCAGACGCAGTCTTTCCGACAGACCTGTTCTTCACCAGAGGACGGCCGCTTGCGTTGTGGCCGAAACGTCGTGAGAATTATTTTATTATGTTTTATTTTTATTACTTTATTACTTCGCTTCTACGTGACTTTACCGAAAGAACCAAGAAGATGAATCCCTGCAGTCACGAAAGCTTTCAATCGAAAGTCATATTCTTCTTCTTGGTTCTTTCGGTAAAGTCACGTAGAAGGGAAATAAAAGACGCTGTCTTTCCGACAGACCTGGTCTTCACCTGAGGACGGCTGCTTGCGTTGTGGCCGAAACGTCGTGAGAATTATTTTATTATGTTTTATTTTTATTACTTTATTACTTCGCTTCTACGTGACTTTACCGAAAGAACCAAGAAGACTTTGTCCGCGTCATCGTTCCGTGTGCTCGTCACCTGGATGTGCGCTGCCCTGAAGATGGACTCTGCGTACAGCATCACCGCGTTGATCCCCGAGAACTGCTGCAGCGTCATCAGCAGCATGGTGACGGCCAGCGGCTTGTACAGGACAGGCATGCGCAGCTCCCTCCAGCTCAGCCGCTCCTGCACGGAGAAGGACGTCATCATCAGCATCATCATCATCATCAGCATCATAATCAGTATCATCAGCATCATCATCAGCATCATCATCAGCATCATAATCAGTATCATCATCAGCATCATCATCAGCATCATAATCAGCATCATCAGCATCATAATCAGTATCATCAGCATCATCATCATCAGCATCATAATCAGTATCATCAGCATCATCATCAGCATCATAATCAGTATCATCAGCATCATCAGCATCATCAGCATCATCAGCAGCATCATCATCAGCAGCAGCACGGTTACGGCCAGCGGCTTGTACAGGACGGGCATGTGCAGCTCCCTCCAGCTCAGCCGCTCCTACACGGTGAAGGACGTTATCATCAGCATCAGCAGCATCATCAGCATCAGTATCATCAGCAGCATCATCAGCATCAGTATCATCAGCAGCATCATCAGCAGCACGGTCACGGCCAGCAGCTTGTACAGGAGGAGGAGAGAGAGACAGTGTGGGTTGAGTACGAAGAGGAGGAAGAGAGAGAGAGACAGGGTGGGTTGAGCATGAGGAGGAGGAGGAGGAGGAAGAGAGAGAGAGACAGGGTGGGTTGAGCATGAGGAGGAGAGAGAGACCGGAATGATTGAGAAAGCAGCGGGGCAAGATCACAACATTTATTTACACTGCACAAGGAATCCGATGAGCTATGAAGCTCTACTTAACACATGTCCAGCAGAAGGCGACACGTAGAAAGGTCCGAGAGTGGTGAGATACAGTGGGCAGAGGTCGCAACCTTGTACCCGATACCCGTACCCTACCCGATACCCGGCTACCCGTACCCGGCCGGGTACGGGTAGCCGTTTGCGACCCTGGTGCGGCCGGGTACGGGTACGGGTAGGCCGTGAGTCACTGGTGAGTCACCGTTTGTCACTCATTTCCCAACGTCTTGTCTCTTCTCACAATTCAAGTTCCTAGAATCAACCCACCCGCGCCTGCAACACGGCTTCATCCCAGAGGTCGCAATCGGGTACCCGTACCCGTACCCTACCCAATACCCGGCCGGGTACGGGTAGCCGGGTATCGGGTAGGGTACGGGTACTCGTTTGCGACCCTGGTGCGGCCGGGTATGGGTAAGGAATCAAAACCCGATTTAAAGCTTTCGTGACTGCAGGGATTCATCTTCTTGGTTCTTTCGGTAAAGTCACGTAGAATGGAAATAATAAAATAAGTCATTCAGACTCTGTCTTCTCGACAGACCTGTTCTCCACCCGAGGACGGCTGCTTGCGTTGTGGCCGAAACGTCGTTTAGAATTATTTTATCACGTTTTTATTTTTATTATTTTATTATTTCCATTCTACGTGACTTCACCGAAAGAACCAAGAAGATGAATCAAAACCCGTTTGCGACCTCCGACAGTGTGGCAAGACCACGAAGAGATTTGTCGGCCTAGGCTGATGAGGGCGAGGTTAACGACCTGCTGCTGCTGCTGCTGCTGCCCTTGCCGGATGAGCCGGATCTCGGTGCGGACGTCCACGGCGTCTCCCCGCAGCACCGTCAGCGCCGCCACCGCCTCCGCTCGGCGCCGGGGGCGGCTCAGCAGGAACCGCGGAGACTCCGGCACGACGGCCACAAGCAGCAGTAGCATCAGCGTGGGCGGCACAGCGCACAGCACGGCCAGCCAGCGCCAGCCAAGGATCAAGCCTCACCAGCGGAGAGGAGAGGCGGGGCAGGGGTGGGGTGTACGTTGAACTTGTAAGTAGCCAGCCGCGCTAATCGTAGGTGCGGGGGGGGATGGACTGCAAATTAAACACAAGAATTCTAGATTTGAAGCTTTTGTGACTGCAGGGATTCATCTTTTTGGTTCTTTCGGTAAAGTCACGTAGAATGGAAATAATAAAATATGAAAATAAAACATAGTACAATAATTCTCACGACGTTTCGGCCACAACGCAAGCAGCCGTCCTCAGGTGAAGAGGACGGCTGCTTGCGTTGTGGCCGAAACGTCGTGAGAATTATTTTATTATGTTTTATTTTTATTATTTTATTATTTCCATTCTACGTGACTTTACCGAAAGAACCAAGAAGATGAATCCCTGCAGTCACGAAAGCTTTAAAATCGAAGTATGTATCCGTTTGGTTACGGCGCTGAGTGCCACGGTACAGAGTATCACGGTGAGTCTGGCGGTGAGTGCCACGGTACTGAGTATCACGGTGAGTCTGGCGGTGAGTGCCACGGTGCTGAGTATCATGGTGAGTCTGGCGGTACTGAGTATCACGGTGAGCCTGGCGGTGAGTGCCACGGTACTGAGTATCATGGTGAGTCTGGCGGTGAGTGCCACGGTACTGAGTATCACGGTGAGTCTGGCGGTGAGGGCCACGGTACTGAGTATCACGGTGAGTCTGGCGGTGAGGGCCACGGTACTGAGTATCACGGTGAGTCTGGCGGTGAGTGCCACGGTACTGAGTATCACGGTGAGTCTGGCGGTGAGTGCCACGGTACTGAGTATCATGGTGAGTCTGGCGGTGAGGGCCACGGTACTGAGTATCACGGTGAGTCTGGCGGTGAGGGCCACGGTACTGAGTATCACGGTGAGCCTGGTGGTGAGTGCCACGGTACTGAGTATCATGGTGAGTCTGGCGGTGAGTGCCACGGTACTGAGTATCATGGTGAGTCTGGCGGTGAGGGCCACGGTACTGAGTATCACGGTGAGTCTGGCGGTGAGGGCCACGGTACTGAGTATCACGGTGAGTCTGGCGGTGAGTGCCACGGTACTGAGTATCACGGTGAGTCTGGCGGTGAGTGCCACGGTACTGAGTATCATGGTGAGTCTGGCGGTGAGTGCCACGGTACAGAGTATCACGGTGAGTGCCACAGTACAGAGTATCATGGTGAGTCTGGCGGTGAGTGCCACGGTACAGAGTATCACGGTGAGGCTGGCGGTGAGTGCCACGGTACTGAACATCACCACGGTGAGCATCGCCGTGGCGAGTGTGCCGCGACTCTCACCGGCGGCGTAGGCCGTGAAGATGCCCAGCACCACCATGAGCTGCATGCAGGAGCCGAGGGCTCCGCGCACCGCTGGGTGAGAGACCTCTGAGATGTACACCTGGGGGGTGGGGTGGGGGGCGGGTGGGTGGGGTGGAGAGTTTGCGAGGAATTAGTAGTACTAATCCCATATCTGCATTTCCCATAAATATGCTAAATTCCTCTTGATATGCAAATTCTTTTGTCAAGGCGCTCTTCCCCTTCTAACCCAGCTTAAATATACGCTCCAAGCCTGGGGTGTTTCATTCAGACGCTGTCTTCCCGACAAACCTGTTCTTCACCTGAGGACGGCTGCTTGCGTTGTGGCCGAAAAGTCGTGAGAATTATTTTGTTATGTTTTATTTTTATTATTTTATTATTTCCCTTCTACGTGACTTTACCGAAAGAACCAAGAAGAAGAGTTAGGGAGGGTTTAGGGGTAGGGTAGGGGGCAGTAGGGTAGGGGGCGGCAGGGGGGGGGGGGGCACCGTGCCCATGAGTGGGGGGCGGGGGGCGCGTGTGAATCTGCATCTGAAAAATGTATCGTGAAGTGGAAGATCGGTGCTGCGTACTGCCCACAAAGACAAGGACGTTGTCTTTGTGTAGTGGGTTCGAATTAGCTGCACACACACACACAGCTTGGAGGCAACACTATGTATTAAACGGTAAGTAATATAACACCGTACATGAGGTGGTGACCACCTTCTTCAACTCACTAACACTCTGGAACACGACACAGAGTGGACCAGGCAGGCAACGGGCTGCCTGGCCCAGGACGACGACCCGGGACTTGAGGACCGATGATGTCGTCTTCACTGCGGAGTACAACAGCCTCGCCCTCCGTTCACACCACGCTTATATCTGCTCTGGCGTGGCCGGCTCCGCCGAGGCCATGCCTCCCTTCCCAGGCCACGCCTCCCTTCCCAGGCCACGCCTCCCTTTCCAGGCCACGCCTCCCTTCCCAGGCCACGCCTCCCTTCCCAGGCCACGCCTCCCTTCCCAGGCCACGCCCCCAGCCCTCGTACAGGCCGACACAGCAGTGACGTCATATGTCACTACATCTGTACGCAGACTCGCGCGTGGGGGGGGGGGGCACCGTGTCCACTCACGGGCACGACGAGCGACGCGGTGCCCCCCGCTAGCCCCGTGAGGGTGCGGCCCGCGTACAGCGCCGCAGGGCTCTGCGCCGTCACCAGCAGCAGCCAGCCGACGACGAACGGCACGGCGCTCAGCATCAGCGTCGGCTTCCTGCCCAGGCGCTCCACCAGCAGGCCCGCCAGCGGCCCCGCCAGCACCGCGCCGATCGTCACCAGCGACTGGGAGGACAGGGGACGGGGTGCGGACGTCACGCGCGCGTTAACACGCGCGTCACTCGCCGCCGATGGTTATAATGCCGTTGTGAAATCCCGGAACTGCGATTAGAGTGGTTGGCTGTGTACGGTGAGATACAAGTTCAACAGACACATCTCCGAGCCACCGTGATGATGATGAGAGAGAGAGACACGCAAACTCCAAATATACAGCAGCAGGCTTCAGGGTCGGGATCGAACCCACGACCTCCTGTATACCAGGCGAGGTAGTTAACATCTCCTAGCCACCGTGGTGATGATGAGAGAGAGAGACACGCAAACTCCAAATATACAGCAGGCATCAGGGTCCTGATCGAACCCACGACCTCCTGCATACAAGGCGAGGTAGTTAACATCTGCTAGCCACCGTGGTGATGATGAGAGAGAGAGAGACACGCAAACTCCAAATATACAGCAGGCATCAGGGTCCTGATCGAACCCACGAACTCCTGCATACCAGGCGAGGTAATTAACATCTCCTAACCACCGTGGTGATGATGATGAGTGAAAGAGAGACACGCAAACTCCAAATATACAGCAGCAGGCGTCAGGGTCGGGATCGAACCCACGACCTCCTGCACACCAGGCGAGGTAGTCAACATCTCCTAGCCACTGCGGCTCCCACACAGTGGCCACTCACCCCGAACCACGACACCTGTGCGGGGCTCAGCCTGAGCTGGGCCTCGGGGCTGCGCTCGAGGTCAGGGATGGCCGGGGAACTGTACCCCAGCGTCAGTCCCAGGCTCAGCGGCCCCAGAGCCGTGCTCAGCACAGCCAAGTACAGGCGCCCGTTCTGCACCTTGCTGCGGTTGGGAGAGATGCAAGGGGAGGTGAGGTCAGGGGTGAGGAGAGGGGGAGGGGAGGAAGGGGGGTAGGGGAGGGGTGGGGTGGAGCAGGTGACCAGACAAAAGAACCGTGGAACTCCTTCCGCATGTTTTTTTTCTATCAGATCATGCACCGGTGTGCTATTTACGGGGTTACGTGCAAAGTTGTTTGAAACTCAGTTTTTTTTTCTTCCGGCGTGTACTATTATTCTGTAAGCCTTGTTGTTTTTCCTCTCTCTCTCTCGTCACGTACAGAATTTGAGAACGCCGAGTGCACACGTGACTTCCTTTGCCGAGCGGTGCTTTTCGGCAGAGGTCAGCAGGTTCGTCACAGCCAACACAACAGCGATTATCAGTAGCGTAACGAGTTAAAAAAAACCGAGGGCCTGGAGAAAAATCCACGTGACCACGGGGAGAGAGAGACGTGGAAACTTCAAATATACAGCAGGCGAGTATTTGGAGTTTGCATGACCTCCTTTATACAAGGCGAGGTAGTAAACATCTCATAGCCACAGCGTGTCAAGGTCGGGATCGAACCCACGATCTCCTGTTTATCAGGCGAGGGAGAAAACATGTCCTCGCCACCGAGATTTGTTTTGAAAAACAGTGTAAGAAGAACATCAAACTTATTTCAAACGCGGTTTAAATTTTATTTTTATAAAAATTATTTCACTTACGTTCCAAGATTTTTATTCATTTAACTAGAGCGGTAACGTTTTGGCTTCCGCAAATTGCGCAAATAAAATATTGGAGAGGGGGGGGGGGCCCACCTGACCAATTGCCGCACCCCTTTAAATGCTTTAAATGTCAAATCTGCACTATACTTAGCTAATTCATTAACCCCATTGTCAAATCCAGGAAAAACCTAAAGCGTCCATCGAAATACCTTTTAACAAGAATTGGAATGGGTGACAAAGCCATGGCTGGTTTTTCCCTCCACATTTAGAAACACGCATTGCGATGATTTTTATTATTTTGGCTGCTATTACTGTCCAAATTATGTTTTTTTTTTTGAGCTGTCATTTGTGGTGGCCAGGTCGCTTCTGAAACACAAGTTCATACCTCAGTGGGCTTTGCCTGGTAAGATGGGGATGGTTTAGTATTATTTGTATGTCTTTGGGTGATCTTTCGATTTAAAGCTTTCGTGACTGCAGGGATTCATCTTCTTGGTTCTTTCGGTAAAGTCACGTAGAAGGGAAGTAATAAAATGTTTTATTTTTATTATTTTATTACTTCCCTTCTACGTGACTTTACCGAAAGAACCAAGAAGATTTGGGTGATCTGTTTACCTTTCTTGTACCTTGCACCACTATCATTTTTGTATTGTTTTTTGTTGTAACGGTCTTACCCCGTGCCCCGACTGGACACCTGTGATAAAGTGCTTCATAGATCATCGGATTCCTCCAGTATGAATAGATATTCTGAACCCGCCCTCCTCCACCCTGCACACCACTCGTCCCACCCATCACCACCTCTTCCTCCTCTCCTATTCCCAACCTCAAAGTCGCTTATGGGTCATATGTGGCCCGCAGTTGAAAAATCCCGTTTGTCGCATTGGCACTGCAGAGTATCGTACATCAGCAGTGGAGTGTCGTATTTTACAACTGCTTCTTGTGTTTGGTTTGTTGTCCTTCCCCCGTGCCTCCAATGAGCACGGTTGGCTATGTACGGCGCGAAAGAAGTTCAACGTGCATATACCTACCTACTCGCCTGCTCGGCAACTCAACTCCCCTCCGCTTGCCTACCCGCTCCACTCAATCATTAATTCACTCACCTACCTCCTCGCCTGCGAAAGAAGTTCAACACACACACGTACGCGTTGTGTGCGCATGCGACGTCGCACCTGTAGTATTGCTCCACCACATGCGGATCCAACTCTCCTTCTCCCTCCTCATCCTCCTCGTAGTCACCACCTCGCTCTTCCAGCCGCCCACCGCTGCCACCACCACCACCACCACGTGAGCCCAGAAGCGGCTCTTTCATGGAGTCGCTCGCTTCTGCTGCTGCTGCTCCGATGACTCCACCCCACTCCTCCATCTCTCGGCTCCCTCCGTCCCTCCCGCAGCAACAAACTAAACCACAAACACATGGTGGCTCAGAGTTCAGAGAGCTGAGCTGGCATCGCTGAGATGATGAGTTCGAAAACAAGTTTCGTCCGCCCGTGATTTAAACCGGGTTGGCAAGTGTAGCAAAATTGAGTCACCAATGACTTGCTTACAAATATAAAAACATCAGCCATTATCAATCCATACTCTTTGGTTCTTTCGGTAAAGTCACGTAAAAATAATAATACTAGATCACGACGTCCTAAGGACGATCGCTTGTGTGGCAATTGAAACGTGACTTTACCGAAAGAACCAAAAAGTATAGATTCCTGCAGTCACGAAAGCTTCAAATCAAGATTATTATCAACCCACTGCTGAAGGCATCTCTCCGATTAGCCCCCGCACCTCCGATTATAGCACGGTTGGCTATGTACGGTGCAAAATAAGTTCAATATACCGTACATACATACAACACTGTCGGATACATTTTTACAATAAAATATTTTTTTTTTACTGGTCACAGACGATAGCTCAACAAAGTGGCTTATTATCATCACGTGGAAAGTTATTGCAGCCAAAAACTCTAAACACGTGATGTTGATTATAAATGTGGAGGGGGAAACCGGAGGGCCCGGAGAAACAGTCTACGCGACCACGGGGAGAGACAGAGAGAGACACGCAAACTCCAAATATACAGCAGTGAGGCGTCAGGGTCAGGATCGAACCCACGACCTCCTGCACACCAGGCGAGGTAGTTAACATCTCCTAGCCACCGTGATGATGATAAGAGAGAGAGACACGCAAACTCCAAGTATACAGCAGCAAGCGTCAGGGTCGGGATCGAACCCACGACCTCCTGTACACCAGGCGAGGTAGTCAACATCTCGCCAATGCGGCGAAGTGGAGCGTTTGGCGTCGTGGTTATCACACCGGACTATCAATCCAGCCCACCTGAGTTCGATTCCCCGGACGAGGCTAATATCAGTGGTATAAGAACCGGTCCATAAACCCGCATTGACCAGTGTGGTGAAGTATGGTCAAACATCCAGACAAGGCGTAGTAGGGACGCCTTCATAAAGAAGTGGGTGACAACGTTGGGCCGCTATGATCAATTAAGTAATTTTAATAGCCCTTAAAACAGTCATCACAACGTTTTGATTGTATTGGTTTTTAAAGAGTAACATATAATATCTGCTTAAGAACACACCGGCGAACAGTACTCGTATGTGTAGGCAGCATTGGGCCGGTAGGATACATTCTACGTTACTATGACGGAGGCCAGGATATCCTTACCTTTGATGGATAAAGTCTGGATGACGAGAATATTAATTAAAGCGTCTCGGTGGAAATTCCACGTTTCCGTGACGGAAGCCGACCTCTCCACAGCACGAGCGCTATTAAGTTCAAGTTCATTTATTAGGTATAGCACTGTGAGCCATTCGGCTCTTGAATCGGGTGCAACCGCAACAAACAAAAAACAAAAACATGAACAAGAAAACATCTTAAAGTGAATATGTGACTAAGTGCAAACAGAAATCCAAGAAAAGACAGCAAAACATTGCAGAAAAAAAATCACCGTACACCAACGCTGTGTGCAAAAATCCCAGTGGGATGCAAGTCAAACAACAACAACCACAAGACAACTTAGATTAAGACCATCAGTCTAATTCTATACTACAACAAACAAACATGGCTAAACCAATACACTTTTCGAAAGCACCAAAATAAAGCCATGAAAGCAATGAAACGGTGATCATAGGAACTGTGACGGAATTTTCACAATAAATGGCATAAACAACATGTACAACCAACGGTGGGTACAACACATACGCATTGGTTCATTCGGTAAAGTCACGTAGGCAGAAATAAAATAAAACAAATCACGACGTTTCGATCGCAACACAAGCAATCTTCATCGAGTGGAACAACCACAGCAAGAAAATGGTGAGGTAGGCGAGAAAGCTGCCGTGGCAAGAGGTTATATTGGTAAGAAAGGGATGACTTTACCTAAAGAACGAAAGAGTATGGATTACTGCAGTAACGAAAGCCTCAAATCAAGATTAGGTCCCATACCTGTCAACCCCTTATCAATGCCCTACCTTATCACAGATCAATTCAGAACGTATTGGTCACCCCGTGCCGCTTATACATCTCAACGTTCATCCGACAAAGTCCCATCACAAGGGAGAAACACAAACAAATAAGACACATTGTGTTTCCCTGTACAAGAATACGGGGTAAACCGTGGTTGGTTGACTGCTATGAGAGACTTTACCTTAGCGGCAATATAGATTATGACGATAGCCATAATGCAGAGGAAATAAGGTAGCCGCCAGCCAGTTGAAGCGTCAGAGTGGAAATTCCACATTCCCGTGGCCGGTTCCGGCTGCCCATCCAACCACAAACTGTCATTGACGACCCTCACGAAATTCGCCGGTCGCCACCCTCCCTCAACACCCTTCCGAACCAGGCGGCGAGCGCCTCTCGCGGGCAGGGCGCGTCAGGCAAGGCCGTAGGCTTACCGAGGCCCTCACGAAATTCGCCGGTCGCCACCCTCCCCCAACACCCCTCCAAACCAGGCGGCGAGCGCCTCTCGCGGGCAGGGCGCGTCAGGCAAGGCCGCAGGCTTACCGAGGCCCTCACGAAATTCGCCGGTCGCCACCCTCCCCCAACACCCCTCCGAACCAGGCGGCGAGCGCCTCTCGCGGGCAGGGCGCGTCAGGCAAGGCCGCAGGCTTACCGAGGCCCTCACGAAATCGGCCTTGGCAGCATCGGAGGCGGCGGCGCGCGCGAGTCGCTGAAGAACGGCGAACTTGACGCGGCCCTCCCCCCCCTTTTGTGGCAGGAGGAGCCCCGAAAATAAGTAAATATTTAACTTTATTTTCTTATCGTCTGAGGCGGAGTCGGTTCATCCCTCGCAACGCCGCTTTAAACTCCAGGGGAGGCAGGACGTAAACAAATTAGCCGCCTCGTGCGTGATTACGTCATCGCGTAGGGGTCCATGCGTACGTGATTACGTCACTGCGCGGGTAGCCCCAGCGTGCGTGATTACGTCACCGCGCGGGTGGCCCCTGCGTGCGTGATTACGTTACCACGCAGGTGGCCCCTGCGTGCGTGATTACGTCACCGCGCAGGTGGCCCCTGCGTGCGTGATTACGTCACCTCGCGGGTGGCCCCTGCGTGCGTGATGACGTCACCGCGCAGGTGGCCCCTGCGTGCGTGATGACGTCACCGCGCGGGTTGCACAGACGGCGTGCCACAACTTAGCGGGCAGTTTCAAAAGTGACGACAATTTGTGAGTGGTGTGAGTGCTGTGTGGGTGGTGTGTGGGTGGTGAGTTTTGGTGGTGTGTGTGGGTGGTGTGTGTGGGTGGTGTGTGTGGGTGGTGTGTGTGGGTGGTGTGTGTGGGTGGTGTGTGTGGGTGGTGTGTGTGGGTGGGGTGTGTGGGTGGGGTGTGTGGGTGGTGTGTGTGGGTGGTGTGTGTGGGTGGGGTGTGTGGGTGGGGTGTGTGGGTGGTGTGTGTGGGTGGTGTGTGTGGGTGGGGTGTGTGGGTGGGGTGTGTGGGTGGTGTGTGTGGGTGGTGTGTGTGGGTGGTGTGTGTGGGTGGTGTGTGTGGGTGGTGTGTGTGGGTGGTGTGTGTGGGTGGTGTGTGTGGGTGGTGTGTGTGGGTGGTGTGTGTGGGTGGGGTGTGTGGGTGGGGTGTGTGGGTGGTGTGATGTGTGTGTGGGTGGTGTGTGTGGGTGGTGTGTGGGTGGTGAGTTTTGGTGGTGTGTGTGGGTGGTGTGTGTGGGTGGTGTGTGTGGGTGGTGTGTGTGGGTGGGGTGTGTGGGTGGTGTGTGTGGGTGGTGTGTGTGGGTGGTGTGTGTGGGTGGTGTGTGTGGGTGGTGTGTGTGGGTGGTGTGTGTGGGTGGTGTGTGGATGGGTAGTGTTGTCTATGGGCAGTGTTGAGTCTATGGGAAGTGTTGAGTGTGGTTACATTACAATTCCAGTGGCTTCCTAATATCTTGATGAGCATTCCAGACGGCCGTAGAAGCGCATCTGAAACCCCGCGAATATGAAAGACTCGAGAATCCATAACTCGCGAATGGCGAGGGCTTTTCGATGAAGATTTCTCCTTAAGTCCGAACGGTGTTAAAATAGCTCCTTGCCACGTGTTTCGTGAATGAGCAACACAAAAGACAAAGATCCCCCGTATAGCCTTAACAGACTGTAGGGGCAAGTGCTGTTAGCGAGTAGCACCTATGAAGGCCGGCACAGCACACGAGGGGGTGGGTGGCCAGCACCACGCCCGGCCGCATTTGTCTCCATAGCGGCGATGTTTACACATCGCACCAGGTACTCATTTGAGGCTGAGTCGACCTAGGGGAGGCCCGGGACCGGTTCAGATAATCGTCACTGGTGTTGGCCGTGTTCATAGCGCAGCGCGCTAACCGCTACACCACCGCTCCCCCACTCACACAAACACATCACAAAAATAAGCTGTTAGGATCAAATGGAAACTTTTAAAAAATGTTTAATACACCACGAACTAATCTCGTGTCTCGAGCTCTGCGACATCGTGACCGGCACGTGACACCTCCTCTCCCTTGCCGCCGTGTCAATAATTTCGTGTTTTTTACAACTTTACAGCCTTCATAAACAACAGCAGCAGCAGCATCATCCCGTGGTCACGAGAGAGAGAGAGAAGCCTTCAATCTGCTTCCCTTTGTGTTCGCCACAAACAGCACGATACACAAACCACGTGTGGGGGGGGGGAGCATGACTTCACCGCTCAACGTCGCCTGCGGACGTACAAGGAACGTTGCCAAAGGAACCACCAATGTTTCCCATCCTGCTCCAAAATGTGTTTTTTAAACTTATTTCTCATGAAAAACAAGAATAGTCGTTGACTCCCCCCCCCCTTTCTGGCAATGTTCAAACACCAAATAGATTTATTTTTCAAGGAATCAAGTTACAGCATTAACTACAACACAGTGATTGTGTTTCGATTTAAAGCTTTCGTGACTGCAGGAATTCATCTTCTTGGTTCTTTCGATAAAGTCACGTAGAAGGGAAGTAATAAAATAATAAAAAATAAAACATAATAAAATAATTCTCACGACGTTTCGGCCACAACGCAAGCAGCCGTCCTCAGGTGAAGACCAGGTCTGTCTCTCTAGACCAGGTCTGTCTCTCTAGACCTGGTCTTCACCTGAGGACGGCTGCTTGCGTTGTGGCCGAAACGTCGTGAGAATTATTTTATTGTTTTATTTTTATTATTTTATTACTTCCATTCTACGTGACTTTACCGAAAGAACCAAAAAGACAGTGATTGTGGTGAACATGCAAACACAAAACATGGCTCAGAAACTCATATTTGGCACTGTCTTTGAAACTGATTGGCCTATTTTCATACTTAATTTGGAGCTTTCGTGACTGCAGGAATTACTCGTTTGGTTATTTCGGTAAAGTCACGTATAAAGAGAAAGTAATACATTAAATACTAGCATACGACGTTTCGATTGCAACACAAGCATTCATCATCAGGTATAAATGAAATAGAAACACAAATCTAGTATACTTAGAAATGTAATGTAATACAACAGAGAGTCGGATAACATAACAGTCAACACCCTACCTGGTTGATTACGTTCTTCCTGAGAATGCTAAATTTGAGAGAGAGACAAAACACAGAACCAGAGACATATAGACAGACATATAAGCAGATACAGATATCACAGAGATACATAGAGAGAGAGACATGGCCTATTTTCATTGCATTTCTTCCCAACAATGAAGGATGTTCTTCTATAAACTTTTTTTAAAATCCTTTATATTAAGTTCGCTTGCTTGCTTGCTTGCGTGCTTGCTTACGACCGTGCAAATCTTTCGGTCGTTTTTTAACCCACTTCCCGTGATCCAATCGAGCTGACATTTTCCACACAGACTCGTTGTGCGAGACAATAAATGTTCGTGAAAAAAAATTCCCAAAATTTAACACTTTTTAGACAAAAAAATATATTTTACATATATTCAAATAGAACTCATTCATGGCTTTGGCTGAACGTCACAGTGTAAGAGCCCAGAGCGTAACCCCTCCACAAGCCGTGGCGGAGTAGCGCAGTTGGTAGCGCCCTCGCTTCCCATGCCAAAGGTCGCGGGGTCGATCCCCGCGTCCTCCACAGGCGAATATATTTTTTAATCCTTTAGATTAAGTTCGCTGCCACGCATATTAAGGATTTATAGTGAAAAACTTTGTTTTTACGGGTTATACTTATTAAATCCTTTATATTAAGTTCACTTGCTTGCTTGCTTAGGACCGTGCAAATCTTTCGGTCGTTTTTTAACCCACTTCCCGTGATCCAATCGCGCTGACATTTTGCACACAGACTCGTTGTGCGTGGCAATTTATTTTCGTGAAAATTTTTTTCCAAAATTTTACACTGTTTAGGAAAAAATAAATTATATTTAATTACCAATTGCTTAATGGTGGCAGGCAATCATCTGACCCATAGGTGGCAGCCATCTCAAGCCAGAGGACGAGAGGACTCTAGCCGCCACGCATATAAAGGATTTATAGTGAAAAACTTTGTTTTTACGGGTTAATTTTAAAAAAATTTTACCAGCTAAGGCCCACTGAGCTATGCAGCTCTCGTTCAGAAGCGACATGGCCACAAATGATAGCCCAGCGAAGTGGCTTATCATCACGTGCAAATGAATAGCAGACAATTACTCTAAACGCACCTTTCAAAATGTGGAGGGGAAAACCTCGGAGCAGACCCCGGAGAAAAATCCACGCGACCGCGGGGAGAGAGAAAGACGCAAACTCCAAATATTATTCATAATAAACTGTTTTTGGGTTAGATCCCGTTATTTATAAATGTGTCGTAACTCTCCACCACCCGACACGGCCAATCAGCAAAAACAAGTGTCACGTTGACAAAAGACAAAATAGTTCACTGCTTTAGCCCCCCGGTGTGTTGAAGAGTGAATCCACAACATTTACAAACAAATTTGAGTAGTACGACGTTTCGCTGGTAATCGCATCCAGCATCATCGGGCAATTCGTTTAGCCATGTTTGCTTGTTGTAGTACGGAGTTAGACTGATGGCCTTAATCTAAGTTGTATTGTGGTTGTTGTTGTTGTTGTTTGACTTGCATCCCACTGGGATTTTTGCACACAGCGTTGGTGTACACGGTGCTTTCTTGGATTTTCTGTTCGCACTTAGTCACATATTCACTTTAAGATGTTTTCTTGTTCATGTTTTTGTTTGTTGCGGTTGCACCCGATTCAAGAGCCGAATGGCTCACAGGGCTACACCTAATAAATGAAACTTGAACTTGATCCCGGCCTTAAATAGAGCAGCAGCAGCAGGGTGATGCCATCATTTAACTCGTTCAGTGCAGTGATTTGAGGCAGAGGGGGGGGGGGGTATTGTAATTATATAATAGATTAGTAATCAGTTAATTGTTACGATTAGTAATGAGCTGTAGATTAGTAATTAGTTTTAATGTGTATTATACTGGTAGGAACCTCCTGGTTACACCAGCCCACAGGGGATTATTGTGTCCGTCGTGCAGGGAGGGGCGGGGAGGGTGGGGAGGGGCTGGGTGGGGAGGGGCTGGGTGGGGAGGGAGGGGCTGGGTGGGGAGGGGAGGGGCTGGTCACCCCGTGGTGCCCTTATAAAACTCAACGTTTAACCTACTCACGCCGGCTTGTGCCCGCCCTCACAGTCGGGCATATTTGCGGAATACACCACGCCGCCGTTGACCCTGCAGGCCATTGACCAAGCAACCCAACGTTCCTACCAGCTTCCTCCGCAGGAATGTGTTTTAACTGAACGCAATTACCAAATATACAGCAGGCGTTAGGGTCGGGATCGATCGAACCAAACAGGGGCGAAAGTGACAGAAATGTGTTATTTTTTATATTTATCAAACACTCCCAATGGATTAATATACAACGTGTACACACCAAGACCGTAGCCATGGAGTCAACATTGGGGGTGGACCAAATCTCAATTTGAAAACTCATTTCCTGCCTAAGATATTTAAAAAATCACTAACACATGGGATGGACCTTTAATTTATTTTTTACAATAATGTCTAATAGTGTATTGTATTACATTGCTCTGTTTTTTAATTGTTGACCTTTTCTTGTTTCATTGTATGTAATGGCAGAGATTAGGGCTTAATAAAGTACAACCATAACCCACCCAATATATATTATAAAAATACGTTCTTGGTACACACACAAAAACACAATGAAAACATTACAAGCACATTATTTTTTATACATTTTATTATTTTTTTTAAACAAAAAAACTTTTCAAGCCAAGCAGTGCGCATTCGCGATGGAAATGAAGGAACATTTTAAACGCTGCAGCATTTTGTTTCGTTAGTAGCTTAACTGTCATTCAACCCCCCCCTATTTCGATTTAAAGCTTTCGTGACTGCAGGGATTCATCTTCTTGGTTCTTTCGGTAAAGTCACGTAGAAGGGAAATAATAAAATAAAACATAATAAAATACAATTCTCACGACGTTTCGGCCACAACGCAAGCAGCCGTCCTCAGGTGAAGACCAGGTCTGTCGGAAAGACAGCGTCTGACAGACCTGCTCTTTACCTGTCTTTCCGACAGACCTGTTCTTCACCTGAGGACGGCTGCTTGCGTTGTGGCCGAAACGTCGTGAGAATTGTATTTTATTATGTTTTATTTTTATTATTTTATTATTTCCCTTCTACGTGACTTTACCGAGAGAACCAAGAAGATGACCCCCCCCCCTATTATCCGCATCGGAGTCGATGGGGTCCACAGTCGCTCTCGATCACCCACTGCTGTAGCCCCCCCCATCACCAGCCACGATCAATCCACTGCTGGATGAAGGCTTCCCACGCAAGCGAAAAAGAAGCTTTGAAGCTCAGCGGATTCCTCCAGCAGCCTGGAGATTCCGGAAGCTGCAAACGCCGCCGTCACCCACGACCCCGCGATGTTAACGATCCACGTCGTCAAACGCCGCGTCCGATTTTTGTTTTCATTAATTTTTTTTTGTCATGCGCGGATCAGCGGAGTAAAATCGTGGCAGACAAACCTACGGATAAATAGGACCCTTGAAATGTATTTTTTTTTATTTTGCCAGGTAAGGCCAATTAATCGAAACGCGTGGTTATGTTGATTCTAAATGTGGAAGGAGGGGGAAAAAACCGGAGGACCCGGAGAAAAAATCCACACGACCACGCGGAGAGAGAGAGACACGCAAACTCCAAATACGCAACAGGCATCATCAGAGTTGGGTTCGAACCCACAACATCCTGCACACCAAGCGAGGGAGTTAACATCTCCTAGCCACCGTGATGATGATAGTGAGAGACACGCAAACTCCAAATATGCAGCAGCAGGCGTCAGAGTCGGGATGGAACCCACGACCTCCTGTACACCAGGCGAGGGAGTTAACATCTCCTAGCCGCCGTGATGATGATGATGAGAGAGAGAGACACGCAAACTCCAAATACGCAACAGGCATCATCAGAGTTGGGTTCGAACCCACAACATCCTGCACACCTGGCGAGGTAGTCAACATCTCCTTGTCAACGCAGCGACCCATATTTGGGCTCCACCCACCCACCAGATCGCCGCGGATAAGCGGAGTTCCGAATCTAAAAACCTCACGACCGTAAAACTTGCTTTAGATGTCAACGTGTGACGAAACCCAACAACAATAACCACAATTTAGATGTAAAGCTTTCGTGACTGCAGGGAATCATCTTCTTGGTTCTTTCGGTAAAGTCACGTAGAAGGGAAGTAATAAAATAATAAAAAATAAAACATAATAAAAGACGCTGTCTTCTCGACAGACCTGTTTCTTCACCTAAATACGGCTGCTTGCGTTGTGGCGAAACGTCGTGAGAATTATTTTATTATGTTTTATTTTTTATTATTTTATTACTTCCATTCTACGTGACTTTACCGAAAGAACCAAGAAGATGAATAACCACAATCGCAACTTAAATATCTCTCCAGCGCCAGGTTTAATAACGGGGGGGGGGAGGGGTTGCCACCCGTCCAGGTTTTACCGGGACAGTCTAGGAATGTGTTCGCCTGAGTTTGGGTTGGTCAACTGCACACAGTTCTAACGAAAGACCCCAGTGCTGACTTGAGATGTACGGAGGTTGTTGGCAAAGGTGGCAACCCCGCGGTTAGCTCTGTCGACAGAAACCCGACCCCCTCTGCTCGCAGATCTCAATGAGATTAATTTCAGTCCGAGTCCACCCAGGAGGACCACACCAACTCCACCCCACCCGGGGGAGGGCGATTAAATTTTCGCGATTATATCGAATCCAATAATCGAGTCTATATATTGTTGTTGTTGTTGTATATAACACTGTGAGGGTTTATATCGGCCTCTAGTGGCTGCAAGTTGGGGGCGAGGTCACGATAACCCGGAGAAATGACGCAGGGGGAAATCGAGCGACTTTTTTCCGTCGATTCACCAAACACGCGATTTGACGCGACGCGCTCGCGAGCTTAAGAACCAACACATTCATCGACGTCTTGACATTCTCATTTCGGGCTGAGCCAACCTAGGAGGGAGGGGGCAGTTCGTACCACCTCAGGCTGGGGCCGACACGAAAGCGGTGGCTCTCATAGCCGTCAACCCATCACGGCTTATTTTTGTCGCAGGGAAATTGAGATTTCAGGTCCATACCGGGCGTACGGCCGTTGCAATACGGGCAAATGTTTTTGTCCATTTGTTTGTGTTTCTCCCTTGCGATGGGGACCTTTGTGGGATGAACATTGAGATTTACCAGGGCCACGGGGTGACCAATACGGTCTGAATTTGTTCTGTGATAAGGTCGGGCGCTGATGGCGGGTTGACAGGTATGGGCTGTAAACGGGTCCTCCTGCACTCATACCTCGCCCGCTACAGAGGAAGCCTTCAATCAGTTTGCAGAAAAATACAAACACCGAGGTTTCGAAGAGATTTTGTGAAGCCGCGGGCCAAAAGCGCAGCCCTGCAACGGCCTTCTCACGCCACCGCTGATGGAAGGGCTTCCCCATCCACCAGAGGCTTGAATCGCTCCACGAGTTAGACGCCATCTCTACTGAGGGTTCTAGATTTGAAGCTTTCGTGACTGCAAGGATTCATATTCTTAGGTTTTTTCGGTAAAGTCACGTAGGTAAAAAAATTAAAATTAATAAAAGTAAATAATAATAAAATAAAAATCACGACGTTTCGGAGGCAACACAAGCTTCCGTGTTGCCTCCGAAACGTCGTGATTTTTATTTTATTTTTATTTTACTTTTATTAATTTTTATTGCAATTTTTTTTACCTACGTGACTTTACCGAAAAAAACCTAAGAATATCTACAGAGGGTGCTTTTTTGTTTTCTTTTTCGGCCTACTCTTCCACGGCGGCACAGACGCATCGGAAGAGCGGCGTGGTCGAGTTTCCCGCTCCTCGCCGCCCCCGCCGCTGATCTGACTTTGAGCCGCGGTCTGGCCAAGGCGAGCCCCGATCGTGTTGCTTGGGTGTCGGGGGCACGGGGGGCCTTCAGGGAGACAAACTTGGGTGGATGAGGAAAGCTACCTTTAGATCCCACGAGGAATCGGTTGTAACGTGCTCGCTCGCTCTCTCTCTCAAGGCTGTGGACACACAACCTCCTCAACTCCAGACGTCTCGTCACGAGCTCCCCGTTTGTACGTCGACATCATCACGGCTGGGAGTGGAGGGAGGTCGTCAAAGACTGGCAGATTTACCCTTACGCTTTTTATTTTTTATTTGGAGGATTTCCACGGAAAAATAATGGATCCGGCCAAGGCGAGCCCCGATTGTGTTGCTTTGGTGCCGGGGTTTCAGGCAGACACATTTGGGGCGACGAGGAAAGCGACCTTTAGATCCCACGAGGAATCGGCTGTGACACGCTCGCTCGCTCTCTCTCTCAAGAATGTGGACACAAGCTTCTCTCTCCGACGTCTCGTCACGCATCCCTGAACCCAACGAGCGGTCCGCATGTCAACATTATCACGGCAGAGAATGAAGTTTGGTGGGTGGGTGGGGGTGGTGCCGTCAAAGGCTCGCAGATTTACTCAGAATTTTTTTTTATAATTTAGCAGCATTTATCTTCTTGGTTCTTTCGGTAAAGTCACGTAGAATGGAAACAATAAAATAAAAAAATAAAAAGATTATGTTTTATTATTTTAAAATAAAACATAATATTACGTTTTATTTGTAGAATGGAAACAATAAAATAATAAAAATAAAACATCATATTATGTTTTATTTTTATTATTTTAAAATAAAACATATTACGTTTTACTTTTATTATTTTAGTGTTTCCATTCCACGTGACTTTACCGAAAGAACCAAGAAGTCACGAAAGCTTTACATCGAAATTTAGCAGGATTTCTCCGGCAAATAACGAGTCGGGCCAAGGCACCCTGAATGAGCTGTGTCGAAGATTAGGGTTCTGTAACGAACTTTCTGACCCCGTGTCCCCTACTGGACCGTCTGTGAAATAGCGCTTCATAGCTCATCGGATTTCTCCAGGATAAATAGAGATTCTGATTCTGCATCGGGCAAGGGTTTACTGTCTAGGATGAGACGAGGGTTTTCTGTATGGGAAGATCCGAGGGTTCTGTACCGATGGTGTACGTAAGTGTGGAAGGCAACTATGCCCATGGATTGAATTAGCATGTTGTATTCGCGTGGAAATACGGGGACACATTTACACGTCTTGTTTTATCACCCAATTAGTCCAGCCGGCTTCAAACTGCAAAACTAAATCATCAAATGGTTTCAACTCGAATATATCTCGGCATACATTTACACGCACGCGCGCGCACACGTACACGCGTGCACGCGCACACACGTACACGCGTGCACGCGCACACACGTACACGCGTGCACGCGCACACACGTACACGCGTGCACGCGCACACACACGCGTGCGCGCGCACACACACGCGTGCACGCGCACACACACACGTACACGCGCGCACGCGCACACCCACATGCACAGGTGAATGGTGAAACGTATGAACACGGCACACGTACGCTAGTCCACACCAATGCACGTGTGCAATACAGTACACACAGGCGTGTGCGTGCGTGCGTGTCTTTGTGTGCGAGGGCTGATGTAAATGTCTGTGAGCTGACAGAGCAGTGGACGTTCCTGATGAACCTTTGTTCATTACCCTGCACGGCATCATTGGCCCATCATCGCCATCATCAGTCCGGTACCTCTGATTAGGCCGGTTGGCTGCGTACGGTGCAAAATAAGTTCAACATGCACACATACTGCCCATAGACTCAACACTGCCCATAGACTCAACACTACCCATAGACTCAACACTGCCCATAGACTCAACACTGCCCATAGACTCAACACTGCCCATAGACTCAACACTGCCCATAGACTCAACACTACCCATAGACTCAACACTGCCCATAGACTCAACACTGCCCATAGACTCACCACTGCCCATAGACTCAACACTACTCAGCTGAGTCTCTCTCTGTGAGTCTCTCTCTGTGAGTCTCTGTGAGTCTCTCTGTGAGTCTCTGAGTCTCTCTGTGAGTCTCTGTGAGTCTCTCTCTGTGAGTCTCTGTGAGTCTCTGACTCAGTCTCTGACTCAGTCGCTGGTAGCCAGGGCTGTGAGTCTCTCTCTGCGAGTCGTGTGCAGGGCAAGGCGAGCTCAAGCACGTGCCAGAAAAATAACGAGCGTTCATCTACTTCCATCACATTTGATCAAATGTCTGAACAACGGTGGGACTTTTAATGGGAACTCATCCTAAGAACGCGCGGATTCACTGCTCCAAGACAGCCCACAGACGTTTCTGATCACCCTGCACACACGTGATTGTGAGCGTTGTGTGCTTCTGTGTTTGCCCGCTTATGTGTACGAGTATGTACGTATTAGTGTTTGTGTGTGTGCTTGCGTGCTTATGCGTTTGTGTATGTCTGTGTACGTGTGTAGATGTGTACGTGTGTATGTATGTGCTGTGTATTATGTGTGTATACGTGTGTGTACGTGTGTATATGTGTGTATATGTGTACGTGTACGTGTGTTTGTGTGTATGTGCTGTGTATTGTGTGTACGTGTGTGTGTATGTGTGTGTACGTGTGTGTACGTGTGTATGTGTGTACGTGTGTACGTGTGTATGTGTGTACGTGTGTACGTGTGTATGTGTGTACGTGTGTACGTGTGTATGTGTACGTGTTTGTGTGTATGTATGTGCTGTGTATTATGTGTGTACGTGTGTGTGTATGTATGTGTGTATGTGTGTGTACGTGTGTATGTGTACGTGTTTGTGTGTATGTATGTGCTGTGTATTATGTGTGTACGTGTGTGTGTACGTGTGTGTGTATATGTGTGTACGTGTGTGAGGTGACCCGGGTTCGATTCCCGCTCACGGCCAACACTGGTGACGATCATCTGAACCGGTCCTGGGCCTCCTCTAGGTCGACTCGGCCTCAAATGAGTACCTGGTGCGGTGTGTAAACATCGCCACTGGGGAGACAAAGGCGGTCGGGCGTGGTGCTGGCCACCCACCCCCTCATGTACCGTTCCGGCCTTCGTAGGTGCTCGCTAACAGCACTTGCCCCTACAGCCTGTTAAGGCTATACAGGGGAACTTTGTGTGTGTATTTGTGTGTGTACGTGTGTGTATAGGTCCATGCGTTTTTTTTCCCCCATAGGTTAGGCAGCAAAAAACGTCGCTAGTTTCCCCGTGAGGGAAAGTGGTTTCATCCCAATAAACAAATCGAAGAAATAAATTAAACTTTAACGAACGCTAATTTAGAAGAAAAAAAAATTACAACGCGGAGAACAGAGCGATGAATAAAAGTTAACGCGAAAAACAGAACGGGTTACCAAACGCAAAACGGGCTAAGTCGACGAATTCAACGATAACAACAAACAGGCCTCAAGGTTAACACTGACGGATCAAACAATTTCGAAAACATAAACCCAACATGGGCTAAATAAAGCGGAACGAAAATCGGCAAAAGGTAAAAAAAGAAACAAGGAAAGTTAAGGGGGTAAGGGGGGGGGGGTCACGAGTAGCAGCTGCAATCGCCGCTCCCCGACCGGCCGCGAGAGGCACAAAGGGCCTCTCCCGTGACAACGCCGCTCTGGAGGGCCTCCTCCTCCTCGTCAATTCTTCCACGCTGCGCCAGACGCCTCCCGGAAGACGGTGGCAGGCGGTGTGGAGCGGGAGGGGGGAAACGGGGTCGGTGGGTTGACCGCCACCCACACTTGAACCTCACCGCACGTGCGAGCGAGGGGGCGAGCGGGGGGGCGAGCGAGGGGGCGAGCGACAGGGCGAGCGAGGGGGCGAGCGAGGGGGCGGTCGTTGGGTCAGACGAGAAATGATAATGATTCTAGATTTGAAGCTTTCGTGACTGCAAGGATTCATACTCTTGGTTTTTTCGGTAAAGTCACGTGGGTAAAAAAAAATGAAATTAAAATTAATAAGAATAAAATAATAAAAAATCACGACGTTTCGGAGGCAACACAAGTCTCCGTCATCAGGTGGGACCGTCACAGCCAGATTTGCTGCATCAAGTGATATAAAGGATGATGGCAGATGGTCAGCAAATCTGGCTGTGACGGTCCCACCTGATGACGGAGACTTGTGTTGCCTCCGAAACGTTGTGATGTTTTATTATTTTATTTTTATTAATTTTAATTTCATTTTTTACCTACGTGACTTTACCGAAAAAACTAACAAAATGATGATAACGACAACAACAACAATCGACAGGGAAGTGGGGCGCCGCGTCTCCCGAGCCAGCTATCTCGCAAGAAACGCTTCGCAACGGAGAAGAGAGACTCGCTCGCGATGCGACAACGGCACCGTGTTGACACGCCGGGGTGGGCGGGCGGGGGGGGTCGACTCGTTTGAGGCCGAATCAATCTAGGGGAGGCCCAGAACCGGCTTAGATGATCGTAAACCGGTGTTGGGCATTGGCCGCAAGCGGGAATTGGAACTCGGGCCTGCCGGGATTCGGAGCGCAGCGCGCTAACCGCTGCACCACCGCTCCCCCACCCCCCCCCCCCCCCCACTTCACGCTCTTGCGCGCAAGCAATTGCCGAGTTGTTAAGTCGCACGCTCAAACTTTTACTTTAAAATATCGGGTGGTGGTGGTGGTGGGGCGTGGGGTGGTGGGGGGAGGGAAACGTGCAGCATCTCACGATCCGGAGAACACGGTAACAACTTCTTAAGATTTTACGACAATTTGCATGGGAGGTAAAGGCGCGGCCCTGCAATTGCCGGCTCCGACGCTGGCCGAAGGTTCGCTCTGGGAGAGCCCGTCGCGCGTGTGCGTGGCCTACTACTGGACATCTGCGAGAGAGAGAAAAAAAATAAACAAAAAAAATCTTCACAGCTCACAAGATTTCTCCCAGGACAAATAACGCGATTCTGATTCTCTTCCCCCACCTCTTCCGCGCAGTTCCCAGACGATCTCCGAAGAGGTGCGGGTTTACCCCCGCCACGCCACGCCCCGTCGCTCCGCGTGACCCAGCCGATTTGACTCGACAGTGTCCGGAGAGGGATCCGCGAGGCTTTTCCCCGACCTTCCGACGACGGGAGAGACGGAGTGCCGGTCCGTCGCCCGGACCGCCCCCCCACCCCCCCCCCCGACGGCTTCGCACGCAAAACGTCGCCCCGCTGGATTCCGGAAGGACACGGTGGGTCGTCGCCACGCGCCGAGTTGCACGTTTGCAGTTGAAATCTTTTGTCGGTGTTTTTTTTCTAGGTCTCCCCCCCCCCCATTGACCAGGACGTCTCGGGGGCTTGGGTTTCATGCTTCCATGCGTTATCATCCACGTGTTGTCTTCTACGTGTTGTCTTCCACGTGTTAATCATGTTTTCCATGTGTTGTGTACCATGTGTTGTGTACCATGTGTTGCTGTCTTCCATGTGTCGTCTTCCACGTGTCTTCCATGTGTTGTTGACCACGTGTTACCCATGTGTTGTTGACCACGTGTTATCCATGTTGTTGACCACGTGCTATCCATGTGTTGTTGACCACGTGTTACCCATGTGTTGTTGACCACGTGCTATCCATGTGTTGTTGACCACGTGTTACCCATGTGTTGTTGACCACGTGCTACCCATGTGTTGTTGACCACGTGTTATCCATGTGTTGTTGCCCACGTGTTATCCATGTGTTGTTGCCCACGTGTTATCCATGTGTTGTTGACCACGTGTTACCCATGTGTTGTTGACCACGTGCTATCCATGTGTTGTTGACCACGTGCTATCCATGTGTTGTTGACCACGTGTTACCCATGTGTTGTTGACCACGTGCTATCCATGTGTTGTTGCCCACGTGTTATCCATGTGTTGTTGACCACGTGCTATCCATGTGTTGTTGCCCACGTGCTATCCATGTGTTGTTGACCACGTGCTATCCATGTGTTGTTGACCACGTGCTATCCATGTGTTGTTGACCACGTGCTATCCATGTGTTGTTGACCACGTGCTATCCATGTGTTGTTGCCCACGTGTTATCCATGTGTTGTTGCCCACGTGTTATCCATGTGTTGTTGCCCACGTGTTATCCATGTGTTGTTGCCCACGTGTTATCCATGTGTTGTTGCCCACGTGTTATCCATGTGTTGTTGCCCACGTGTTATCCATGTGTTGTTGCCCACGTGTTATCCATGTGTTGTTGACCACGTGCTATCCATGTGTTGTTGCCCACGTGTTATCCATGTGTTGTTGCCCACGTGTTATCCATGTGTTGTTGCCCACGTGTTATCCATGTGTTGTTGACCACGTGCTATCCCCAGGTAAATGGCATTCTCCATCGCGCTGCCGTTCCCCCAACCGGATCTTTGCAGTCGGCTTCACTCAAACGACATGAGGTTTGCCGGCACCTGCAAAGCGTCGGAACGCAGAAAAAAAAACCACTCCGTCACTCAGCCGGGAACCAGCGGTCGGGTGACGCGAGTTGCCTAACCGCCACCCGGCACAGGTGAATGATGAAACGTATGAACACGGCATACGTACGCGAGTCCACACCAATGAACGTGTGCAATACTGTACACACTGCCCATAGACTCAACACTACCCATAGACTCAACACTACCCATAGACTCAACACTACCCATAGACTCAACACTACCCATAGACTCAACACTACCCATAGACTCAACACTACCCATAGACTTAACACTACCCATAGACTCAACACTGTCCATAGACTCAACACTGCCCATAGACTCAACACTGCTCATAGACTCAACACTGCCCAAAGACTCAACACTACCCATAGACTCAACACTGCCCATAGACTCAACACTGCCCACAGACTCAACACTGCCCATAGACTCAACACTGCCCATAGACTCAACACTGCCCATAGACTCAACACTGCTCATAGACTCAACACTGCCCATAGACTCAACACTACCCATAGACTCAACACTGCTCATAGACTCAACACTGCTCATAGACTCAACACTGCCCACAGACTCAACACTACCCATAGACTCAACACTGCTCATAGACTCAACACTGCTCATAGACTCAACACTGCCCACAGACTCAACACTGCCCATAGACTCAACACTGCTCATAGACTCAACACTGCCCATAGACTCAACACTGTCCATAGACTCAACACTGCCCATAGACTCAACACTGCTCATAGACTCAACACTCCCCATAGACTCAACACTGCCCATAGACTCAACACTGCCCATAGACTCAACACTGCCCATAGACTCAACACTGCCCATAGACTCAACACTGCCCATAGACTCAACACTGCCCATAGACTCAACACTGCCCATAGACTCAACACTGCCCACACACTCAACACTTCCCATAGACCCTGCCTCCCCCGAAGGTGGGAACCCCCCCCCCCCACCACGAGCCACGCCCCACCCGCCGCCGCCCGAACAGGCGGCATGCCGAGAGGCCTCGACGATTTTCACGTTCCTCCGATCGGCTGGGTGAACGCAACGAGCGGCGACAATCGGGACAAGGCAAAGATTTGCACGCAGCGGACGCGACGGCCCACGTGGTCTCGCGCATCTCAGAGCACCGCATCTCACCGCATCTCACCGCATCTCACCGCGTCTCACCGCATCTCACCGCGTCTCCAGCCCAGGGGTTACCCCCCCCACCCCCACCACTGCGCAGCTCAATACGAACGCGGCACCGGCCTGCGGTAGGTTTATTCGACTGCGCGTAGAGGAGGGGGGTGGGGGGGGGGCGGGCGACGTTGCCGCGAGGCTTTTCCCAACTCAGTAGGTTGCGGTGCGACCCGTCGCATCTTCGGCAAATCGGTGACCGTGACGCCGGCGCACGCTGCGGCCTTTCTACGCCCGGCGTTTACCGTCAACGCTCCCCCCGCCGCCGGATTAACCAGGACGGCCGCCACTGCAGCAGCGCGGTGGACTGGGCGGTGAACAGAGCAGTGGACTGAGTGGTGGACCGAGCGGTGGACTGGGCGGTGGACCGGGCGGTGAAATGAGCGGTGGAGCGGGCGGTGAAATGAGTGGTGGACCGGGCGGTGAAACGAGTGGTGGACCGGGCGGTGAAATGAGTGGTGGACCGGGCGGTGAAATGAGTGGTGGACCGGGCGGTGAAATGAGCGGTGGACCGGGCGGTGAAATGAGTGGTGGACCGGGCGGTGAAATGAGCGGTGGACCGGGCGGTGAAATGAGCGGTGGACCGAGCGGTGAAATGAGTGGTGGACCGGGCGGTGAAATGAGCGGTGGACCGAGCGGTGAAACGAGCGGTGGACCGAGCGGTGAAATGAGTGGTGGACCGAGCGGTGAAATGAGCGGTGGACCGGGCGGTGAAATGAGTGGTGGACCGGGCGGTGAAACGAGCGGTGGACTGGGCGGTGAAACGAGCGGTGGACCGGGCGGTGAAACGAGCGGTGGACCGGGCGGTGAAACGAGCGGTGGACCGGGCGGTGAAACGAGCGGTGGACCGGGCGGTGAAACGAGCGGTGGACCGGGCGGTGAAACGAGCGGTGTACCGAGCGGTGAAATGAGCGGTGGACTGCGCGGTGGACCGGGTGTTGCACCGGGTGCTGGAGTTCACCTGTGGACGGTTGCTCTTGCAGGAGCTGTCCAGGTGCCTGTGCCAGAGGTGAGCGTTGAGCCTCGTCCCCGCCTGGAACTTGTACGAGTTGCCTGCAGGGGATGACAGCGACGACGATGACGACGACGATGACGACGACGATGACGACAACGATGACGACGACGATGACGACGACGACGCCACAGGGGCAAGAGACAGAGCGGTGAGGGGGGGCATGGGGAGGGGGCCATGGGGGGCACGGCGGTGAGGTGGAGGGGGGCACGGTGGCACCTCTAACTAGAGGGAATGAGAGAGCACCTCTCCCCGGGGCAAGCCGGCCTTCTCTCCCACGCTGGCCAGCACACCTCCCTCTTGAACAACGGGAGGCACTACCCACACGTTTCACCTCGCCGCACGCGGTGACCCTGTCCATCGACTTCACCGCGATGCACACCCATGGGGGCGTGGGTGGGTAGGGGTGAGTGGGTGGAGTGGGTAGGGGTGGGTGGTTAGGTGGAGTTGGTTAGGGGTGAGTGGGTGGATGGGTGGGTGGGTGGATGGGTAGGGGTGAGTGGGTGGAGTGGGTAGGGGTGGGTGGTTAGGTGGAGTTGGTTAGGGGTGAGTGGGTGGATGGGTGAGTGGGTGGATGGGTAGGGGTGGGTAGGAGGAGTGGGTAGGGGTGGGTGGTTAGGTGGAGTTGGTTAGGGGTGAGTGGGTGGATGGGTGGGTGGGTGGGTAGGTGGAGTTGGTTAGGGGTGGGTGGGTGGATGGGTGGGTGGGTGGGTAGGGGTGGGTAGGAGGAGTGGGTAGGGGTGGGTGGTTAGGTGGAGTTGGTTAGGGGTGAGTGGGTGGATGGGTGGGTGGGTGGATGGGTGGGTGGGTAGGGGGAGTTGGTTAGGGGTGGGTGGGTGGATGGGTGAGTGGGTGGAGTGGGTAGGGGTGGGTGGGGTTGGATAGGGATGGGTGGGTGTATGGGTGAGAGGTGAGTAGGTGGATGGGTGGGTGGGTGGATGGGTAGGGGTGGGTGGGGGTGGGTAGGGGTGGATGGGTAAGGGTGGGTGGGGGTGGGTGGGGGTGGGTAGGGGTGGGTGGGTGGGTAGGAATGGGTGGGTAGATGGGTAGGGGTGGGTGGATGGTTAGGGTTGGGTCGGTAGGGGTGGGTGGTTGATTATGGTGAATGGGTGGATGGGTGGGTGGGTAGGGGTGGATGGGTAGGGGTGGGTGGGTAGGAGTGGGTAGGAGGAGTCGGTAGGGGTGGGTGGGTAGGTGGAGTTGGTAAGGGGTGAGTGGGTGGATGGGTAGATGGGTAGGGGTGGGTGGGGTTGGGTTGGTGGATGGGTAGGGGTGGGTGGGTAAGGTGGGTGGGTAGATGGGTAGGGGTGGGTGGGGTTGGTTAGGGGTGAGTGTGTGGATGGGTAGGGGTCGATGGGTAGGGGTTAGGGTGGATGGGTAGGTGTGGGTGGGTAGGGGTTAGGGTGAGTGGGTAGGTGTGGGTGGGTAGGGGTTAGGGTGAGTGGGTAGGTGTGGGTGGGTAGGGGTTAGGGTGAGTGGGTAGGTGTGGGTGGGTAGGGGTTAGGGTGGATGGGTAGGTGTGGGTGGGTAGGGGTTAGGGTGAGTGGGTAGGTGTGGGTGGGTAGGGGTTAGGGTGAGTGGGTAGGTGTGGGTGGGTAGGGGTTAGGGTGGATGGGTAGGTGTGGGTGGGTAGGGGTTAGGGTGAGTGGGTAGGTGTGGGTGGGTAGGGGTTAGGGTGAGTGGGTAGGTGTGGGTGGGTAGGGGTTAGGGTGGATGGGTAGGTGTGGGTGGGTATAGGTGGGTGGGTGGGTAGAGGTGGGTGGGTGGGTGGGTAGAGGTGGGTGGGTGGAGTTGGGTAGGAATGGGTGGGTAGATGGTTAGGGTGGGGTCGGTAGGGGTGGGTGGTTGATTATGGTGGATGGGTGGGTGAGTAGGGGTGGGTGGATGGGTGGGTTGGTAGGGGTGGGTGGATGGGTGGGTGGGTAGGGGTGGATGGATGGTAGGTGGGTAGATAGGTTGGATGAAAAGTGGGTGGATGTGTGTGTGGGGGGGGGGGGCGGTGGGGAAGGGTAATCGTGCCCCGTTGCCGGGAGACAAAATCGAACGGCGACCTCCGGATCGCGATTTCCCGGGCGTGCTGACCACCGCAGCGGCCGTGGCGGGCGGCTTGGCTTGCCGTGCATCGTCAAAACCGCCCTCTGCTCTGGCATTCCACGGTTCCTTCTGTGCAGAGTTTTGTCCCACCGTCTACCCAAAGAACACATCCCGACGGCTGCGACGAGGTCGTAGGGTCAAAGCCCCGGGGGCAGATGGGGGGGGGGAGCTGGCTATCTCGAGGGAAAGAGCTCGCAATGGCCGTGCCAAGAACATCGAGAAAGCATCTGGGGTCAGACCACCGCAGGTTAAGTGCCTCTCATCCCACCGAGTTCATCAATGGATGTTACCCTTTAAACTGGTATAAAACTGACACCTTTATACAAGGCATCATGTTTGCAATAACCACAACACAAGTAGTCAAAATGCAAACAAAAAGAAACAACTCTGTTTGCATTTTGACTGCTTGTGTTGTCAGTTTTGTACCAGTTTAAAGGGTAAAAACCTACTACTATATTTGCCACTGGTAAAGGAGATGTCTCATAGTGCAATGGACGTTTGTCAGAGTGAATGAGAACATCACCCGAGGTCCCGGGGGGTCATTCGTGCCCCCGAGTCTTTAAGTGTCTCAACAAAAAATAAAAAAGGAGCTCACATATAATCGCCATGTTGGGATCATTAGGGAACACACCCCCCTAAGGTGGCGGGGCTAGGTTCAAGCCTTGGGACTCGGTGCCACTTTGAAGGCCCGTAACAGCTATTGACAGCGATGCCGATGTTCCACATCCGAGCGTTTTGGTCCTTGTTGGAGACACTCGGCTGGCACACCTGAGAACCAAGGTTCAAACCCTGGGGGCCTGGGCATCTTTGACGGCTCAAAAATTAACCCGTAAAAACAAAGTTTTTCACTATAAATCTTTTATATGCGTGGCATCGGTTTTATTTTATTATTCATTTCTGTTTTTCTTGAGTAAGAGTTTCATTTTTATCACATTGGTATTTTAAATTAAATATAATTTTTTTTTTCCTAAAAAGTGGAAAATTTTGGAAAAAATTTTCACGAAAATAAATTGTCACGCACAACGAGTCTGTGTGCAAAATGTCAGCTCGATTGGATCACGGGAAGTGGGTTACAAAACGACCGAAAGATTTGCACGGTCGTAAGCGCGCAAGCAAGCAAGCAAGTGAACTTAATATAAAGGATTTAAAAATAGCCACGAATCACTGCGAGCCTAGGTTCGACCCCTGTGGATGGGTGCCTTGCTTGCGAGCCAGCGACGCCGAGAACCCGGGTTCGAGTGCCCGTGGTCTGGGCGTCCGTTGTCTTGTGAGCCAGACACACACAGTTCGAGCCCCGGCTCTGGCCGTCCCGGGGGGATGCGATGCGAGCGTTGCTGCGGCCGCTGCCGCTCACCTCGCTCCGAGTCGGTGAGTTGGAAGACGTCAGGGTGCTCGGGAAGGTCGGGCAAAACCGACATCCAGCCCAGCACGGAGACCACCTTGCACGGCACCGACTTAAACTGCACGGGTGGCACAAAGACACCCGATGAGTTAATGAGTTAATGATGTCACCCTGCTGCTGCTGCTGCTCTATTTAAGGCCGGGATCAAGTTCAAGTTCATTTATTTGGTGTAGTCCTGTGAGCCATTCGGCTCTTGAATCGGGTGCAACCGCAACAAACAAAAACATGAACAAGAAAACATCTTAAAGTGAATATGTGACTAAGTGTAAACAGGAAATCCAAGAAAAGACAGCAAAACATTGGAGAAATAGCACCGTACACCAACGCTGTGTGCAAAAATCCCAGTGGGATGCAAGTCAAATAACAACAACAACCACAAGACAACTTAGATTAAGGCCATCAGTCTAACTCCGTACTACAACAAACAAACATGGCCAAACGAATTGCCCGATGATGCTGGATGCAATTACCAGCGAAACGTCGTACTCAAAAATTGTAAATGTTGTGGTTTCACGCTTCAACACACCGGTGGGCTAAAGCAGTGAACTATTTGTCTTTTGTCAACGTGACACTTTTTTACTGATTGGCCGTGTCGGGTGGTGGAGGGTTACGACACATTTATAAATAACGTGATCTAACCCCAAAAACGTCGATTATGGACAAAGATCCCGTCCGACAGCCTCGAACAACAGACTCCGTTGGGAGCAAGCGGCGCCTACGAAGGTACTCGCTGTGACAGGTAACGCGCTAAAGGCTGAGTCGACCTTGGGGGAAGCCCACGTCCCGGTACAAATATTTTGACGCCGGTTGTTGGTCGCGAGCGGGAATCGAACTCGGGTCGCCTGGGTTCGTAGCGCAAGGCGCGACCCGCAACCCTGTCGCTCCCACGTTTATACGAAGACAAAGTTCCCCTGTGTAGCCATAACAGACTGCTGGGGCAAGTGCTGTTAGCGAGTAGCACCTATGAAGGCCGGCACGGCACACGAGGGGGTGGGTGGCCAGCACCACGCCCGGCCGCCTTTGTCTCCCCAGTGGCGATGTTTACACACCGCACCAGGAACTCATTTGTGTTTGAGTCAACCTAGGGGAGGCTCAGGACCGGTTCAGATAATCGCCACTGGTGTTGGGTCTATGGGCAGTGTTGAGTCTATAGGTAGTGTTGAGTCTATGGGTAGTGTTGAGTCTATGGGTAGTGTTGAGTCTGTGGGCAGTGTTGAGTCTGTGGGCAGTGTTGAGTCTATGAGCAGTGTTGAGTCTATGAGCAGTGTTGAGTCTATGGGCAGTGTTGAGTCTATGGGCAGTGTTGAGTCTATGAGCAGTGTTGAGTCTATGGGCAGTGTTGAGTCTATGGGCAGTGTTGAGTCTATGGGCAGTGTTAGTCTATGGGCAGTGTTTAGTCTATGGGCAGTGGTGAATCTATGGGCAGTGTTAGTCTATGGGCAGTGTTGAGCCTATGGGCGGTGTTGAGTCTATGGGCAGTGTTGAGTCTGTGGGCAGTGTTGAGTCTGTGGGCAGTGTTGAGTCTATGGGCAGTGTTGAGTCTATGGGCAGTGGTGAATCGATGGGCAGTGTTAGTCTATGGGCAGTGTTGAGCCTATGGGCGGTGTTGAGTCTATGGGCAGTGTTGAGTCTGTGGGCAGTGTTGAGTCTATGGGCAGTGTTGAGTCTATGGGCAGTGTTGAGTCTATGGGCAGTGTTGAGTCTATGAGCAGTGTTGAGTCTATGGGCAGTGTTGAGTCTATGAGCAGTTACACTATGAGATCTCTTTTACCAGTGGCAAAATATAATGGTAGGTTTTTACCCTTTTAACTGGTACAAAACTGACACCTTTATTCAAGGCATCATGTTTGCAATGACCACAACACAAGTAGTCAATAAAGCAAACAAAAAGAAGCAACTCTGATAAGGATAATAATATGCACTGTCCTTGAAGTTGATTGGCCCACACCCGAGACGGCTTTCTTTAGAGCCTAGTCCCCATTGGTGTAGGGCCAGATGACACCAGAAGGCGTACAACTCAAAAACAGTGCAATATCAGAGTATTGAGAGTTCGGGCAAAACATTTACACTATGAGATCTCTTTTACCAGTGGCAAAATATAATGGTAGGTTTTTACCCTTTTAACTGGTACAAAACTGACACCTTTATTCAAGGCATCATGTTTGCAATGACCACAACACAAGTAGTCAATAAAGCAAACAAAAAGAAGCAACTCTGATAAGGATAATAATATGCACTGTCCTTGAAGTTGATTGGCCCACACCCGAGACGGCTTTCTTTAGAGCCTAGTCCCCATTGGTGTAGGGCCAGATGACACCAGAAGGCGTACAACTCAAAAACAGTGCAATATCAGAGTATTGAGAGTTCGGGCAAAACATTTACACTATGAGATCTCTTTTACCAGTGGCAAAATATAATGGTAGGTTTTTACCCTTTTAACTGGTACAAAACTGACACCTTTATTCAAGGCATCATGTTTGCAATGACCACAACACAAGTAGTCAATAAAGCAAACAAAAAGAAGCAACTCTGATAAGGATAATAATATGCACTGTCCTTGAAGTTGATTGGCCCACACCCGAGACGGCTTTCTTTAGAGCCTAGTCCCCATTGGTGTAGGGCCAGATGACACCAGAAGGCGTACAACTCAAAAACAGTGCAATATCAGAGTATTGAGAGTTCGGGCAAAACATTTACACTATGAGATCTCTTTTACCAGTGGCAAAATATAATGGTAGGTTTTTACCCTTTTAACTGGTACAAAACTGACACCTTTATTCAAGGCATCATGTTTGCAATGACCACAACACAAGTAGTCAATAAAGCAAACAAAAAGAAGCAACTTCAAGGACAGTGCATATTATTATCCTTATCAGAGTTGCTTCTTTTTGTTTGCTTTATTGACTACTTGTGTTGTGGTCATTGCAAACATGATGCCTTGAATAAAGGTGTCAGTTTTGTACCAGTTAAAAGGGTAAAAACCTACCATTATATTTTGCCACTGGTAAAAGAGATCTCATAGTGTAAATGTTTTGCCCGAACTCTCAATACTCTGATATTGCACTGTTTTTGAGTTGTACGCCTTCTGGTGTCATCTGGCCCTACACCAATGGGGACTAGGCTCTAAAGAAAGCCGTCTCGGGTGTGGGCCAATCAACTTCAAGGACAGTGCATATTATTATCCTTATCAGAGTTGCTTCTTTTTGTTTGCTTTATTGACTACTTGTGTTGTGGTCATTGCAAACATGATGCCTTGAATAAAGGTGTCAGTTTTGTACCAGTTAAAAGGGTAAAAACCTACCATTATATTTTGCCACTGGTAAAAGAGATCTCATAGTGTAAATGTTTTGCCCGAACTCTCAATACTCTGATATTGCACTGTTTTTGAGTTGTACGCCTTCTGGTGTCATCTGGCCCTACACCAATGGGGACTAGGCTCTAAAGAAAGCCGTCTCGGGTGTGGGCCAATCAACTTCAAGGACAGTGCATATTATTATCCTTATCAGAGTTGCTTCTTTTTGTTTGCTTTATTGACTACTTGTGTTGTGGTCATTGCAAACATGATGCCTTGAATAAAGGTGTCAGTTTTGTACCAGTTAAAAGGGTAAAAACCTACCATTATATTTTGCCACTGGTAAAAGAGATCTCATAGTGTAAATGTTTTGCCCGAACTCTCAATACTCTGATATTGCACTGTTTTTGAGTTGTACGCCTTCTGGTGTCATCTGGCCTTACACCAATGGGGACTAGGCTCTAAAGAAAGCCGTCTCGGGTGTGGGCCAATCAACTTCAAGGACAGTGCATATTATTATCCTTATCAGAGTTGCTTCTTTTTGTTTGCTTTATTGACTACTTGTGTTGTGGTCATTGCAAACATGATGCCTTGAATAAAGGTGTCAGTTTTGTACCAGTTAAAAGGTTAAAACCTACCATTCTATGAGCAGTGTTGAGTCTATGGGCAGTGTTGAGTCTATGGGCAGTGTTGAGTCTATGAGCAGTGTTGAGTCTATGGGCAGTGTTGAGTCTATGAGCAGTGTTGAGTCTATGAGCAGTGTTGAGTCTATGGGCAGTGTTGAGTCTATGGGCAGTGTTGAGTCTATGGGCAGTGTTGAGTCTATGAGCAGTGTTGAGTCTATGGGCAGTGTTGAGTCTATGAGCAGTGTTGAGTCTATGAGCAGTGTTGAGTCTATGGGCAGTGTTGAGTCTATGGGCAGTGTTGAGTCTATGAGCAGTGTTGAGTCTATGGGCAGTGTTGAGTCTATGGGTAGTGTTGAGTCTATGGGCAGTGTTGAGTCTATGAGCAGTGTTGAGTATATGGGCAGTGTTGAGTCTATGAGCAGTGTTGAGTATATGGGCAGTGTTGAGTCTATGAGCAGTGTTGAGTCTATGGGCAGTGTTGAGTCTATGGGCAGTGTTGAGTCTATGGGTTGTGTGTATGTTGAACTTCTTCCGCACCGTACGTAGGCAACCGTGCGAATCCTCGGTGCGGGACACACATTGAGCAGGGTGCTGCCGAGGTGTTGGGTTTGAGTACGGGGTCACAGCTAGGGGGAGTAGGTAGGTGAGGGGGGGGGGTAGGTGAGGGTGGTGGTGAGGTGGTGGGGGGGGTAGGTGAGGGGGGTGGGGGGTAACGTACGTGCTTCCTCTCGGTGGCCTTGAGAGCCTTGGAGGGGTAGTAGATGAGCAGCGAGCCGCTGAGTGCCACCCAGAATCGCGTCCACGATGACAGCTACACACAGACAAAGATCCCCACCCCCCCGGCGTAGCCTTCAACACACTGTTGGGGCAAGTGGCGGCGCCTACGAAGGGAGCGGGTGGGCAGCGCCACGCCCGGCGGCTATGTACGGTGCGAAAGAAGTTCAACATACGCACATACACACTGCCCATAGACTCAACACTGCCCATAGACTCAACACTGCCCATAGACTCAACACTACCCATAGACTCAACACTACCCATAGACTCAACACTGCCCATAGACTCAACACTACCCATAGACTCAACACTGCCCATAGACTCAACACTGCCCATAGACTCAACACTGCCCATAGACTCAACACTACCCATAGACTCAACACTGCCCATAGACTCAACACTACCCATAGACTCAACACTGCCCATAGACTCAACACTACCCATAGACTCAACACTGCCCATAGACTCAACACTGCCCATAGACTCAACACTGCCCATAGACTCAACACTACCCATAGACTCAACACTACCCATAGACTCAACACTGCCCATAGACTCAACACTGCCCATAGACTCAACACTGCCCATAGACTCAACACTGCCCATAGACTCAACACTGCCCATAGACTCAACACTACCCATAGACTCAACACTACCCATAGACTCAACACTACCCATAGACTCAACACTGCCCATAGACTCAACACTGCCCATAGACTCAACACTGCCCATAGACTCAACACTACCCATAGACTCAACACTGCCCATAGACTTAACACTGCCCATAGACTCAACACTGCCCATAGACTCAACACTGCCCATAGACTCAACACTACCCATAGACTCAACACTACCCATAGACTCAACACTGCCCATAGACTCAACACTGCCCATAGACTCAACACTACCCATAGACTCAACACCGCCCATAGATTCAACACTGCCCATAGACTCAACACTGCCCACAGACTCAACACTGCCCACAGACTCAACACTACCCACAGACTCAACACTGCCCATAGACTCAACACTGCCCACAGACTCAACACTACCCACAGACTCAACACTACCCATAGACTCAACACTGCACCTCCGATTAGCATGGTCGGCTACGTTCGGTCAAAAAGAAGTTCAACGTACACACGCGCATCCTGCATTGCTGCAATCATCACGCGCCCGACTAGCATAGACTCCACACGCGGTCCACAGCCGTCTATCGCACGCAGCAGCAGGGCAGAGGTCGCAACCGGGTACCCGATACCCGTACCCTACCCGGCCGGGTACGGGTAGCCGTTTGCGACCCTGGTGCAGCCGGGTACGGGTACGGGTAACGAATCAAAACCCGTTTGCGACCTCTGTAGCAGGGCCACGCTGAACTGACGAAGGAGGGCGGGGAGCGGTCTTACCGCCGGCTTGCGCCCGTCCTTGAGCAGGGTCTTCCTCTTGAGCGCTCCCTCGATGGTGACGGCGCCGGCTGCAGGGCTGGTCACCCCCGACAGCGGGGTGGCGGGGGAACTGCAGGGGACAGAGAGACAACTTGTATTTAAGAGCTTGCATCTTGAATCGCTGCCTCACTTGATGCAGCAAATCTGGCTGTGACGGTCCCACCTGATGACGGAGACTTGTGTTGCCTCCGAAACGTCGTGATTTTTTATTATTTTATTTATAAATTTTAATTTCATTTTTTTACCTACGTGACTTTACCGAAAGAACTAAGAGTATGAATGCTTGCAGTCACGAAAGATTCAAATCTAGAATTAGGACAGAGACAACTTTACAAAATTATTTTTTCTTTCAGTGAGGCCTGGGCCCCGGGCCAGATTCGAATTGCCCTACGAGGCCGGCGTATGAACGCTTCGCTACTGGGAGAGGTCGCAACCGGGTACCCGATACCCGTACCCTACCCGATACCCGGCTACCCATACCCGGCCGGGTACGGGTAGCCGTTTGCGACCCTGGTGCGGTCGGGTACGGGTATGGGTAAGGAATCAAAACCCGTTTGCGACCTCTGGTTCCGGGTCAGCTCGGCAAACGGCCGGTGGGAAACCATCCGGGGCTCTGCGCCGGCTCGGCTCGGATGCGCCAGGGGAAAAGCGGTGACGGCGTTCGGACGGACGGCGGCCCCGGCTCACGAGCACGTCCGCCGCGTGGGAAGCCCACGAGCTCCAAAATTCGTGGTCACAGTTCGAATCGGCCTCTCCGTTCATTCGCCCGCTCCGTGTGAGGACGGCAAAACGAGCACCGCTCCCTGAAGGGGTGGAGCAGTGCGGCGCAGCGGTTTCGCGCGCCGCACTACCAAGGGCAGCGCAGACGCGAGTTCAACTCCCGGCCACGGCTAGCAACCGGTGGGGGACGCCGGTTCGCTCCAAACGCCACAGCAGGTCCCAACCGGCCAAACGTCGCCCGCCCGCAAACCCCCCACGATTCCCACCGCCGCCGCCGCCGCTTCCCCGCCGAGCACCCTCTGGGCGGTGCTAGCGAGCGGGACGGCGAGAGCAGAGAGCAGGCGGCGTTCCGTTTTTGCCGCGGTCGTCGTGGAAGCAAGAGGGGGCCACCGGGGGATGGGGGTGGGAACCGTGCGAGGGTTTAGCCGAGGTTAAGAGCCACGGTGTTGGCCCACGTTGCAGTCCCAGTGGTACCGTGAAGGAGTTTGGTAATCGCGGGAGGGGGGGGGGTAAGGAGGAGGAGCGGCGGACAGATGATTAGTTTCAACCTCCACGCAGACGTTTAAAGGAAGATGCCGCCCGGTTCTTAATTCCAACCAGGCTATGTGGCTGAGACCCATAGACTCACACAGAGATCCGTAGACTAACATGCCAACCAGGCTATGCGGCTGAGACCCATAGACTTACACAGAGATCCGTAGACTAACATGCCAACCAGGCTATGTGGCTGAGACCCATAGACTTACACAGAGATCCGTAGACTAACATGCCAACCAGGGTATGCGGCTGAGACCCATAGACTTACACAGAGATCCGTAGACTAACATGCCGACCAGGCTATGCAGCTGAGACCCATAGACTCACACACAGATCCGTAGACTAACATGCCAAACAGGCTATGCGGCTGAGACCCATAGACTCACACAGAGATCCGTAGACTAACATGCCGACCAGGCTATGCAGCTGAGACCCATAGACTCACACAGAGATCCGTAGACTAACATGCCAAACAGGCTATGCGGCTGAGACCCATAGACTTACACAGAGATCCGTAGACTAACATGCCAACCAGGCTATGCGGCTGAGACCCATAGACTTACACAGAGATCCGTAGACTAACATGCCAACCAGGGTATGCGGCTGAGACCCATAGACTTACACAGAGATCCGTAGACTAACATGCCAACCAGGCTATGTGGCTGAGACCCATAGACTTACACAGAGATCCGTAGACTAACATGCCAACCAGGCTATGCAGCTGAGACCCATAGACTCACACACAGATCCGTAGACTAACATGCCAAACAGGCTATGCGGCTGAGACCCATAGACTCACACAGAGATCCGTAGACTAACATGCCAAACAGGCTATGCGGCTGAGACCCATAGACTCACACAGAGATCCGTAGACTAACATGCCAAACAGGCTATGCAGCTGAGACCCATAGACTCACACAGAGATCCGTAGACTAACATGCAAACCAGGCTATGCGGCTGAGATCCATAGACTTACACAGAGATCCGTAGACTAACATGCCAACCAGGCTATGTGCCTGAGACCCATAGACTTACACAGAGATCCGTAGACTAACATGCCAACCAGGCTATGCGGCTGAGACCCATAGACTCACACAGAGATCCGTAGACTAACATGCAAACCAGGCTATGCGGCTGAGACCCATAGACTCACACAGAGATCCGTAGACTAACATGCCAACCAGTTATGTGGCTGAGACCCATAGACTCACACAGAGATCCGTAGACTAACATGCCAACCAGGCTATGCAGCTGAGACCCATAGACTTACACAGAGATCCGTAGACTAACATGCCAACTAGGCTATGCGGCTGAGACCCATAGACTTACACAGAGATCCGTAGACTAACATGCCAACCAGGCTATGCGGCTGAGACCCATAGACTTACACAGAGATCCATAGACTAACATGCCAACCAGGCTATGTGCCTGAGACCCATAGACTTACACAGAGATCCGTAGACTAACATGCCAACCAGGCTATGCGGCTGAGACCCATAGACTCACACAGAGATCCGTAGACTAACATGCCAACCAGGCTATGCGGCTGAGACCCATAGACTTACACAGAGATCCGTAGACTAACATGCCAACCAGGCTATGCGGCTGAGACCCATAGACTTACACAGAGATCCGTAGACTAACATGCCAACCAGGGTATGCGGCTGAGACCCATAGACTTACACAGAGATCCGTAGACTAACATGTCAACCAGGCTATGTGGCTGAGACCCATAGACTTACACAGAGATCCGTAGACTAACATGCCAACCAGGCTATGCAGCCGAGACCCATAGACTCACACAGAGATCCGTAGACTAACATGCCAAACAGGCTATGCGGCTGAGACCCATAGACTCACACAGAGATCCGTAGACTAACATGCAAACCAGGCTATGCGGCTGAGATCCATAGACTTACACAGAGATCCGTAGACTAACATGCCAACCAGGCTATGTGCCTGAGACCCATAGACTTACACAGAGATCCGTAGACTAACATGCCAACCAGGCTATGCGGCTGAGACCCATAGACTCACACAGAGATCCGTAGACTAACATGCAAACCAGGCTATGTGGCTGAGACCCATAGACTCACACAGAGATCCGTAGACTAACATGCCAACCAGTTTTGTGGCTGAGACCCATAGACTCACACAGAGATCCGTAGACTAACATGCCAACCAGGCTATGCAGCTGAGACCCATAGACTTACACAGAGATCCGTAGACTAACATGCCAACTAGGCTATGCGGCTGAGACCCATAGACTTACACAGAGATCCGTAGACTAATATGCCAACCAGGCTATGCGGCTGAGACCCATAGACTTACACAGAGATCCATAGACTAACATGCCAACCAGGCTATGTGCCTGAGACCCATAGACTTACACAGAGATCCGTAGACTAACATGCCAACCAGGCTATCTGGCTGAGACCCATAGACTTACACAGAGATCCATAGACTAACATGCCAACCAGGCTATGTGCCTGAGACCCATAGACTTACACAGAGATCCGTAGACTAACATGCCAACCAGGCTATGCGGCTGAGACCCATAGACGCACACAGAGATCCGTAGACTAACATGCCAAACCAGGCTATGCGGCTGAGACTCATAGACTTACACAGAGATCCGTAAACTAACATGCCAAACCGGGCAACTCACTGGAGCAGCACACCCTACATGACATAGCATCTGGCTGTTGTGTTTATTGGAGAGAGGGGTGGCGGGGAGGGGGCATTGCATCTTCCTTTAAAATATTCATCAGCATTGGAGCTCCCGACGCAAGAAAAGCATCCCGCCACCTGTGAACGCCGACCAATCAAACGCCTGCGGAGAGAGGGGAGAGAGGGGGGAGAGGACGGAGGGAGGGAGGGAGACTGGCGGAAGGAGCTGCATGCATGGCGAGGAAGTGAGGGTGGCGTGAGGAGCAGGAGGAGGGGAGGAGGTTGGTACCTGCCGTACGTGTACCGACCGCGGTACGCGCTGTGGTTCCCATCGCGGCTCAGAGGGCCCAGGGATGCGTATAAGCGCACCCTGGCACCGTCACAGAGGGGGGGGGGGGGGTGGAGATGCAGGCATGGGATGAGGACATGGGAGGGAGCATGGGAGGGAGGGTGGGAGGGAGGGTGGGAGGGCATGGGAGGGAGGGTGGGAGGGAGGGTGGGAGGGAGGGCATGAGAGGGAGCATGGGAGGGAGCATGGGAGGGAGGGCATGGGAGGGAGGGTGGGAGGGAGGGCATGGGAGGGAGGGTGGGAGGGAGGGTGGGAGGGAGGGTGGGAGGGAGGGTGGGAGAGAGGGCATGGGAGGGAGGGGCATGGGAATGCCCACGACATCTGCCAGGAGAAGAGTGGCCAGTTTGTCACTGCGCTGCCGCGGCATTGCCACGGTCACCCCTCGCCTCTCTCTCGCCTCTCTCTCGCGCCGCCCTCACAACGCAACCGCCGTGCGACGACAGCGACCCGCATCACGCGCTGCACCAGTCGCGGGCGGGATACGCGTGGCCTCCATGGGACCGAGGGGGTGGGGTGGGGGGGCATTTTGTCCAGGGAACCGATCCACGGTAGAGGGTGGCGGGTGGGGGGGGTAGTGCGCCCGCACCCCGAGCAGAGGTCGCAACCGGGTACCCGATACCCGTACCCTACCCGATACCCGTACCCTACCCGATACCCGGCTACCCATACCCGGCCGGGTACGGGTACGGGTAGCTGTTTGCGACCCTGGTGCGGCCGGGTACGGGTAGGCCGTGAGTCACTGGTGAGTCACCGTTTGTCACTCATTTCGGGTAGGGTACGGGTAGGGAACGGGTACCTGTACCCGGCCGGGTACGGGTAGCCATTTGCAACCCTGGTGCGGCCGGGTACGGGTACTGGTAAGGAATCAAAACCCGTTTGCGACCTCTGACCCCGAGTATTTGCAGGATGCGGGGATGGGGGGGTGGTGTAGGTGGGGAGATGTGCGGTGCGTCTTGTGTACCTCTCAAACTGAGGCCACGCGACGTCCTCACTCTGCTGGGAGCTCTCGCTGCTGCCTGGAGGTGCACACACAAAGACAAAGGTCCCCCCCCCGAGCGTAGCAACCTTCAAAACACTGCTGGGGCAAGTGCTGTTGGGCGAGCAGCGGCCTGCGAAAGCCGGCAGGGCGCACGAGGCGGGGGGGGCGGGCGCCCGGCACCACGGCAGAGCCGATGTTTACCACACACACCGCACCGGGCACTCGTTTAAGGCCGAGTCGACCTAGGGGAGGTCCGGCACCGGTCCGGATATTCAACAGTGGTTTCTGCCGGGTTCATAACGCAGCGCGCTAACCGCCGAGCCCACCGCTCATCCACACACGTAACAACAAAGACAAAGATCTCCCGTATAGCCTGTAACAGACTGTTCGGGCAAGTGCTGTTAGCGAGCAGCGACTACAAAGGCCGAACTCGGGTCGCCGGGTTCGAAGCGCTAACCGCTGCACCACCGCTCCCCACATCAAAGATCCCCCATATAGCCTCAACAGACTGTAGGGGCAAGTGCTGTTAGCGAGCACCTATGAAGGCCGGAACGGCACACGAGGGGGTGGGTGGCCAGTACCACGCCCGACCGCCTTTGTCTCCCCCAGTGGCGATGTTTACACATCGCACAGGATACTCATTTGAGGCTGCGTCGACCTAGGGGAGGCCCAGGACCGTTTCAGATAATTGCCACTAGTGTTGGCTGCGAGCGGAAATCGAACCCGGGTCGCCAGGTTCGTAGCACGGCGAGCTAACCACTACACTACTGCATCCCGTGTACATACGTACACAGACGCACACACGTGTACACGCACACGCAGACACATGGGTATATATATATGAGGGAGTATATAAGTGGGTAACTGTATGAGTGAGGGCATGAGTGAGTAAGTGTATGAGTGACTGAGTGGATGCATGAGTGAATGAGTGACTAAATGGGTGAGTGTGTGCATGAGTGAGTGTATGAGTGACTAAGTGAGTGATTGAGTGGATGTAAAAGTGGGTATACGAGTGAGTTCATGAATGAGAATGTGAGCGAGTGAGCATATGAGCAAGTGAGCTTATGAGCGAGCGAGCGAGTTAGTAAGTGAGTGTATGAGCGAGTGCGTGTAAAAGTGAGCGTATGAGTGCGCCTATGAGCGTGTGAATGAGCGAGCAAGTTAGTGTATGAGTGAGTGTATGAGCGAGTGATTGGATAAGTGAGTGTATGAGTGCGTGTACGAGTGAGTTTATCAGCGAGTGAGTGTGTGTATGAGCGAGCGAAAGAGTGCGTGCGTGTATGAATGTGTGTACGAGTGTGTGTACGAGTGTATGAGTGAGTGTATGAGTGAGTGAGCGTATGAGCGAGTGAGTGAGCGCATGAGCGAGAGAGTGCGTGTATGAGCGAGTGAGTGCGTGTATGAGCGAGTGAGTGAGCGTATGAGCGCGTGAGTGCGTGTATGAGCGAGTGAGTGAGCGTATGAGCGAGTGAGCGAGTGAGTGAGCGTATGAGCGAGTGAGTGCGTGTATGAGCGAGTGAGTGAGCGTATGAGCGAGTGAGTGAGCGTATGAGCGCGTGAGTGCGTGTATGAGCGATTGACTGAGCGTATGAGCGAGTGAGTGCGTGTATGAGCTAGTGAGTGCGTGTATGAGCGAGTGAGTGAGTGTATGAACGAGTGAGTGCGTGTGCGAGCGAGTGAGTGCGCGTACGAGCAAGCGAGTGGGCGAGCGAGCGAGCGACAGAGCGGGTGAGCGAGCGAGTGCGCACATGGGCAAGTGAGTGGGCGAGCGAGAGAGTGGGCGAGCGAGCGGGGCGATTGAGCGAGCGAGCGTACCGAGGGAGAGCCCGTTGGAGGCGGAGGTGGCGTGGTTGCGGGGCGACGTGCCGCCACCCCCCTCCAACACGCTGTCGTCCAGCAGGTGTCTCGCGCGGCCGTGCGGGAAGGTGGCGCTCCGCACCTCCACGTCGCTCAGACGCGGCACCATGCTGAGCACAAAACACAAACAGGTTACGGTTAATGATAATTGGTGTTTAACCCTTCTATCTGGCAACAAATCTGACACCTTCTTTACAAGGAGTCATGTTTGCATAGACCACAATACCTGCAGTCATAATGCAAACAAAAAACACAACTCTGATAATGTATGCATTGATAATTGTTTTTTTACCCTTCTATCTGGCAACAAAACTGACACCTTCTTTACAAGGAGTCATGTTTGCATAGACCACAATACCTGCAGTCATAATGCAAACAAAAAACACAACTCTGATAATGTATGCATTGATAATTGTTTTTTTACCCTTCTATCTGGCAACAAAACTGACACCTTTTTTACAAGGAGTCATGTTTGCATAGACCACAATACCTGCAGTCATAATGCAAACAAAAAACACAACTCTGATAATGTATGCATTGATAATTGTTTTTTTACCCTTCTATCTGGCAACAAAACTGACACCTTCTTTACAAGGAGTCATGTTTGCATAGACCACAATACCTGCAGTCATAATGCAAACAAAAAACACAACTCTGATAATGTATGCATTGATAATTGTTTTTTTACCCTTCTATCTGGCAACAAAACTGACACCTTTTTTACAAGGAGTCATGTTTGCATAGACCACAATACCTGCAGTCACAATGCAAGCAAAAAACACAACTCTGATAATGTGCACTGTCCTTGAAGTTGATTGGTCCACACCCGAGACAGCTTTCCTTAGAGCCTAGTCTCACATGGTGTTGGACCAGATGACGCCAAAAGGCGCACAACTCAAAGACTGCAGGTATTGTGGTCTATGCAAACATGACTCCTTGTAAAAAAAGGTGTCAGTTTTGTTGCCAGATAGAAGGGTAAAACACCAATTATCATATTTTTTCCTGGCAAATGAGGTTCCAATGGTGAGGTGACGGTTAAGTTAATGGGTTCATGAGTCGGTTACACACAAGTAGCTCAGGTTGTGGCTGGTTAGGTTAATGAGGAATGCATCAATCACTCACCAGTAGCCCAGGCTGTGGCTCTTGCGGTGTCTCTGTGCCGGGAGGCACCGGGCTCCCACCCCCGGCGGGGTGGACACGACGGGGGATCCGCGCGGTGCCAAGCAAGGCGGCGCCGGGCGAGTGGTGGGGCCCGGTGAGGGGGGGGGCCGGGCAGGGGGCGTGAACTGTCAGGGGTGGGGGTAGAGGGGGGGCGGTGGAGGATGACAGCATGGATTACGCAATCGAATCATTTTTCTTGGTTCTATCGGTGAAGTCGCGTAGAAGGGAAATAATAAAATAATAAAACAATAAAATTCTCACGACGTTTCGACTGCAACACAAGCAATCGTCATCAGGTGTGGGATAGCGCGCGACGCACCAAACCCAGTTCAATGCGCCTTTCCTTTTTCGGACACGCCCCTTCTTCCTCAAGCCCCGCCTCTTACTTGTTAGGCCCCGCCTCTTGCTGGTTAGGCCCCACCCCTCAGGACACGGGGGGTGGGGTGGCACTTGTTTGAATAGCAACAACGTAGCACGTGACTAGGATCGGATGACGACGGCCGAACCAACGTGACGATCGCACTGCTCACGAAGCGATTGATCATTTCGTAATAAGACTCTTCGAGACGACTTGTGGAATCCGTCTTTTATTCACTTTGGGTTACATCTACTTCACGCTGCTGGTAGACAACGTGAAGTGACAGATAGACCGAGAGAGACACACTGCCACGTGGCAACTCGGAGCCCCGCTCCCGCTTGGCCCCTTCCTCCGTTGGTTCCCGTTCTGACCACGTGTCGTTCATCTCCACCCCTATTTAATACCCGGGTCACGTGGTGCGTTTCAGCCAATTCTCGTTAGCCTGCGTCGAATCTTCCAGGCTCCCTCCGTCAGCTCCCGGGAGCACGCCCCTGACTCGTCTCCCCATTGGCTGTGGCCAAAGCCAGCAGAACCAATCTCCATAGCTGTCACCCTTCCATCACGTCAGGGCCACGCCCCCAGGCTTCCCCCCATTGGCTGTAAACCAGGACCGGCAGAGCCAATCACCATGACAAGGTGTGATACGTCAGTGAGCCGGATATTCTCATATTACAATTTTTACTGAGCGTCGGTCGGAGCGGTCGTCGGACAACGCGATTAGTCGACCGCCAAAAAACCCGAGTGTGACCACCTCGGCCTTCCAACTCGTGAGTCGACCTCTCCGAATCGCGAGCTCGCCACGCCCCGGCTGTGAAAACGAGAATCTTTGATTCGTTGAATGAGACGAGAAAAATCGGGGCAAACCTGGGACGTCTTCTCTCGACGAGGAGAGCCGGGGCGTGCTCGCACCGGGCTCAATCTGAAGGGACAGCCTGCACACACGGACACACACACACAGAAAGATCCCCCAGTAAATAGCCTGAACACACTGTTGGGGCAAGCGTGGTTAGCGAGCACCAATGAAGGTCGGAATGGCACACGAGGGGGTGGGTGGACAGCACCGCGCCCGGCCGCCTTTGTCTCCCCAATGGCGATGTTTACACACTGCACCAGGTACTCATTTGAGGCCGAGTTGACCTAGGAGAGGCAGAGGCCCCGGACCGGTTCAGATAATCATCACTGGTGTTGGCCGTGGGTGGGCATCGAACTCAGCTTGCCAGGTTCACCGTGTGTGGTATAGCTAACCAGCTATACGAAGGCCGGCACGGCACAAGAGACGGTGGGTTGGTTGACACCTCGCCCGCCCGCCCGCCCGCCTTTGTCTCCCCCAGTGCTGATGTTAACACGTCAGCCCCGCACACGCGCGTCCATCGCCGCAAGCGAGTGCACCACTCACTTGTAATTATCGTCCTCTACGAACTTTTGCAGCTCTTCGATGTAACGCACGGACTTGAGATACTTCTGCACGTGGCTCAGGAAAGGCAGCTCTGCACCAAGACACAGACATTGTTTTTTTTATTAAACGGAACGCACAAACGGCACGGCGCGCCGCGTGCTGCGGGCAGGCGCGGCCCGAGAAGAGCAGAGACCACCCAAAAAAAACTAAACGCGACGTCCAAAACGAACCGTGTAGCCAGCGTAACTTGCAAGGCGGCAGCGGAGATGCAGAGGTCGTGAGCGGGAATCGAACTCGGGTCGCCGGGTTCGTAGCGGGGCGCACCAGTCGGTGCGCTGCCCCATTATTACAAGAGGTTTTTTTTGGGTCACAGCGCGTAAATATGAATATTGTGCCGTTAAATCCGCCGCCACCACCACCCGAAACGGCCAATCGGTGAGGTTGTGTCACGTAAACAAAACGTGGCCAATCCGTTACGAGTTCAGGCACACACCGCTTGTGTGTTGGAGAGTTAAACCCACTGCAACATTTACAATTCGTTACTAGTACAGCACTAACCGGTTGTGTGCTGGAGAGTAAACCCACTACAACATTGACAATTCGATTCTAGTACAGCACTAACCGGTTGTGTGCTGGAGAGTAAACCCACTACAACATTTACAATTCGTTACTAGTACAGCACTAACCGGTTGCTGTGTTGGAGAGTTAAACCCACTACAACATTTACAATTCGATTCTAGTACAGCACTAACCGGTTGCTGTGTGTTCGAGAGTTAAACCCACTACAACATTGACAATTCGTTACTAGTACAGCACTAACCGCTTGTGTGTTGGAGAGTAAGCCCACTTCAACATTCGAGTAGTGTGACATTTCGCCAGGAATTATAACTCGGCATCATTAAGACTGTTTCCGTCTTAATGGGGGATAAATGTGATGCAAACGCATGCATTCCTACAAAGACAAAGACCCCCGTATAGCCTTAACAGACTGTTGGGGCAAGTGCTGTTAGCGAGCACCTATGAAGGCCAGAACGGCACACGAGGAGGTGGGTGGCCAGCACCACGCCCGGCCGCCTTTGTGTCCCCTGTGGCGATGTTTAAACATCGCACCAAGTACTCATTTGAGGCCGAGTCGACCTAGAGGAAGCCCAGGACCGGTTCGGATAATCGTCAACCGGTGTTAGCTGTGAGCGGAAATCGAACCCGGGTCGCCGGGTTCATAGCGCAGCGTAGCGCTAACCGCAACACCACCGCTCCCGACACACACGCGCACACAGCACAAGCACACTACATGGGCATGAGCACGCACGAACGCCCTCTAATGTAGAAACCTGGCAGCGCCCTCCGAAAAACAAGTCGGGAGAGAGTCGGTGAGGAGGCTAACCTAGGTCAACGCGAGTCATCGTAATGGCAACCCAAGCAACACCGACAACCCCCCGCTTATCCTTACATCTCCGCCCCCCTCCCCCGTTCAACGGCCATCACGAGCCCCTGTGTCTGGGGTAGAGGCAGCCAGGCCCTGGGTTCGAACCTAGGTTCACAGCGGCGTTGGTTCGAGTGTCTCGGGGGGATGGGTGGGGGGGCGGGAGTGGGGAGGGGAAAAAAAAATTGTGCCAATTTGCATAGCGGTCAACCCATCACGGTTTGCCCCGTATTCTTGTACGGGGAAGTTTTACAGCCGTTTCAACGCGGGCAAAAAAAAAATGTTTTTGTCTATTTGTTTGTGTTTCTCCCTTGCGATGGGACTTTGTAGGAAGAACTTTGAGGTTTATAAGGGGCGCGGAGTGACCAAGAAGGTCTGAATTGGTCTGTAACAAGGTAGGCGCTGATATTATATGGGGTTGACAGGGATGCCTTTGAGGTAGAGAGAAGGTACGCGACCACAAGGCAAAACGAACACGCACGCATTTTTCACTCGGTGAAGCACGCGTGCGTGCGTTCCACCACTCCATGGCAGCAAAGCGTCCGTCTGCGATGGTGGCGCGATTGCGAGTGCCTGCGTGCAAGAATGCGTGCGTGCGCGTCTGAGCGAGTGCGTGAGTGAGTGTGGCAGTGGACGAGAGATGTGGAGGTGATTGGGCTCGCCGATGACCGGTATACGGGGAGTGTCGGGATCGGTTGCTGTGAAGGAGGGGGGGCTCGTGAAGGACGCTGCCGCGCACACGCACCGATCTACCTTTGCGATGCAACTGCACGGGATCTCTCTGGCGTCCAACCGCGACGAGGGCGTCGCGATTTGTCGGTTACGGTCAAGACGCCCGCACAGTATTAACCGGGGCGGCCTGCCAGATTTGAAACCGCGAAACTCTGCGACAAAGGGGACCCCCCCCCCCCCCCCCCCGCACCACGGCAGGGCCCGCGTCACCGTTGCCCCCCCGCCCAACGTAATAGCTGGCCGGACGGAGAGACAACTGTCTGCCATGGTCCGCGTTTCGTAACGCACAAACGGTGCAAACGGGTTGAATAAAAATCGAATTGCTTTGAAAACAAAAAGAATGAAAAAATGAAGAAAAAAATGTAAGAAAAAAAGGAAATAAAAAAGATAGAAAAGGGAAAGAAAAAATGAAAGAAGAAAGAAATAAAAGAAAGAAAAAAAGAGAAAAAAGTACAAAAAAGGAAATAAAAAATTTAAATAAAAAGGAGAAAAGGATAGAAAAATGAAAGAAAAAAAGGAAAGAAGAAAGAAGTAAAGAAATAAAAGAAAGAAAAAAGATATAAAAAGAAAAAAAGGACTAAAAAGTAAAGAAAGAAAAGATAAAATTTACGAAAAGAGGAAAAAAAACCGAAAAGGATAGAAAAATGAAAGAAAAAAAGGAAAGAAGAAAGAAAGAAGCAAAGAAATAAAAGAAAGAAAAAAGATATAAAAAGAAAAAAAGGACAAAAAAGTAAAGAAAGAAAAGATAAAATTTACGAAAAAAGGAAAAAAAAACGAAAAGGATAGAAAAATGAACGAAAAAAAGGAAAGAAGAAAGAAAAAAGTAAAGAAATAAAAGAAAGAAAAAAGATATAAAAAGAAAAAAAGGACAAAAAAGTAAAGAAAAAAAAAGATACAAATTTACGAAAAAAGGAAAAAAAAACGAAAAGGATAGAAAAATGAAAGAAAAAAAGAAAAGAAAAAAGGAAAGAAATAAAAGAAAAACAGAAAAAGGGGCAAAAAAGGAAAGAAAAGGAAAAAATTAAGAAAAAAGTAAAGGATAGAAAAAGGAAAGAAAAAAAGGAAAGAAATGAGAGAAAGAAAAAAGACAAAAATTTTAAGAAAAAAAAAAGAAGAAAATTTATTTTAAAAAACCCACGAGCTGTGTCCTGGTCGACCCGCGGCGCTCCAGACGGCCCCGCCCGGGTCAAAGGTTACCGTAGTGGCAGGACTGCTGGAAGTCCGAGATGACCCTGAGGATGTTGTTCATCTGGATGGAGCGCTGTTCGTTCTCCATGATGCTGTCGGAGGCCGGGTACGCAGAGTCGATGTAGATGAGATCCGACAGGTAGATCCCTGCGTGGCGCACAGGGCAACGGTGGTGGGTTACACCTCCTCCGTGGACTCGCGGATGGCGCCCACCGCCAGTGTCCCTGCTCGTGCCAACGTACGTCGAGCGGCTATTCAACTAAACGACTTCGGAGGATATTTCGATCTTACGATAGCGACACGATAAAATTGCCATCGACATCCTAACATCGTTCGAGTATGCAGACGACGGACCAGCCCCTCCCCACCCAGCCCCCTCCCACCCCCCACCCAGCCCCTCCCTCCCCTCCCCTCCCCACCCCTCCCACCCCCCACCCAGCCCCACCCTCCCCTCCCCACCCAGCCCCACCCAGCCCCACCCCTCCTACCCACCACCCAGCCCCACCCTCCCCTCCCCACCCAGCCCCACCCCTCCTACCCCCCCACCCAGCCCCACCCTCCCCACCCTCCCCACCTAGCCCCTCCCCACCCAGCCTCTCCCCACCCTCCCCACCCAGCCCCTCCCCTCCCCTCCCATTTTTGGATGCACGGCGGAAACTCCACATTCCTCTGGCGGGAACGAGGCTTATCCATAGGACAAACCGCTGCCGGCTTCCCGACCAGAGTGGTGCTTATTTTAACGCCACCAGATGGACAACCTCCGACGAAACGTAAACTCGATTGGGAACCTCTCGCTCGCACGCACGCTCGCTCGCTCAGCAAATTGCCACGTGGCTAATAACAACAATTAAATTAACGTACTAAAATGACGACGAAGCCGATGACGATGACGACGATACGTTGATGATGATGATGTTTACACAGCGGCGTCTGCAACGACGCTGTAGAGTGTGCGCACCGCGGAAGCGAGCGGCCGCACATGTGGTACGGATTTGCACGTTCCTTAATCCGGGCCTTATCTGACCTCCCGCGACAGCGGGCCGTGGCGAACATTCATCACGGCCGACGTTTGGAAATATGTCGGTGTATTTTTTGGAGTTTTTCGGGCCGCGCATTTTCACCACGGCGTCAGCGCGACGCAGACGCACGCCAGCGCGGGAGAGCGACGGCGCTCACGATCCGGCGGGCAGAACCCCCCAACCCCCCCCCCACCACCTCGCCATCGCTTCCTTCCTTCTGGACGGATCCTATAGCCGGGCCGCTCCTCTTAAAGGATAAAGTTACGTATTCGTTCGCAAGGCGGGCGAAAACAACAGACGAGTGGGGCGAGGGGTAAGGAAGGCGGTCAGTACCGGCGCTAGCAACTATTGCCCAAGCTCTGCATCCCTATAATTAGGAATGGAAAGGCCGAATCCCATTAACGCGCGCCGGCGCTTGCTCGCGACCTCTCGGACGGTCCGCTCAAAACCGTGGGCGCCGGAGACGTCACGTTGTTTCGACCGTGGCGAGAGAGAGAGAGAGTGCAACATTATTAGAAGAGAGAGGAAAACAAACGCCGACCGCCGCTGTGTTAGTTTGACACCAGCGCAAAACCAGCCGCAACGATGAAAATATTCTACGCAAAGTGCGTGTCATGGTGAAGTGGCACAATGCAACGACCACGTGCACTGGACGTGGGGAGCAGGGACGGGCAAAGGAACTTCGGCAGAAGGGGAGAAGGGAGGGGAGAGGAGTACAAAGAGGCGGCCAATGACGCCACCCTGTAGACCCAAACGTAAAAACCACGTGTGTGCGCTTGTGTGTGTGCGAGCGGGTGTGTGTGCGTGGCAAGGCTGCGTTGGCTGGGCCATGTAGCCCGCATGCCCAGACACCGCATGCCCAAACAGCTTTGGTTTGGACGGATCGAGGGGGCTAAACGGGCGCGGCACGGGCTAGAGAAGAGATGGAGTGATGTGGTACAGGAGGACGTGGAGCTGAGTGGACTTGCCGATGACTGGTACCAGTGGTGTCAAGATCGGCCTCAGTGGAGGAGGCTCGTGAAGGACGCTGCTGGGCAGTTGGAGGCAGTCGCCCTCCAACAACAACGGAGGGCAGAGGAGCGACGCTCACAACAACGAGCGGAGCGCCGGGTGGCTAAAGCACAGCAAGTTGGCACAGTAGGGGGCACTGGTGGTGCATCAGCCAGTCGTCTCGGTCATCTCGGTCAGTCGACCCGTGGCACCTGCTGGGTCTGCCCCGTGACCTCCTGCCAGCGGGCGTTCGACACTTCACGTGGCCTCAAGGTGCACATGGCCTGACACAAGCGTCGTGGTGACGTCACCGCCACTTAGTGGCGAATGGCGGTTGTTGTTGTTGTTGTGTGCGTGGCTCTCGCGTGCGTACAATGGGTATCTCCGTCCCTCGCCAGAACGTGGCGCGTTCAGAAATCACAATCTTTATTTTACCCTCGAGAAATCCGATGAGCTATGAAGCTTCTTCTTGGTTCTTTCGGTAAAGTCACGTAGAAGGGAAATACTAAAAGACAGCGTCTCAATGCCATTCAGACACTGTCTTTCCGACAGCCTTGTTCTTGGAAAGACAGCGTCTGAATGCCATTCAGACGCTGTCTTTCCGACAGACCTGTTCTTTCAGAATTCAGACGCTGTCTTTCCGACAGACCTGTTTTTCACCTGAGGAAGTCTTCATTCAGACGCTGTCTTCCCGACAGTCCTGCTATTCACCTGAGGACGGCTGCTTGCGTTGTGGCCGAAACGTCGTGAGAATTGTATTTTATTATTGTTTAATTTAAATTATTTTATTATTTCCCTTCTATGTGACTTTACCGAAAGAACCAAGAAGATGAATCCCTGCAGTCACAGAGCTACGAAGTTCTTTTGCACAGGTTGTCCGGGGGGGGGGGGGTGAGGGTGGGTGGGTGGGTGGGTGGAGGTCACAGAGTTACGGCAGCGAACAATACAAACAAGTGGCGGGGGGTGCAAAGCATAGTAGAAGAGCTAAAGCAAATAGCGAAACAACAACAAAAAGTGCCCAAGTTAAAATTGCACAAGTATTCACAAGCCTGGGCCAAGGCAGTTACAGCAACACCACGAAAACTCTCAGACCTCGTATTCTTAGGTTTTTTCGGTAAAGTAACGTAGGTAAAAAATTAAAATTAATAAAAGTAAAATAAAATAAAAATCACGACGTTTCGGAGGCAACACAAGCTTCCGTCTTCAGGTGGAACCGTCACAGCACGATAGCTGTATCAAGTTACCTACACGACTTTACCGAAAAAACCTAAGAATATGAATCCTTGCAGTCACGAAAGCTTCAAATCTAGAACTCCCAGACCTCGCCAATACAACACACAGTCGTCCCCCAGTCAAATGGAACTATCGCGCCACGGGCTAGAAGAGAATAGAATGTGGGGATTCTAGATTTGAGGCTTTCGTGACTGCAAGGATTCATACTCTTAATTTTTCGGTAAAGTCACGTAGGTAAGAAATGAAGTTAAAATTAATAAAAAATAAAATAATAAAAATCACGACTCAGAGACGTCGTGATTTTTTTTTTATTTTAATTTCATTTTTTATCCTACGTGACTTTACCGAAAAACTCAGAGTAAGAATGTTGGACACTTCGTTTAAAAAAATAAAAAGACACTCGCTACACCTGAACGGGGGCGGGCGGGCGGGCGGGCAGCGGTGGGTGGGTGGGGGAGCTCGTAGAAAATTGCAGAAACTTGGCAAAACAAAACATTTCCACAGCTTGGTGAGTGAGCGAGCGAGCGAGCGGGGCTGGAGGAGGGGGGGCTGGCGGGCGGGCGGGCGAGCGAGCGAGCGTCGTCAAGGAGAGACCGCGGCAGGCAAACGACGTGAGCTGAGTGGGAAGGAATCCTAAACGGGGTGGAAATTCCGCCCGGCGGTGGTGGTGGTGGTGGCGGCGGGAGGTTTCTCGTAACCGCGGTGAGTCACGTCCCACCGCCGGTGGCCTCGGATCGGTTACTTCGGCCGGAGTAACCGCGGAGAGGCGGTTATGGAATTCGCCGGATTATCACCACTGTTTCATTTGCTTTTATGGCTTTATTTTGGTGATTTTCGAGAAGTTTTTTGGTTTGGCCATGTTTGTTTGTTGTAGTGCGGAGTTAGACTGATGGCCTTAATCTAAGTTGTCTTGTGGTTGTTGTTGTTGTTTGACTTGCATCCCACTGGGATTTTTGCACACAGCGTTGGTGTACGGTCATTTTTCTGCAATATTTTGCTGTCTTTTCTTGGATTTTCTGTTTGCACTTAGTCCCATATAGTCACTTTAAGATGTTTTCTTGTTCATGTTCATGTTCTTTGTTTGTTGCGGTTGCACCCGATTCAAGAGCCGAATGGCTCACAGGGCTATACCTAATAAATGAACTTTGAATCACAAAGGCGACAGTCGTCGATATGAGCACGCACGCCATTAGCTTGATGCGTTCGATTAAGAGGAACAATGTACATCTCCTTTTGTCAATCTACTGCTGGATGAAGTCATCCCCCCCCCCATCCCTCCCCCCCAAGGCAGCGTCAGTCATGAGGGTTGTTTGACCATACTTCACCACACCGGTCGGCGCGTGTTGATGAAGGGCGATAACCCAGGACCGGTTTGCCTGGTGTACAGGAGGTTATGGGTTCGATCCCGATCCTGACACCTGCTGTGTATTTGGAGTTTGCGTCTCTCTCATCATCATCATCACGGTGGCTAGGAGATGTTAACTACCTCGCCTGGTGCGCAGGAGGTCGTGGGTTCGATCCCGACCCCGATGCCTGCTGCTGTATATTTGGAGTTTGTATCTCTCTCTCATCATCATCATGGTGGCTAGGAGATGTTGACTACCTCGCCTGGTGTGCAGGAGGTCGTGGGTTTGATCCCAACCCTGACGCCTGCTGCTGTATATTTTGAGTTTGCGGTGTCTCTCTCTCTCCCCGTGGTCGCGTGGATTTTTTCTCCAGGTCCACCGGTTTTTCCCTCAGAGTATTTGTCTAACTGCGATAAAATCCCGAGTGATGATGATGATGATAAGTCCACTTCGTTGAGCTATCATTTGCGATGGCCATGCCGCTTCTGTATATAAGCAATATCTAGCTTAGTAGCGCAGCCTTCAATGGTAAAATAAAAATTGTTGTTTTAAGTTGATGTGAAAAATAGAGGCGAGCGGAGAAGCAGGCAGCAGCAGCAATCACGGCATGAGCCGACGTCAAATCCCCCCCCCCACACCCCAAGCTCTGCAGTCCTCTACGTATCAAGACGTTGTCGGGCAATTAATGGGCACCCGGAGCAAACCCAATAAATGCGAGGGTGGGGGGAGGGAGCAACGCTCGATCCCATCGTGACAAAACGGATGGAGTGCACACTTGGCTGTACCGCATTCTCCTGGCTACGAGCCAGGCTCCTGGCAAGAGAGCGGAGTTTTACACCTCCCCCCCACCCCTTCCTTGTGGCGATCCGCCAACCCTACACTGCTACAGCTGTGGCTGCTACTGCTGCAGCTGTGGCTGCTGACGCTGCAGCCGCTGCTGCTGCTGCTGCTCCTGCTGTGGCTGCTACTGCTGCTGCTGCTCTCCTGCTGTGGCTACTACTGCTGCTGCTGCAGCTGCGGCTGCTACTGCTGCTACTACTGCTGCTGCTACTGCTGCTGCGGCTGCTGCTACTGCTGCTGCTACTGCTGCGGCTGCTGCTACTGCTGCTGCTGCTCCTGCTGCTGCTGTGGTTGCTACTACTGCTGCTGCTACTGCTGTGGCTGCTACTGCTGCTGCTGCAGCTGCTGTGGCTGCTACTGCTGCTGCTACTGCTGCTGCGGCTGCTGCGGCTGCGACTGCTGCTGCGGCTGCTACTGCTGCTGCTACTGTGGCTCCTGCGGCTGCTGCAACTACTGATGCTGCTGCTGCGACTGCTGCTGCCGCTACTGCTGCTGCTGCTGCTGCGACTACTTCTGCTGCTGCCGCTACTGCTACTATTACTACTTCTGCGAGACTACTACTACCGACACCACCCACAGACTAACACGTGACGTCATCACTAACACCACCCATAGACTAACACGTGACGTCATCACTGACACCACCCATAGACTAACACGTGACGTCATCACTGACACCTCCCATAGACTAACACGTGATGTCATCACTGACACCACCCATAAACTAACACGTGACGTCATCACTAACACCACCCATAAACTAACACGTGACGTCATCACTAACACCACCCATAGACTAACACGTGTACGTCATCATAGACTAACACGTGACGTCATCACTACCCATAGACTAACACGTGACGTCATCACTGACACCACCCATAGACTAACACGTACGTCATCAATAACACCACCCATAGACTAACACGTGACGTCATCATAGACTAACACGTGACATCACCACCGACACTACCCATAGACGAACACGTACACATACGTCAACGTACGTACACGTACGTCATCGGAACGGGAAAGGGTTTGACGCAGACGACAATGGGTGGCGGCGGGGAGGAGGGGGTAAGGAGTGATATGACACACGGTGATCTGCAGGTCCCGACCGAACCAGACTTCCAGTGACGACAGAATCCATTGAGGGAGATTTACAGTCCCAGGTGCCACGGAAGTCATGGCCCGATCACCCCCTGTGGACTTGATGATGACACTGCACCCATTAAGAGTTGCTAAAGATGATGATGATGATGATAATTATTCTGTTGCCGCTGTTGATGACCATGACGCTGCTACTGCCGTGCGAATGTTGGGATTCTTACGCACCGTACGTTGCCAAGCGCGCTAATCGGAGGCGCTACTGATGACGACGGCGATGGTGCTACTGATGATGATAATGTAGCGAAAGATGATCATTATGCTACCAAAGATGATGATGATAATTATGCTGTTGCCGCTGTTGATGACGATGACGCTGCTACTGCCGTACGCATGTTGGGCTTCTTACGCACCGTACGTTGCCAAGCGCGCTAATCGGAGGCCCTAACGATAACGACGGCGATGGTGCTACTGATGATAATAATAATGCTGCGAAAATGATCATTATGCTACTAAAGATGATAATGCTGCTACTACTTCCATATGCATGTTGAACTTCTTTCGCACCGTGCGTTGCCAAGCGCGCTAATCGGAGGCCCTAATGATAACGACGGCGATGGTGCTACTGATGATGATGATAATAATGCTGCGAAAGATGATGATGATGCTGCTACTAAAGATGATGATGATGATGCTGCTACTACTGCCATATGCATGTTGAGCCAACCACGCTAATCGAAGGCCCTAATGATAACGACGGCGATGGTGCTACTGATGATGATGATAATTATTCTGCTAAAGATGATAATAATGCTGCTAAAGATGATGATAACGCTGCGACTGCCGTACGTATATTGAGCTTCTTTCGCACCGTGCGTTGCCAACCGGCGCTAATCGGAGGCGCTAACAATAACGGCGGCGATTGTGCTACTGCTGCCGCTTCTCATGAAATCACCGTTCGTTCCCCCTCTCGAAGCCTCACCCTCCTCTACATCGCCCACTCCCTTCCCCCTTCCCTCCCCTCGCCCCTCCACTCCCTCCTGTCCCTCCCCTGCTGCCTTTCGTGACCCCCCCCCTCACCTCCCCCCCCGCGTGTGACCCCCCCCCCCGTCCACTGCCCCCTTGCCCTCTAAACCACGCTCGGCTTTTGTTACCGCTTTAAAAATACGTCAAGTGCCTTGACATAGGCACTTGTTGTATGCATGTACGTGTTGTACGCATGTACGTGTTGTACGCATGTACGTGTTGTACGCATGTACGTGTTGTACGCGTGTACGTGTTGTACGCATGTACGTTGGAACTTTCTTTCGCACCGTACGTAGCCAACCTGTGCTAACGGAGGTGCTGTGTTGAGTCTATGGGCAGTGTTGAGTCTATGGTGCAGTGTAGAGTCTGTGAGTAGTGTTGAGTCTATGGGCAGTGTTGAGTCTAGATGATGATGATAATGCCGCTGCTGCTGCTGACAATGATCGTGTTGCTGCTGCAGATGATGATGCTGATGCTGCAGATGATGATGATAATGCTGCTGCCGCTGCTGATGATGATGATCGTGCCGCTGCTGCTGCAGATGATGATAATGCCGCTGCAGATGATGATGATCGTGCCGCTGCTGCAGATGATAATACCGCCGCTGCTGCAGATGATGATGATAATGCCGCTGCTGCTGATGATGATGATAATGCCGCTGCTGCTGATGATGATGATAATGATCGTGCCGCTGCTGCAGATGATAATACCGCCGCAGCTGCTGCTGATGATGATGATAATGCCGCTGCTGCTGATGATGATGATAATGCCGCTGCTGCTGATGATGATGATAATGCCGCTGCTGCTGCTGCTGATGATGATAATGCCGCTGCTGCTGCTGCTGATGATGATAATGCCGCAGTCGATGATAACAACGATGCCGGCGGCGACGGCGACAACGTTTGAGCGAGCGAAGACTGAAGTGTGCATGGACTGCCGCTTCTGTATTGGGACCACACCCCTTGTTTATTTTAAAAAGTGTAACCCATGGTTACAGACAAGAGCCCCCCCCCCCCCATAGGCCACATACTTGAGCTTTGTTGAGTGGAAAAAAAAAATCGTACAGTTTATTGAATAATTGTGCTGCTAAGTCTTGAAAATATTTAAATAACCCATCTTGTTGTTGTGTACGCGTGTATACGTGCGTACGTGTACGTGTGTGTCTGTGTGTCTGTGTGTGTGTCTGTCTGTGTCTGTGTGTGTATGTGGGGAGCGGTGGTGCAGCGGTTAGCGCTACGCTGCGCTACGAACCCGGCGACCCGAGTTCGATTCCCGCTCACGGCCAACACCGCCAGTGACGATTATCTGAACCGGTTCTGGGCCTCCCCTAGGTCGACTCAGCCTGAAAGGAGTACCTGGTGCGGTGTGTAAACATCGCCACTGGGGAGACAAAGGCGGTCGGGCGTGGTGCTGGCCACCCACCCCCTCGTGTGCCGTTCCGGCCTTCATAGGTGCTACTCGCTAACAGCACTTGCCCCTGCAGTCTGTTAAGGCTACACGGGGGATCTTTGATGAGGGGAGCGGTGGTGCAGCAGTTAGCGCTGCGAACCTGGCGACCCGAGTTCGATTCCCGCTCACGGCAAACCAACACCGGTAGCGGTTATCCGAACCGGTCTTGGGCCTCCCCCTAGGTAGACTCAGCCTTCAATTAGTTTGTGGTGTGCGGTGGATAAATTTCAGCGTTGGGGATACAAAGACGGCCGGGCCTGGTGCTGGCCACCCACCCACCTCACGTAGGTGCTGCTACTCCGCTGACGGGCACTTGCCCCAACAGTCTGTTGGGGCTACACGGCGGGGCGGCGGATCTTTGCCTTTATCTGTGCGAGCGGGTCAGAGGGTCAGCGAGCGAGCGAGTGAGCGAGTCGGCGTGCGCCGGGCGAACGAGCGAGGGAACCCAGGGAGGAGCCGGCGGGGTGAGCGAGAGAGAGCGAGAGAGAGAGAGAGCGAGAGAGAGAGTGCAAGAGAGAGCGAGAGAGAGAGAGCGAGAGAGAGAGTGCAAGAGAGAGCGAGAGAGAGTGTGAGAGAGAGAGCACAAGCACGCGGGAAGTCCGCAAAGATTTTTCTAAGAAATGTTGAATTCTTGGGAAGGAACGACGCCAACCGCTCCCACGACACATTTCCTCTTTGGTGTCTCGGTCGAGAGCCGGGATCTGCACTGCCGCAGCACGTACGGGTAACGTACGTATACACACACACGCACGTACACACACGTACACACACACACACACACGTACACACACACACGTACACCCACACACACGTACACCCACACACACGTACACCCACACACACACGTACACCCACACACACACGTGCACACACACACACGTACACACGCACACGCGTACACACGCACACGTACACACGCACACGTACACACGCACACGCACACACGCACACACACCACGCACGTACACACACACACGTACACACGTACACACACACACGTACACACACACACACACGTACACACAACACGCACGTACACACACACGCGTACACACACACGCACACACACACGTACACACACACACGCACACACACACGTACACACACACACACACACGTACACACACACACGTACACACACACACGTACACACACGTACACACACACACACGTACACCCCCCCCTCACTAAGTGCACCGACTCACGCGTTGTTCAATCGCGCGACCGTCGCAGGTCCGCGCACGCGGTGCGCTCGCTCTCGACTCACGCAGGCACACACAGAGATAAAGACCCCCCGTGTAGCCTGTAACAGACTGTCGGGGCAAGTGCCGATAGCGAGCAGTAGCAGAAGCAGCACCTGTGAAGGCCGGAACGGCACGCCAGGAAGGGTGGGAGGGAGGGAGGGAGGGACCACGCCCGGCCGTCTTTGTCTCTCCAGTCGCGGAGTTTTTACACCGCACCAGGTACTCATTTGAGGCCGAGTCGACCTAGGCGAGGCCCAGGACCGGTTCAGATAATCGAACTCGGGTCGCCGGGTTTGTAGCGCAGCGTAGCGCTAACCACTACAACTACCGCACCCCGTTGCAGGCAGACACACACACACACGTCCACACACACACACGCGCGTGCACACACACACGCGCACGCACACACGCGCACGCGTGCACACACGCGCACGCGCGCACACACACACACACACGCGCGTGCACACACACACACGCGCGTGCACACGCGCACGCACACGCACACACGCGCACGCACACGCACGCGTGCACACACGCGCACACACGCGCACACACACGCGCACACACGCGCACACACACGCGCACACACGCACACGCGCACACACGCACACGCGCACACACACACACGTGCACACACACACACACGTCCACACACACACACGTGCACACACACACAAACACGTGCACACACACGTCTACACACACACACACGTGCACACACACACACGCGTGCACACACACACGTCCACACACACGCACAAGTGGGAAATGCGACCACTCGTAAGGGTGCGTCGATTGTGCGACCAACACCAACTACCCGCACGACGCACTCGCTCGCACTCGCTCGCACTCGCTCGCACTCGCTCGCACTCGCTCACACTCGCATGCACCGACACACTCGCTCACACTCGCTCACACTCGCATGCACCGACGCACTCGCTCGCACTCGCTCACACTCGCATGCACCGACGCACTCGCTCACACTCGCTCACACTCGCATGCACCGACACACTCGCTCACACTCGCTCACACTCGCATGCACCGACGCACTCGCTCACACTCGCATGCACCGACGCACTCGCTCACACTCGCTCACACTCGCATGCACCGACGCACTCGCTCACACTCGCTCACACTCGCATGCACCGACGCACTCGCTCACACTCGCTCACACTCGCATGCACCGACGCACTCGCTCACACTCGCTCACACTCGCTCACACTCGCTCACACTCGCATGCACCGAGCCAGGAGCGTATTTCCCCGAGCAAAGCGCACCGAAGCCAAAGAAAGCGATTCTCAAGGGCGATTCGGCCGGCACGTAGAAGCCATAACTTACTGTGATGCAAAGTGAGATATTTTTTATATTTTACGCGTGTAATCCATCCACGCTGCGAGGGTGCCACTCGATATGCATGTGGACAAGTGAAGTAATTTGTAAATATTTCTGAGAACAACTTCCTCCCCCCACCTCCTCTCATTTCATTACATTTGGTGTACAAGTCAACAGCTGAGAATGTAATTCTGTAACTCCCAGATTCACAGGGGGCTCAGATCTCTGCCTTTTCTTCCTGTGTCTATGTCTGTGTCTCACTCAGCTACTCACTCACCAACTCACAAACTCACCAACTCACCCACCCACCCAACAACTCACCAACTTACCCACCCATTCACTAACCAACTCACCCACCCACCCACTCACCAACTCACCCACCCACCCACTCACCAACTCACCCACTCACCCACTCACCCACCGACTCACCCACTCACCAACTCACCCACCGAATCACCCACTCACCAATTCACCCACCTACCCACTCACCCACCCAAACACTCCCCCACTCATCCACCTACCCACCCACTCACCCAGCCATTCATTCACCAACTCACTAACCCACCCAATACTCCCCTCTCTTCTCTGTGTCTATGTCTCGAGTGGCGGTGGCAGTTGATTGACCATACTTCACCACACCGACCCACGCAACAAAAAACACCCAAGACAGGGTAGAAACCCTCAACACACGCTCGTCAATAACGCGGACGCAGAGAGGAAACAAAATAACGTTGCTTGCGATAAAAAGTTTAAGGTGCAGCCCTGCAATTGCTCGCTCAATGCCACTCTCGCTCACTCTGTCGCTCGCTCACTCTGTCGCTCGCTCACTCTGTCGCTCGCTCTCTCGCTCGCTCTCTCGCTCACTCTCTCGCTCACTCTCTCTCTCTCTGTCTCTCTCTCTCGCTCCCTCTCTCGCTCACTCTATCGCTCCCTCTCTCGCTCACTCTCTCTCTCTCGCCCTCTCTCTCTCTGTCTCTCTCACTCACTCTCTCTCTGTCTCTCTCGCTCACTCTCTCGTTCCCTCTCTCGCTCACTCTCTCTCTCTCGCCCTCTCTCTCTCTGTCTCTCTCGCTCACTCTCTCGCTCCCTCTCTCGCTCACTCTATCGCTCCCTCTCTCGCTCTCTCTCTCGCTCCCTCTCTCGCTCTCTCTCTCGCTCACTCTCTCGCTCACTCTCTCGCTCACTCTCTCTCTCTGTCTCTCTCTCTCGCTCCCTCTCTCGCTCACTCTATCGCTCCCTCTCTCGCTCACTCTCTCTCTCTCGCCCTCTCTCTCTCTGTCTCTCTCACTCACTCTCTCTCTGTCTCTCTCGCTCACTCTCTCGTTCCCTCTCTCGCTCACTCTATCGCTCCCTCTCTCGCTCACTCTCTCGCTCACTCTCTCTCTCTGTCTCTCTCTCTCGCTCCCTCTCTCGCTCACTCTATCGCTCCCTCTCTCGCTCACTCTCTCTCTCTCGCCCTCTCTCTCTCTCTCTCTCTCGCCCTCTCTCTCTCTGTCTCTCTCGCTCACTCTCTCGCTCCCTCTCTCGCTCACTCTATCGCTCCCTCTCTCGCTCTCTCTCTCGCTCCCTCTCTCGCTCTCTCTCTCGCTCACTCTCTCGCTCACTCTATCGCTCCCTCTCTCGCTCTCTCTATCGGTCACTCTCTCGCTCACTCTCTCTCTCGCTCTCCCCGTCTCTCTCGCTCCGAGCGCCGGCCAGATGTCTTGGAAGACGCGGCAGTCACGGCACACACACGCTTTGCCCCACCACGATACGCGACTGCGGCGAACCCGTTGACCACGCTCGGGTCGGACAGGGGCAGCAGTCGGGTGCGGGGGGGGGCGGGTTGGTGGTGGGGGGGGGGGGCGAAGGGGGGGGGGTTGGTGGTGGGGGGGGGGGGCGAAGGGGGGAGGGGGTTGTTGGTGGGGGGGGGGGGTGAAGGGTCCGTCACCGCTGGTGGATTCGCAAGCCGAGCGGAGCGAAGCCGGCGTCCTCCTCACCCCTCGGTCTAAAGAAACGCAGCCACAGCCCACAGAGCACAACTCGCTTCTCACGGGCCAATACCCCCCCGCCCGCCCGCCCGCCCCACCGCCCGCAGATACGCACAGATAACGCAACGCACATGTGAGCAACGTAAATATATAAATAACGACCGTGACACACACACACACCGCCGCCGCCGCCGCCGCCGAAGACTCTTTGTTGCGTTCGAGTTTTTTTTACTTTTAAAAAAATCCGCTCCTCCCCATCGCCCGCCCCCCCCGGCACAGGGAAAGAAGCGTCCCAGAGGCCGAGTGAAACTCTCGCCGACGAGACGGAGAGAAGGAGGAGGAGGAGAGGGCTCGCTCGCTCGCACGCACGCACCGCTCCAGAAGCCCCCCACCCCGCCCCCCCACGAGGTTCCGCATTGAAGCCTCGCGGAGAAACAAGGACGGCGTCGTTACCATCGGTGGCGCTCCGGCCCACGCCGCACCCCCCACCGCGAGTTCACTGCGGCCAGGACAGGAGGAGGAGGAGGGATTGACAGCGGCAGGTGAGCGGGAGAAAGACGTCCGCCCTACGGTAACGGCGAGGTCGGGGAGAGGTCGCTACGGTAACTGTGAGGTCGCTACGGCAACCGTGAGGTCGGGGGGAGTTCGCTACGGTAATCGCGAGGTCGGGGGGGAGTTCGCTACGGTAACCGCGAGGTCGCCACGGTAACCGTCAGGTCGGGGGGAGTTCGCCACGGTAACCGTGAGGTCAAGGGGAGTTCGCTACAGTAACCGTGAGGTCGCTACGGTAACCGTAAGGTGGGGGAGAGTTCACCACGGTAACCACGAGGTAGGGGAGAGTTCGCCACGGTAACTGCGAGGTCGCTACGGTAACCGTGAGGTCGGGGAGAGTTCGCCACGGTAACCGCGAGGTCGCTACGGTAACCGCGAGGTCGGGGTGAGTTCGCCACGGTAACCGTGAGGTCGCTACGGTGGTGGTGGTGGATCTTGGTGTTTGCCAGGATGGCGAGGACGTGCGTGTGTCTGCTGCTGTCACTCGCCGCCGCCGCCGCCGCGGTGGTCGGCTACCAAGCGACGGACGAGACGCACGTGCGGGTCGAGCGCCTGGAGCAGCACGCCAACGAGACCGAGTTCGTCTACATCAGGCACGCGTGAGTCGACTACCCCCCCCCCCCCACGAGTCTACTACCCACCCCCCCCCCCGTGGGTCTACCCCCCCCCACGAGTCTACTACCCACCCCCCCCCCCCCGTGGGTCTACCCCCCCCCCCGTGGGTCTACCCCCCCCCCCCATGAGTCTACACCCCGTGGGTCTACTACCCCCCTGTGAGTCTGATACCCCCCCCACATGAATCTACTACCCCCCTGTGAGTCTACTACCCCCCTGTGAGTCTACCCAGCATGAGTCTACCCCGCATGAGTCTACCCAGCATGAGTCTACCCAGCATGAGTCTAGCCAGCATGAGTCTAGCCAGCATGAGTCTACCCAGCATGAGTCTACCCAGCATGAGTCTACCCAGCATGAGTCTACCCCGCATGAGTCTACCCAGCATGAGTCTACCCCGCATGAGTCTACCCAGCATGAGTCTACCCAGCATGAGTCTACCCAGCATGAGTCTACCCAGCATGAGTCTACCCAGCATGAGTCTACCCAGCATGAGTCTACTCTGCATGAGTCTACCCAGCATGAGTCTACCCAGCATGAGTCTACCCAGCATGAGTCTACCCTGCATGAGTCTACCCAGCATGAGTCTACCCTGCATGAGTCTACCCAGCATGAGTCTACCCAGCATGAGTCTACCCTGCATGAGTCTACCCTGCATGAGTCTACCCAGCATGAGTCTAGCCAGCATGAGTCTACCCAGCATGAGTCTAGCCAGCATGAGTCTACCCAGCATGAGCCTACCCAGCATGAGTCTACCCAGCATGAGTCTACCCAGCATGAGTCTACCCTGCATGAGTCTAGCCAGCATGAGTCTACCCTGCATGAGTCTACCCAGCATGAGTCTAGCCAGCATGAGTCTAGCCAGCATGAGTCTACCCAGCATGAGTCTACCCTGCATGAGTCTAGCCAGCATGAGTCTACCCTGCATGAGTCAACCCAGCATGAGTCTACCCTGCATGAATCTACCCAGCATGAGTCTACCCAGCATGAGTCTACCCTGCATGAGTCTACCCAGCATGAGTCTAGCCAGCATGAGTCTACCCTGCATGAGTCTAGCCAGCATGAGTCTACCCAGCATGAGTCTACCCAGCATGAGTCTAGCCAGCATGAGTCTAGCCAGCATGAGTCTACCCCACAGCACAATAACGCTTTCGCCCTTCGTCAGAATCATAAAAAAATAAAAACCGGAGCCTCTCACCGCCATTGCCATTCCCCCCCCACCCCTCCCCTCCCGTGTCGCTCGCGGCCGCAGCTACGTGCACACGGCAACGAGGCTACGCGACGACACCAAGCGAGACGCCACCGCCACCGCCGCTGCCACCGCCACCGTCTCTGCCGGCGCGGCTACCGCCGGCGTGGCTACCGCCGCCGCCACCGCGGGCTGCCACCACACCTTCGTAGTGCCCCCCCCACCTGCCCGCGGGCCCCATCTGCGTGCTGCATGAGGGGGCCGGCGCCCCCCAGGACGCAGGGACCCCCGCCGGCGTCGCGGCGACGGCGGTGAGTGGCGCCGGCTGGGAGATGTTCGCTCTCTGCCACGCGCGGGACGCAGGAGGTCGTGGGTTCGATCCCGACCCCTGACGCCTGCTGCTGCTGTATATTTGGAGTTTGCGTGTCCCTCTCTCTCTCATCATCATCACGGTGGCTAGGAGATGTTGACCACCTCGCCTGGTACGCAGGAGGTCGTGGGTTCGATCCTGACCCCTGACACCTGCTGTATATTTGGAGTTTGCGTGTCTCTCTCCCCGTAGTCACGTGGATTTCTCTCTCCACATTTCGTCACGCGCTCAAGAGTATTTGGCTGCTAGATATTTCCACGTGATGACAAGCCGCTTCGTTGAGCTATCTCAATGTTCATCACAAGGGAAAAACACAAAAAATAGACAAAACACTTTCTTTCGCCAATATTGAAACGGCTGTACGCCTTGCTAGTAGCTGTATCACAAGGTATGCAATACCTTGCTAGCAGCTAACCCACAAGGTACTCTGTGCCTTGCTCGCAGCTATACTACAATGTGTATAATGCCTTGCTACCAGCTATACTACAATGTGTATAATGCCTTGCTACCAGCTATACTACAATGTATATAATGCCTTGCTACCAGCTATACTACAATGTGTATAATGCCTTGCTACCAGCTATACTACACTGTGTATAATGCCTTGCTACCAGCTATACTACAATGTGTATAATGCCTTGCTACCAGCTATACTACAATGTGTATAATGCCTTGCTACCAGCTATACTACACTGTGTATAATGCCTTGCTACCAGCTATACTACACTGTGTATAATGCCTTGCTACCAGCTATACTACAATGTATATAATGCCTTGCTACCAGCTATACTACACTGTGTATAATGCCTTGCTACCAGCTATACTACAATGTGTATAATGCCTTGCTACCAGCTATACTACAATGTGTATAATGCCTTGCTACCAGCTATACTACAATGTGTATAATGCCTTGCTACCAGCTATACTACAATGTGTATAATGCCTTGCTCGCAGCTATACTACAATGTGTATAATGCCTTGCTACCAGCTATACTACAATGTGTATAATGCCTTGCTACCAGCTATACTACAATGTGTATAATGCCTTGCTACCAGCTATACTACAATGTGTATAATGCCTTGCTACCAGCTATACTACAATGTGTATAATGCCTTGCTACCAGCTATACAACAATGTGTATAATGCCTTGCTACCAGCTATACTACAATGTGTATAATGCCTTGCTACCAGCTATACTACAATGTATATAATGCCTTGCTACCAGCTATACTACAATGTGTATAATGCCTTGCTACCAGCTATACTACAATGTGTATAATGCCTTGCTACCAGCTATACTACAATGTGTATAATGCCTTGCTACCAGCTATACTACAATGTGTATAATGCCTTGCTACCAGCTATACTACAATGTGTATAATGCCTTGCTACCAGCTATACTACAATGTGTATAATGCCTTGCTACCAGCTATACAACAATGTGTATAATGCCTTGCTACCAGCTATACTACAATGTGTATAATGCCTTGCTACCAGCTATACTACAATGTATATAATGCCTTGCTACCAGCTATACTACAATGTGTATAATGCCTTGCTACCAGCTATACTACAATGTATATAATGCCTTGCTACCAGCTATACTACAATGTGTATAATGCCTTGCTCGCAGCTATACTACACTGTGTATAATGCCTTGCTACCAGCTATACTACAATGTGTATAATGCCTTGCTACCAGCTATACTACAATGTGTATAATGCCTTGCTACCAGCTATACTACAATGTGTATAATGCCTTGCTACCAGCTATACTACAATGTGTATAATGCCTTGCTACCAGCTATACTACAATGTGTATAATGCCTTGCTACCAGCTATACTACAATGTGTATAATGCCTTGCTACCAGCTATACTACAATGTGTATAATGCCTTGCTACCAGCTATACTACAATGTGTATAATGCCTTGCTACCAGCTATACTACAATGTGTATAATGCCTTGCTACCAGCTATACTACAATGTGTATAATGCCTTGCTACCAGCTATACTACAATGTGTATAATGCCTTGCTACCAGCTATACTACAATGTGTATAATGCCTTGCTACCAGCTATACTACAATGTGTATAATGCCTTGCTACCAGCTATACTACAATGTGTATAATGCCTTGCTAGTTTAACACGCTTGCTAGTAGCTCTGTCACGAGGTATATAACGCTTTGCTCGCAGCTTTACCACGATGTACAAATGCCTTGCTCGTATCTTTACTTGGAGGCACTGCTCTATTGCAGGTGGTGGACAAGTTCTGGGCTGAGCTGGGCACCCACGGGCGCCAGCTTGCCCTGCTGCAGCGCCAGCTCTCCGACCTGGACGACTCGACGGAGATCGGCGAGAAGTTCGAGGTGGGTGGGCAGGGCGGGTGGCAGGATGGGTGGCAGGGCGGGTGGCAGGGTGGGTGGCAGGGCTGGTGGCAGGGCTGGTGGCAGGGCGGGTGGCAGGGTGGGTGGCAGGGCTGGTGGCAGGGCTGGTGGCAGGGTGGGTGGTGGGGCTGGTGGCAGGGTGGGTGGCAGGGCTGGTGGCAGGGCTGGTGGCAGGGTGGGTGGCAGGGCTGGTGGCAGGGCTGGTGGCAGGGCTGGTGGCAGGGCTGGTGGCAGGGTGGGTGGCAGGGCTGGTGGCTGGGCTGGTGGCTGGGCTGGTGGCAGGGCTGGTGGCAGGGCTGGTGGCAGGGCTGGTGGCAGGGCGGGTGGCAGGGCTGGTGGCAGGGCTGGTGGCAGGGCTGGTGGCAGGGTGGGTGGTAGGGTGGGTGGCAGGGTTGGAGGCAGGGCGGGTGGCAGGGAGAGAGACGGGGTGGGGTGGCAGTGTGACGATCACGCTCGCAGCAAGGAGGAGCCATGGGGTACGATGCCCGGTGCGGGTGCCCTCTCTGTGTGGAGTTTGAACGCTCTCGCCCAGTTCTGATAGAGCAGCGTTCTTCACTCATTTTCAGAAGGGGGGCACTTTCGCCGTGAAGATATCATCATCAGCGTGAGGGCCACCACACATTTCGTTCGGGGCGGGCACTCAAGGCCACCTGAGGCCACTAGCGGCCCCTGGTGGTCACTGGTTGCCTTGCGATGAAGGGCACCGCGCCAGTGATTGAATGAGTGCGAGAGTGAGCGGGTGGAGTTTGTACGTCACGAGTCAAAATCTAGCTGGCTCAAGCGAGCATTCTCTCAAAATAAATCAATTCCCATCCAAGCTGCCCACCCAAGCACCTCCGATTAGCACGGTTGGCTACGTATGGTGCGAAAGAAGTTCAACATACATACACACTGCCCGTAGACTCAACACTGCCCATAGACTCAACACTGCCCATAGACTCAACACTGCCCATAGACTCAACACTGCCCATAGACTACACACTGCCCATAGACTCAACACTGCCCATAGACTCAACACTGCCCATAGACTCAACACTGCCCATAGACTCAACACTGCCCATAGACTCAACACTGCCCATAGACTCAACACTGCCCATAGACTCAACACTACCCATAGACTAACACTACCCACTGACTCAACACTGCCCATAGACTACACACTGCCCATAGACTCAACACTACCCATAGACTCAACACTGCCCATAGACTCTACACTGCCCATAGACTCAACACTGCGCTTCCGTTCAACACGGTTGGCTACGTACGGTGCGAAAGAAGTTCAACGTACATACGTACAAGCAGGGTGCAACTTCATGAGAAGGGAAGGATTTCTCAGTCTCAACTTTTTCATATCTTCATACCGGGAACGCTCTCAATTACCATCTATCCCCCCACGCCGCACATTCCCCTGATGAATGAGGATTCCAAGATTGGGTCTGGCTAGGACTTGGGAATGACAGGTACTGTCAGTTCTAGATTTGAAGCTTTCGTGACTGCAAGGATTCATACTCGTAGGTTTTTTTTCCGGTAAAGTCACGTCGGTAAAAAATAACGATAAAAAAATAATAATAAATGAAAATAACTAAATTAAATCAAGGCGTTTCGGAGGCAACACAAGCTTCCTTCATCCGTTATTTTGCTGTGCCTTTTTTTTTTACACCTGATGAAGGAAGCTTGTGTTACCCCCGAAACGCCGTGATTTAATTTAGTTATTTTCGTTCATTACTATTCTATCTTTCGATTGAAAGCTCTCGTGACTGCAGGGATTCATCTTCTTGGTTCTTTCGGTAAAGTCACATTCTACGTGACTTTACCGAAAGAACCAAGAAGATACTATTCTATAATTATTTTTTTACCTACGTGACTTCACCGAAAAAAACCTAAGAGCAGGCACTGTCAGGTTGCTGCTGGCTGCGGGAAGGCCGAGAGTTGTTCGCGCAGCACGGCAAGTGGATTCTTGCATCTGTCCGTGCGGAGCTGCGAGTGGTCACCCCATCCTATGCGCGAGTATCAACACCGCGAGACGCCTCTCCGGATCCTGACCAGGAGGATTTGGCGGCGGCAGCGGCGGCGGCGGCCGGCGGAGACGGCGGCGCTACCGGTGGCACTACCGGCACTACCGGGGGCGGCGTAGGGCTACGGGCGGCGGTGCAGGCGCTCCGCCGGGCAGGCCGTGCCGTGGGGGAGCGCGTCACGGCGCTGTACGCGCGCATCTTGCGCGAGACCGTGCTGGATCGTGGCGGTGGCAGTGGCGGTGACTACGGCGGCGGCGGTGGTCAGGGTGGATCTAGGCAAGGCCGCACCCTCCACGCGGCTCGCTCGGAGCTGCACAAGCGCGTGAGCGAGCAGGAGACGCACAGCCTGGGCCTGCACGGACACTACGTGCGCATACAGAGCACGTGAGTCGCACGCGCTGTGGGCACACAACGGATTTTTCAAACTGAACTAATAAAAGTATTTTTTTTTATTTTACCAGGTTAAGGCCCACTGAGCTATGTAGCTCTTTTTCAGAAGCGACCTCGCCACGATTGATAGCTTAACCAAGAGGATTATCATCAGCACGTGGAAACTTACACTCTAATACACACGTTTTCTAAATGTGGAGGGAAAAAAAACGGAGGACCCGGAGAAAAATCCACGCGACCACGGGGAGAGAAACACCGCAAACTCCAAATATACAGCAGCAGGCGTTAGAGTCTGGATCAAACCCACGACCTCCTGTACACCAGGCGAGGTAGTTAACATCTCCTAGCCACCATGATGATGATGAGAGAGAGACACGCAAACTCCAAATATACAGCAGCAGGTGTCAGGGTCGGGATCAAACCCACGACCTCCTGTACACCAGGCGAGTTAGTTAACATCTCCTAGCCACCGTGATGATGATGAGAGAGTGAGACACTCAGACTCCAAATATACAGCAGCAGGTGTCAGGGTCGGGATCAAACCCACGACCTCCTGTACACCAGGTGAGGTAGTTAAAATCTCCAATCCACCGTGATGATGATGAGAGAGAGACACGCAAACTCCAAATATACAGCAGCAGGCGTCAGGGTCGGGATCGAACCCACGACCTCCTGTACACCAGGCGAGGTAGTTAACATCTCCTAGCCACCGTGATGATGAGAGAGAGAGAGACGCAAACTCTAAATATACAGCAGCAGGCGTCAGGATCGGGATCGAACCCACAACCTCCTGTACACCAGGCGAGGTAGTTAACATCTCCTAGTCACCGTGATGATGATGTTGAGAGAGACACGCAAACTTCAAATATACAGGATCGCCACCTCCACTACTGCCTGTCGCACCCAGGCAGTAAAAGCCAGGAGACGGTCAACTGCCCACGCACGTGACGACGGTTGGTGGCTCGCACGCACGCCAGTCACCCACCAATCCTTGCCACCCGCTCTCCCCCCCCCCACCCCGAAACCCGTGCAGCTACGACGCGCTGTCGGAGACCGTCGGCAACCACACGGCCACGCTCGCCCGCCTGGGCCTGCGCTGCTGCCACCAGCGGCCGCTCGACGCCCAGCCGCCACCGCCCCCCGACCCTCGCCGCGCGACCTCGTCGCTGCCCTCGGCGGAGCGAGGGGCTGACGGCGGCAGCGTCGCGTCGCCGATCCCCTCGCCGGACCGCGCCTGGCGTGCGACGCCCAACGGCGGGGACTCTGCCGGCTCGGAAACTTCGTACGGTTGCGGCAAAGGAGGTGGAGGCGGAGGTGGAGGAGGTGGTGACGCCGCGGGGAGATTGGCGACTGGAGAACGCGAGAGCGAGCGAACCCCGGCGCTGGCGACGCAGACGGCACGACGGCAGCACGGTGCCGGCGATGAATGGGCGGGGAAGCAAGGTGGCGCGCATGCCGCTTGATGCGGGGATGGGTGGGGGGTCACGGTTTGAGCCGACTTAGAGATCACAGGGAATTCACCCTTTCCCCGTTCCGAGTCGTCTGCGAGTCGCAGGGTGTGGGGGTGGGGGGGGGCGTGTCCCGGTTCACCGCCGAATCTCGAAACGCGCGAGCGGCTCTGAGTCATTGTATTTAGAGAGAGGCGTAGCAGCAGCAGCAGCGCCGTCGTTTCTACAGACGCTGTTACTCACCGCAGGGAACCGTGGCAACACGACCGCCGCGCTACGATGGCCGGCGCCAAAACCGTGCCGAGGGCCGGCTCCGTCGTGTCCTTGCGGCAGCCTCGGTGCCGATAGAGCCATTTATTATTTTAGTTTTTCTTGCAGGCAACGACACTCTAACCCGGTGTCTCCGTAAAGTTCTCGCACCGCCTTCGTGGCGATGGCGCCGGTGCCGAACGGAGCTCCGAACGTGTCCCCTGTCGCTCTTCATCCCAAGGACTCTCCGCCGTCGGCGGCGGCGCGAACTGGGCGCCCGGGAGTGACGGTGGCCGGGAGGTTGGGAATCGCGGCGGGGGGGGGGCGGCCGCCGCACCGGACAACGCGGTGATGCGGCACGGCTCCCGCGACGCGGCCGTGCCGCCCGCGCCGGACGGGGTGGCGGTGAGGGCCACGGAGAAGCCACACGTGGTGCTGGAAGGTGATCGGAGCCTCTCTGTGTGTCGCTGTTCTTCTTTCCCTCGAACCTCCGATGAGCGCGTTCGGCTACGTGCGGTGGCGCCAAAAAAGTTCAACATCCACACATCGTGACAACTAACACCACTACAGATACCAATAACACGTGGCACCACTGACACTGCTGCTTGTGCTGACACTGCTGATGCCTATGTAAATTGCACTGCTGAAGATGCCTATGGAAACAACACTGCTGCAGATGCCTATGGAAACGACACTGCTGACGATGACCATGCAAACGACACTGCTGATGATCCTTATGCAAACGACACTCTTTATGATGCCTATGGAAATGACACTGCTGCTGCCGACACTGCTGACAGTACTGACACCGCCGATACCAACGAAGCTGCTGCTGCTGCTCACACCACTGGTAACGATACCGCCAGCACCACCACCGCCGCCACCGCCGCCACCCTTACCGCGGCCCCGCTCCCACTAACACGGCCGTCGGCCTCCCGCGTGTGGCAGGGCCATGGCGCGACTGCCAGGAGGCGTGGGACGCCGGCTACCGGCGCTCGGGGCGCTACCTGCTGCGCCCGGCCGCTGGCAGCCCGCTGCTGCGGCACGCGTGGTGCGACCAGGAGCGCGACCCCGGCGGCTGGACCGTGGTGCAGCGGCGCAGCGACGGCGCCGTCTCGTTCACGCGCGACTGGGACGCGTACAAGGTAACGGGGGGGGGGGGGAGGACGAGTTTTTGTTCGTTCCACTGCCCACCCCCCTTCCCTCCGTTCGTGAAGAACATGTCGTGTGTGTGTGTGTTGAGTTTCTTTCGAACTGTACATAGCCAACCGTGATAATCGGAGGTTCAGTGTTGAGTCTATGGGCAGTGTTGAGTCTATGGGCAGTGTTGAGTCTGTGGGCAGTGTTGAGTCTATGAGCAGTGTTGAGTCTATGGGAAGTGTGGAGTCTGTGGGCAGTGTTGAGTCTATGGGCAGGGTTGAGTCTATGGGCAGTGTTGAGTCTATGAGCAGTGTTGAGTCTATGGGCAGTGTTGAGTCTGTGGGCAGTGTTGAGTCTATGAGCAGTGTTGAGTCTGTGGGAAGTGTTGAGTCTGTGGGCAGTGTTGAGTCTATGGGCAGGGTTGAGTCTATGGGTAGTGTTGAGTCTATGAGCAGTGTTGAGTCTGTGGGCAGTGTTGAGTCTATGGGCAGTGTTGAGTCTATGGGAAGTGTTGAGTCTATGGGAAGTGTTGAGTCTATGGGAAGTGTTGAATCTATGAGCAGTGTTGAGTCTATGGGCAGTGTTGAGTCTATGAGCAGTGTTGAGTCTATGGGTAGTGTTGAGTCTATGAGCAGTGTTGAGTCTATGGGCAGTGTTGAGTCTATGGGAAGTGTTGAATCTATGAGCAGTGTTGAGTCTATGGGCAGTGTTGAGTCTATGAGCAGTGTTGAGTCTATGGGAAGTGTTGAATCTATGAGCAGTGTTGAGTCTATGGGCAGTGTTGAGTCTATGAGCAGTGTTGAGTCTATGGGTAGTGTTGAGTCTATGAGCAGTGTTGAGTCTATGGGCAGTGTTGAGTCTATGGGCAGTGTTGAGTCTATGGGAAGTGTTGAGTCTATGGGAAGTGTTGAGTCTATGGGAAGTGTTGAATCTATGAGCAGTGTTGAGTCTATGGGCAGTGTTGAGTCTATGGGCAGTGTTGAGTCTATGGGTAGTGTGTACGTTAAACTTGTTTCACACCGTATGTAGCCAACCGTGTTAATTGGAGGTGCAGGGAAAAGATAATAAACTAAACACAAAAAGCAAATGAGTTTGTCAATCTAGACGACGATGATTTAAAAATGCGTTCCAGACGGCCGCATAAGCGCTTCTGAAAGCGCGCGATGCGGTGCCCACCGTCTTTGTTCGATGGCGCTGCTCGCTAACCAGCACTTACCCCAACAGTCTGTTGAGGCTAGACGGAGGCGGCGGGCGGGGGGGGGGGGATCTTTATATTCTTAGGTTTTTTCGGTAAAGTCACGTAGGTAAAAAATTTAAATTAATAAAAGTAAAATAAAAATCACGACGCTTCGGAGGCAACACAAGCTTCCGTCTTCAGGTGGAACCGTCACAGCACGATAGCTGTATCAAGTGAGAGAGATTCCAAGAAAACGGTCCTTGTATATATACTGGTTGAGGGTGGGAGGAGCCAAGGTAGGCCCTGGATATTATTCTTGTGAGGATCGGTGCGGCTGAAGCACGCTGTTAGGAATGAGCCTTTGTTGTGTAAACTAGGTGCGTATGATGTAAAGGTGCGTGCAAAAGGGACTTTGTCTACGAGCGAGTGAATGAATGCGCGAGCGAGCGAGCGGCGTGGCGAGCGTGCAAGCGAGTTCCGTGAGCGAACGAATGAACGAGCGGGCGAGAGAAACGGCGAGCGAGTGAGCGATGGAGAGTCGTGTGTGCCGGTTGCGTCGGCGATCAGATCGGCTTTGGCCGCGTGGAGGAGGAGCACTGGCTGGGGCTCCAAACGATGCACGCGCTCACCAGCGAGCGCAACTACCGCCTGCTCGTCGCGCTGCAGGACTGGGACGGGCGTCGCGCCTTCGCCGAGTATGGCAGGTACCGCCGATGCCACCGGGAATCCACCGCCACCGGGGTTCGACCACCGCCGCGATTCGAGCACCCCGCCGAAAAATGCCCGACCGTCGCAAGCGACGTCGTCCAACGGGAAAAAAATCACCGCATCGTTCAGCTTGTGAATTATACGGTCGCCACGACGTAGATTGTCGTGGGTCCCACGTGCCCACGGCTCAGGCAGGTCGACGGTCAGTTGACGGGGCCACAGGTCACAATATCCGCGCGCAGTCCGGAACGGCTCTTTTGGCACGGCTCGACAGGACAGAGAATACTCTTTGTTTTTTTCGGTAAAGTCACGTAGGTTAAGAAAGGAAACAAATACATTAAATCACGACGTTTCGGAGGCAACACAAGCCTCCGTCTTCAGGTGGAACCGTCACAGCAAAATGACTGCATTAAGTGAAGAGAGCCCTCTTCACTTGACGGAAGCTTGTGTTGCCTCCGAAACGTCGTCGCGATTTAATTTATTTGTTTTCTTTTTTAACCTACGTGACTTTACCGAAAAAACCAAAGAGTGTGGACCCTTGCAGACACGAAAACTTCAAATCTAGGACATAGAATCCGGTTAAAGTCACAGCAGGCCTGGATCCCGGCGTTTCCGTGCGTCCCCCCTTTACGGAGGGACGGAACGACAGACGAATGAAACAGATGGACAGACACAAGACGGATAAGACAGACAAGCCCACGCAGTCAAAGCTAATGAACGAACTTGTTAACAACAAGGATTTTGGCCAAAATTCGAGCTTCATTGGCGGGGTGGGTGGTGGGCGGAGGGGTAACCCCTGCTCTCATCTGAGCGACTACCATCCCCACCATCCTCTCATCTCACCCCTCTCATCTCCCCCCTTCTCCCTGCTCCTCCCCTCTCATCTCCCCTCCCCCTCTCCTCCACTCCCCTCCCCTCTCATCTCCCCTTCCCCCTCCCCTCTATTCTCCTCCCCTCTCATCTCGCCCCTCTCATCTCGCCCCTCTCATCTCGCCCCTCTCATCTCGCCCCTCTCATCTCGCCCCTCTCATCTCGCCCCTCTCATCTCGCCCCTCTCATCTCGCCCCTCTCATCTCGCCCCTCTCATCTCGCCCCTCTCATCTCGCCCCTCTCATCTCGCCCCTCTCATCTCGCCCCTCTCATCTCCATCCTCTCATCTCCCCCCCTGATCTCCTCCCTCTCATCTCGCCCCTCACATCTCACCCCCTCATCACCCCCCTCTCATCTCCCCTTTCATCTCCCCTCCCCCTCCCCTCATCTCCCCCCTCATCTCCCACTCTCATCCCCTCTCCCCTCTCCGCGCTGGGCGTAGCTTCCGCGTGGAAAGCGAGGAGGACAACTACCGCCTGAGGCTGGGCCACTTCCGCGGCACGGCGGGCGACTCCATGGGGCTGCACCACGGGAAGCCGTTCAGCACCTACGACCGCGACAACGACGCCTTCAGGGGTGATTGATTTATTAAAAATAAAAATAAATGAAAATAAATCAATTAATTGATTTATTTTCATTTATTCTTATTTTTTATTTTTAAATGTATTGCTTCATTTTCATTTATTCTTATTTTTTTACATACGTAACTTTACCGAAAAAAACCCTAAGAGTACATTTTTTTTACACTTCACCAAGCGCGCTCGCCTCGCTCGTCCTTGACGCCCCGTCTCTTCCCCCCCACCCCTCCCGCCCCTCGCCGCAGGGAACTGCGCGCACCACCAGAAGGGCGGCTGGTGGTACAACGCGTGTTCGCACGCAAACCTCAACGGCGTGTGGTACGAGGGCGGCCGCTACGCGGGCAGCGAGCAAGACGGCGCCTACTGGACGACGTTCCGTGGCACGGCCTACTCGCTCAAGAGCATCGTGCTCATGATACGGCCCAACCCAAACTTCTACCACTGAGTGGCGGGCGGGAGAGGTGGTGGCGGTGGTGGGGTGGCTACCGTCGCGACGATCGATGCGTGCGGTCGGAGTCGCCGTGGTTGTTATGGATCGCCCTCGTCTTAGACTAGATTGCCGTGTCGCGAATTGTTGTCAGCGGGCGTGGTCAGGGAATAGCTTCGGTTGGGACGCGACGCTGCCAATATCGCCATAGCAAATCATCGTCGTCGTCGTCATCGTCGTCATCAGCTTGGTATATCCGTGTTCTCGTCAGCATCATCATCAGCATCATCATCATAATACAGGTTTTTTTTGGGTTAGATCGCGTAAAATATATTTACGCGATTTGTATTACGGGTGATACAAGCCTTCGTGTTAAACTCAATCATCAGCAGCAGCATCGTCAGGCTACATCACAGCGTTATTATCATCATCATCATAATCACCTAATCGTCGACCAGTCGTTGTTATCGATCGCCCTCGTTTTCTACTTGACTGCCGTGTTGTGGATTATTGTCAGCGCCCGTGTTAATGGAATGGCTTCGGATGGGATGCGACGCTGACGATGTCGCCATCGTCATCATCATCATCAGCAGCAGCAGCATCGTGTTCCACGTCAGGCTATAAACAGTGTTATCATCGTCATCACATTGCTCAATTCAAGGGTCGTGTTTGAATCTTATCGATTACAACTTCGGCCGCTTGGCATTTTGTGGGCCGTTGGTGGCCCTGTGCTCAGCAAAACTGCGGTTTAAAAAAAATCATCAATGTTGTTGTCATCACGTTATTTATCTTTAGGGCCAAAGTGCCCATGACAATCACCGATGTGATCTTCCTGGTGCATCTTCCTTCGATTTGGTACAATTTCAGACGCAACTTTTATAACGGCGGTAAAAACCAAAAACAATAGGAGTCGCAGCTGGGCTACAACTACTTATTTTAGGTTGTACCAACCAATGTTTCACACAGTTCGCTATGTACGGTGAGAAATAAGTTCAACAAATATACATTCTGCCCGTAGACTCAACATTGACAAGAGACTCAACACTGCCCATAGACTCAACACTGCCCAGAGACTCAACACTACCCATAGACTCAACACTGCCCATAGACTAACACTGCCCATAGACTCAACACTGCCCATAGACTCAACACTGCCCATAGACTAACACTGCCCATAGACTCAACACTGCCCATAGACTCAACACTGCCCATAGACTCAACACTGCCCATAGACTCAACACTACCCATAGACTCAACACTGCCCATAGACTCAACACTGCCCATAGACTCAACACTGCCCATAGACTCAACACTGTCCATAGCCTAACACTGCCCAGAGACTCAACACTGCCCATAGACTCAACACTGCCCATAGACTCAACACTGCCCATAGACTAACACTGCCCATAGACTCAACACTGCCCATAGACTCAACACTACCCATAGACTCAACACTGCCCATAGACTCAACACTACCCATAGACTCAACACTGCCCATAGACTCAACACTACCCATAGACTCAACACTACCCATAGACTCAACACTACCCATAGACTCAACACTACCCATAGACTCAACACTGCCCATAGACTCAACACTGCCCATAGACTCAACACTGCCCATAGACTCAACACTACCCATAGACTCAACACTGCCCATAGACTCAACACTGCCCATAGACTCAACACTGCCCATAGACTCAACACTGTCCATAGCCTAACACTGCCCAGAGACTCAACACTGCCCATAGACTCAACACTGCCCATAGACTCAACACTGCCCATAGACTAACACTGCCCATAGACTAACACTGCCCATAGACTCAACACTACCCATAGACTCAACACTGCCCATAGACTCAACACTGCCCATAGACTCAACACTGCCCATAGACTAACACTGCCCATAGACTAACACTGCCCAGAGACTCAACACTGCCCATAGACTCAACACTGCCCATAGACTCAACACTGCCCATAGACTCAACACTGCCCATAGACTAACACTGCCCATAGACTCAACACTACCCATAGACTCAACACTGCCCATAGACTCAACACTGCCCATAGACTCAACACTGTCCATAGCCTAACACTACCCATAGACTCAACACTACCCATAGACTCAACACTGCCCATAGACTCAACACTACCCATAGACTCAACACTGCCCATAGACTCAACACTACCCATAGACTCAACACTACCCATAGACTCAACACTACCCATAGACTCAACACTACCCATAGACTCAACACTACCCATAGACTCAACACTACCCATAGACTCAACACTGCCCATAGACTCAACACTGCCCATAGACTCAACACTGCCCATAGACTCAACACTGCCCATAGACTCAACACTGCCCATAGACTCAACACTGCCCATAGACTCAACACTGTCCATAGCCTAACACTGCCCAGAGACTCAACACTGCCCATAGACTCAACACTGCCCATAGACTCAACACTGCCCATAGACTAACACTGCCCATAGACTAACACTGCCCATAGACTCAACACTACCCATAGACTCAACACTGCCCATAGACTCAACACTGCCCATAGACTCAACACTGCCCATAGACTAACACTGCCCATAGACTAACACTGCCCAGAGACTCAACACTGCCCATAGACTCAACACTGCCCATAGACTCAACACTGCCCATAGACTCAACACTGCCCATAGACTAACACTGCCCATAGACTCAACACTACCCATAGACTCAACACTGCCCATAGACTCAACACTGCCCATAGACTCAACACTGTCCATAGCCTAACACTACCCATAGACTCAACACTACCCATAGACTCAACACTGCCCATAGACTCAACACTGCCCATAGACTCAACACTACCCATAGACTCAACACTACCCATAGACTATCATTGCCCAAACTCAACACTGCACCTCCAACTGGCATGGCTGGCTACGTACGGTGCGAAAGAACACACGTACTCACTACTATACACTTCCATACACTACGACACAGCACACGATGCACCGCGTGTACAGAGTCCGACCCACGCTACCGCTTCATATCTTCCTGCGTTGACTAAATCCGAATCGGAGCTGCCCCCGCCGCGTCTCTCCACCTCGCCTTTCGCTGCGACGAGCGCGCGAATAAAAACCATTCCTCGTTTTTTTCCCCGCGTCCTCCGCACCCCGATTCGGAGACGCCAAGCGCGCCCGCGCGTCACCGAGCGTGCATCTCCGGCGGATGAGTGAAACCACGTGACGACGTCAGCGTGGCTGCCACCCCACCTCCGCCCCCACCGCGTGTATCTGACGCCGTGTGCCAACGGACACCGCCGGCGGGGCCGGATGAGCGTGGTTCCGGCCACACTGCACCACCCACCCCACGCCGTGCCGGCCTCAATAGGTGCTCGTTAACAGCGCTTGCTCGCTCACCGTCCCCGCCCCTGTGTGGGCTACAGGAGGGATCGTTTATAATCTGCGGTGGCGGCGGTGGGGGCCTCGGCCTACGTGCGTCTCTCTCTCTCGAGCCTGCCAAGCGCGTGTGCTCGGCAGATGATGCGAGCGACTCGGGCGCGCGGAAAACTGGAACGACGCGCTGCTGAAAATATACGTGATGTCGAAAGGGGATACTTTGAAAGAACACGAGTGTGGGTTTGTGTTAGTAAAAAAATATATATAGAATTAATTATATAGTAATAGGTTTTTACCCTTTCAACTGGTACAAAAACTGACACCTTTATACAAGGCATCATGTTTGCAATAACCACAACACAAGCAGTCAAAATGCAAACAAAAATAAACAACTCTGATAATGATATGCACTGTCCTTGAAGTTGATTGGTCCACACCCGAGACAGCTTTTCTTAGAGCCTAGTCTCCATTGGTGTTGGACCAGATGACGCCAAAAGGCGTACAACTCAAAGACAGCGCACTATCAGAGTATTGAGAGCTCGGGCTAAGCATTTACACTATGAGACATCTCCTTTACCAGTGGCAAAATATAGTAATAGGTGTTAACCCTTTCAACTGGTACAAAACTGACACCTTTATACAAGGCATCATGTTTGCAATAACCACAACACAAGCAGTCAAAATGCAAACAAAAAGAAACAACTCTGATGATGATAATGATATGCACTGTCCTTGAATGAATTATATAATTGAACTCCATTTTCCGTATGGAGCTGCGATCTCGCCGTGATGAATGCTTACCACGTGTTCGAGAGAGAAACCTTGGCACACGCTCGGATTAATTAATTCCTTCGCTAGTTCACGCGCAGACGATTTATCTCGCGGGGGGGGGGCGAGGGAGGGCAGATCGACGGGGTGTTCACGTTTTTCCCCGTCCCCGCCCCCCCACCGACCCCACCGCAGTCGGCGTTCGTTTACGTCACTTTACCAAATAAATAACGTCGCCACTTGACCACCGCCGGCCCGCGTGAGCTTCACCGCGGGGGAGGGAGGGACGCCTCTCGCGTGGACGGAGCGCGCCGGCGTTGCGGCGGTCTGAATAAATAAGCAATCAAACAAATCGGCAACCTCCTCTGCAACAACCGGGACGGCCCCCGACCGCATTCGAACCGCGAGGCTCTGCGACGGCCGGCGAAGGTAGTTAACATCTCCTAGCCACCGTGATGATGATGAGAGAGAGAGACACGCAAACTACAAATATACAGCAGCAGGCGTCTGGGTCGAGATCAAACCCGCGACCTCCTGTACACCAGGCGAGGTAGTTAACATCTCCTAGCCACCGTGATGATGATGAGAGAGAGAGACACGCAAACTACAAATATACAGCAGCAGGCGTCAGGGTCGAGATCAAACCAACGACCTCCTGTACACCAGGCGAGGTAGTTGACATCTCCTAGCCACCGTGATGATGATGAGAGAGAGAGACACGCAAACTCCAAATACACAGGTGTCAGGATCGGAATCGAACCCACGACCTCCTGTACACCAGGCGAGGTAGTTAACATCTCCTAGCCACCGTGATGATGAGAGAGAGAGACACGCAAACTCCAAATACACAGCAGGTATCAGGGTCGGAATCGAACCCACAATTTCCTGGACACCAGGCGAGGTAGTCAACATCTCATAGCCACCGTGGCGCCCCTGGCAGAGCCAAGGTACCGGGAGCTCTTCGACGTCCACCCACGGATTGGTGGGGGGTGGGTGGGGGGGAAGGGAACCTCACGACATTCACACGGCGATCCACCGACCCTCCGCTGCTGCTGGTCCGTCCCGGCGGGCCCCGGGGGCTTACCGAGGTACGGGATGCAGGGCATCATGCGGATGCTGTGCACGTACTCCCGAATGCGCTTGTAGTTGTCCTCCTTGGACATGAGGTAGTCCAGCTTGTCGAACGACGCCTTGTCCTTGCGGCTCAGCAGCTGGGAAGAAGGGAAATCATCTTTAATTTTTCTTTCGTCTGGGCTGCTGATGTAGACGCAGAGAAATCAACTACAATTTCACAGCGGATAACAGCAAGCCGAGTGGGTGTATCATCATCGTCGTCGTCGTGATTTCTCTATTAGTCTGAGCGTTTCTATGGGTCTCTATGAGGTCTCCGAGTCTCTGTGTGTCTCTGTTAGTCTGGATCTCTATGGGTGTCTATGAGTCTCTGTGGGTCTCTATTAGTCTGGGTCTCTATGGGTATCTATGAGTCTCTGTGTGTCTCTATTAGTCTGGGTCTCTATGGGTATCTATGAGTCTCTGTGGGTCTCTCTTAGTCTGGATCTCTATGGGTGTCTATGAGTCTCTGTGCGTCTCTATTAGTCTGGGTCTCTATGGGTATCTATGAGACTCTGTGCATCTCACAGAGTCTACGGGTGTCTCTGTGGGTATCTATGAGTCTCTGTGGGTCTCTATTAGTCTGGATCTCTATGGGTATCTATGAGTCTCTGGGTCTCTATGAGTCTGGATCTCTATGGGTGTCTATGAGTCTCTGTGGGTCTCTGTTAGTCTGGATCTCTATGGGTGTCTATGAGTCTCTGTGCATCTCTATTAGTCTGGGTCTCTATGGGTGTCTATGAGTCTCTGTCCGTCTCCATTAGTATGGATCTCTGTGGGTATCTATGAGTCTCTGTGGGTCTCTATTAGTCTGGATCTCTATGGGTGTCTATGAGTCTCTGGGTCTCTATGAGTCTGGATCTCTATGGGTGTCTATGAGTCTCTGTGCATCTCTATTAGTCTGGGTCTCTATGGGTGTCTATGAGTCTCTGTGTATCTCTATTAGTCTGGATCTCTGTGGGTATCTATGAGTCTCTATACTGACTATCAAAGGCGGCCGGGCGTGGTGCTGGCCACCCACCCCCTCGTGTGCCACACTGCTGGTAGCCTTCGCAGGTGCTGCTACTCGCAAACAGCACTTGCCCCGACGCTCCGTTACAGGCTACACGGGGGATCTTTGCCTTTGTTTGTTGCGTGCGGGCCTAAATGCTCGTACCCCCCAGGTCTTGGCGAGACGGAAGATGGGGGCGCTCTGCAGGGCTGAGAGCACGGCGATGAGAGCGTGCAGATTCTTGAGCTCATGCAGCTTCTGCAGAACCACCATCAATAGAGGGGTAGAGATGTGATGATGTCACTTGTGAGCATTTCTTGAGCGAAGTGGGGTGAGGGGGGGATTAACGAACGCGTATAAATGACAATGATGTTAACAACAACAACGAACGCATCTGCGATATTATCAACGTCAACAAAAAGACGAAACATTGACAACCAGATCAAGCACATCAACCCTAACAACATCAACATTATCAACAACATCAACATTATCAACAACATCAACCACAACATCAACAACGTCAACCCCAACATCAACATGATCAACATCAACCCCAACATCAACCACAACATCAACCCCAACAACATCAACATTATAAACAACATCAACCACAACATCAACAACGTCAACCCCAACAACATCAACATGATCAACATCAACATGATCAACATCAACCCCAACATCAACCCCAACATCAACCCCAACATCAACCCCAACATCAGCCCCAACAACAGTAACATTATCACCACCATCAACCACATCATTAACAACCCCAACATCAGCATTATCAACAACATCAACCACAACAACAGTAACATTATCAACACCATCAACCACATCATCAACAAAACCAACCACAACATTATCAACAACATCAACAAGATCAACCCCACCAACATCATCAACAACAACATTATCAATCACAACAACATGATCCTCAACATTATCATCAACATCATCAACATTATCAACATCAACAAGATCACCAACATCCATCACAGCAACATCAACATCATCTGAAAATGATCTCCACTTAGAAAATTTTTGTTTTCGCGAGTCAGACCTCCCACCTTGGCGATTTTGATTAAATGGAATAACATTTCCTACAAATGTCCACACGATGATCGGCCACTTCGTTCACCTATCATTTGGAGCTTTCGTGACTGCAGGAATTACTCTTTGGTTCTTTCGGTAAAGTGACGTATAAAGATAAAATAATAAATTAAATACTAGCATACGACGTTTCGATTGCAACACAAGCAATCGTCATCAGGTATAAATGAAATAGAAACACAAATCTAGTATACTTAGAAATGTGATGTAATACAACAGAGGGTGTTGACTGTTATATTCATAGGTTTTTTCGGTAAAGTCACGTAGGTAAAACATCAAAATTAATATTTTACTTTTATTTTTATTAATTTTGATGTTTTACCTACGTGACTTTACCGAAAAAACCTAAGAATATGAATCCTTGCAGTCACGAAAGCTTCAAATCTAGAATTGTTGACTGTTATGTTATCCGACTCTGTTGTATTACATTACATTTCTAAGTATACTAGATTTGTGTTTCTATTTCATTTATACCTGATGACGATTGCTTGTGCTGCAATCGAAACGTCGTATGCTAGTATTTAATTTATTACTTTATCTTTATACGTGACTTTACCGAAAGAACAAAAGAGTCGTTCACCTATCATTTGTGATTGCCAGGTTGCTCCTACAAAAAGAGCTATAACAACTAGCGGCTCAGTGGGGCCTGACCTGGTAAAACAAAAATATATTTTCGTTAAACGTCCCACCTTGGCGATTTTGATGAAATGGCATAAGATTTCCGCCCGGATCTTGAGAGTGCGAGCCTTCAAGATTTCCCGTACCACCCAGAAGCTCACCTGCACAACGCACGGAGCGACAAACCCACCCCGGATGGTTTCAGAGGAGTCTCACTTTATAGTGACCTGGCTGAATGAGTGGGTGATTGAGTGGGTGAACGAGTGGGTGATTTGAGTGGGTGATTGAGTGAATGAATGAGTGGGTGAATGAGTGAATGAATGAGTGGGTGAATGAGTGGGTGATTGAGTGGGTGAATGAGTGGGTGATTGAGTGGGTGATTGAGTGGGTGAATGAGTGGGTGAATGAGTGAATTAATAAGTGGGTGAATGAGTGGGTGAATGAGTGAATTAATAAGTGGGTGAATGAGTGGGTGAATGAGTGGGTGATTGAGTGGGTGATTGAGTGGGTGAATGAGTGGGTGAATGAGTGAATTAATAAGTGGGTGAATGAGTGGGTGAATGAGTGAATTAATAAGTGGGTGAATGAGTGGGTGAATGAGTGGGTGATTGAGTGGGTGATTGAGTGGGTGAATGAGTGGGTGAATGAGTGGGTGAATGAGTGGGTGAATGAGTGGGTGATTGAGTGAATTAATAAGTGGGTGAATGAGTGGGTGATTGAGTGGGTGATTGAGTGGGTGAATGAGTGGGTGAATGAGTGGGTGAATGAGTGGGTGAATGAGTGGGTGAATGAGTGGGTGAATGAGTGGGTGAATGAGTGGGTGATTGAGTGAATTAATTAGTGGGTGAATGAGTGGGTGATTGAGTGGGTGAATGAGTGGGTGATTGAGTGGGTGATTGAGTGGGTGAATGAGTGGGTGAATGAGTGGGTGAATGAGTGGGTGATTGAGTGAATGAATGAGTGGGTGAATGAGTGGGTGAATGAGTGAGTGAACGAGTGGGTGAATGAGTGGGTGAACGAGTGGGTGAACGAGTGGGTGAACGAGTGGGTGAACGAGTGGGTGAATGAGTGGGTGAACGAGTGGGTGAACGAGTGGGTGAACGAGTGGGTGATTGAGTGGGTGAATGAGTGGGTGAATGAGTGGGTGAATGAGTGGGTGAATGAGTGGGTGAATGAGTGGGTGATTGAGTGAATGAATGAGTGAATTAATGAGTGGGTGAATGAGTGGGTGATTGAGTGGGTGAATGAGTGGGTGCATGAGTGGGTGAACGAGTGGGTGATTGAGTGGGTGATTGAGTAAATGAATGAGTGGGTGAATGAGTGAATGAATGAGTGGGTGAATGAGTGGGTGATTGAGTGGGTGAATGAGTGGGTGATTGAGTGAATGAATGAGTGAATTAATGAGTGGGTGATTGAGTGGGTGAATGAGTGGGTGAATGAGTGGGTGAATGAGTGGGTGAATGAGTGGGTGAATGAGTGGGTGATTGAGTGGGTGATTGAGTGGGTGAATGAATGGGTGATTGAGTGGGTGCATGAGTGGGTGAACGAGTGGGTGAACGAGTGGGTGATTGAGTGGGTGATTGAGTGAATGAATGAGTGGGTGAATGAGTGAATGAATGAGTGGGTGAATGAGTGGGTGATTGAGTGGGTGATTGAGTGGGTGAATGAGTGGGTGAATGAGTGGGTGAATGAGTGGGTGAATGAGTGGGTGAATGAGTGGGTGATTGAGTGGGTGAATGAGTGGGTCGATTGAGTGAATGAATAAGTGGGTGAATGAGTGGGTGATTGAGTGAATTAATAAGTGGGTGAATGAGTGGGTGATTGAGTGAATTAATAAGTGGGTGATTGAGTAAATTAATGAGTGGGTGAATGAGTGGGTGAATGAGTGGGTGAATGAGTGAATGAATGCGTGGGTGAATAAGGCAGTGGTCCGGATGGATGTTTTTTTTTGTAACCAGCCTTGAGAGACCAGGATAGGAGTCTCACTTGAAAGAGAGATGAATGAGTGAGTGGGTGATTGAGCGAGTGAACGGGTGAATGAGTGGGAGATTGACCGAGCGAACGGGTGAATTCATGATTGGGTGAATGAGCGAGAGGGTGAAGGAATGAGTGATCGAGTGAGTGGATGGGTGAGTGGGTAGGTGCCGGGGTGAGCGAGCGGGTCAGTTCACGTTCCGAGTTGCTGTTGTGTGTGACAAGGTGAAAACTCAAAAGGGAACCCGCTATGGGGAGAGTCTCGTTTTGCAAGCGTCACCTGGGCCACCAAAACGACAAAAAGTGAAACAAAATAAAGTGCAGCGATGCGGAATACAAAAAAGAACCAAAACAACAGAATGGCCGAGCGAGGTGGAGCATCAGTGAGCGAGTGAGCAGGAGAGCGAGTGAGTGAGCCAGCGAGGTGTTGAGTGGGTAAGCGAGTGAACGTACGAGTTGATAAGCGAGCGAGCGCCCAATTGAGCGAGATGGGGAATCGGTACGACAGTGAGCAAAACAAGCGCGCGGGCGATCGCGCGAGAGTGAGCGTGTGAGCGATTGAGCGAGCGATGTGTTGGGCAGCTAAAGCGAGCTAGGCGCGTGAGCGAGCGAGCGTGTGAGCGATTGAGCGAGCGAGCGTGTGAGCGATTGAGCGAGCGATGCGTTGGTCAGCTAAAGCGAGCTAGGCGCGAGAGCGAGCGAGCGTGTGAGCGATTGAGCGAGCGAGCGAGCGTGTGAGCGATGCGTTGGTCAGCTAAAGCGAGCTAGGCGCGAGAGCGAGCGAGCGTGTGAGCGATTGAGCGAGCGAGCGTGTGAGCGATTGAGCGAGCGATGTGTTCGGCAGCTAAAGCGAGCTAGGCGCGTGAGCGAGCGAGCGATCGCGATGGAACCCCGCTGATCCGGAGGGGAAGCGCGTACGTGGTTGAATCTGCGAGTGAAGGCGACGACGTTGGGTGCGAGGCTGTGCTTCTCTTTCCTGTTCCACCCGCAGCTCGACAGCTCCTGCCGGCGTCACGCACGCAACACGGTTCACAATTATAACGTAACGACAATGACGATGACAACGTCAAGAACGCAACACGGTTCACAATTATAACGTAACGACAATGACGATGACAACGTCAAGAACGCAACGCGGTTCACAATTATAACGTAACGACAATGACGATGAAAACGTCAAGAACGCAACGCGGTTCACAATTATAACGTAACGATGACGACGATGATAACGTCACGCACGCAACACGGTTCACAATTATAACGTAACGACAATGACGATGACAACGTCAAGAACGCAACGCGGTTCACAATTATAACGTAACGACAATGACGACGATGATAACGTCAAGGACGCAACACGGTTCACAATTATAACGTAACGACAATGACGATGACAACGTCAAGAACGCAACGCGGTTCACAATTATAATGTAACGACGATGACGATGATAACGTCAAGAACGCAACACGGTTCACAATTATAATGTAACGACGATGACGATGATAACGTCAAGAACGCAACACGGTTCACAATTATAATGTAACGACGATGACAACATATTCTTGGTTCTTTCGGTAAAGTCACGTAGAAGGGAAATAAATAAAAAATATTAATATAAAACAAAAGAAAATATTATTTCCCTTCTACGTGACTTTACCGAAAGAACCAAGAATATGAATCCCTGCAGTCACGAAAGCTTTAAATCAAGACGATGACAACGTCAAGAATGCAACACTATTCACAATTCTAACGTAACGACGACGACGATGATAACATCAAGGACGCAACACTATTAACAATGATTACGTGACGACAATGATAACGGCAAGCGACCAGCACGGTTCACAATTATAACCTATAATGGTAGGTTTTTACCCTTTTAACTGGTACAAAACTGACACCTTTATTTTTGTACCAGTTAAAAGGGTAAAAACCTACCATTATATTTTGCCACTGGTAAAAGAGATCTCATAGTGTAAATTATAACCTAACCACACTGATGATTATTATGTCATGCACGCAGCACGAGTGGAGACAGAAAAACATCGCCACTGGGGAGACAAAGGCGGCCGGGCGTGGTGCTGGCCACCCACCCCCTCGTGTGCCACAGTGCCGATCACAGGTGCTCGCTAACAGCACTTGCCCCAGCAGTCTGTTAAGGCTACAGGGCTAGCTTTCTTTACTCTTAGGCTTTTTCGGTAAAGTCACGAAGGTAAAAAATAAAAGTTGTAGAAGTAATAATAGAAATAAAATAATAAATCACGACGTTTCGGAGGCAGCACAAGTCTCCGTCATCAGGTGGGACCGTCACAGCTAAATTTGCTGTATCGAGTGAGACAAATTTTTTTTATTATAAAGAAATGTAATCATAATCTTAAATATCATCATCATCCCTCCCCATAATCACCTTCATATCAACACCATCATCATTTTAAACATTATCATTATACTCATCATCTCCATTGTCATTGGTGTTGTCTGTTCTCATCAGTAACAATGTCTGTGTATATGTGTATAATCTGACTCTTTCGTATTTGTCTGTGGTGATGGTGTGGAGCGGTGGTGTAGCGGTTAGCGCTACGCTGCGCGACGAAAACATTTTTTGCCTCACTTGATACAGTAAATCTGGCTGTGAAGGTCCCACCTGATGACGCAGACTTGTGTTGCCTCCGAAACGTCGTGATTTTTATTTTATTTCTAATATTATTTCTATTAATTTTATTTTTTTACCTACGTGACTTTACCGAAACAGCCTAAGAGTATGAATCCTTGCAGTCACGAAAGCTTCAAATCTAGAACTATCTTCTTGTTTCTTTCGGTAAAGTCACGTAGAACGGAAATAATAAAATAATAAAAATAAAACATCATAAAATAATTCTCACGACGTTTCGGCCACAACGCAAGCAGCCGTGAGAATTATTTTATGTTTTATTTTTATCATTTTATCCTTTCCCTTCTACGTGACTTTACCGAAAGAACCAAGAAGATGAATCCCTGCAGTCACGAAAGCTTCAAATCTAGAACCATCTTTCTTTGTTTTACGCGACCACATTTGTACTCTCACGATCCTATCCCCAAACAAGACAGAGCCCTCGTGTCTTGCGCCAGTCAGGCTAGCCGGCTTGTTGTTCTTCCAGATCCTTATCATTGCCATTGTGAAGGAGCTTACCTCTGGTTGAATGGCTTTGAAGACCGGGCAATCCATCAACGTTATCTGACTCTGTGTGCAAGCGTAACGAAAAACAACCAAGATTAAACCATTGTTCCAGACAGGGGGCACACACAACCGTGCAGGCTGGAGGGTGGCTCAATAGGCAACTGGCTGTGGCGCCTCACGGCAAGAGAGACCTGGGTTCGACTCCCGATTCGGGCGATTTTCTGCGTGGAGAGTTGGTATGGCCTCCCACCCCACCCCCCGCCGTTCTGCACGGTGTGAGCGAGTGTAGCGAGTTCGTGACCCCGGCGAGCCGGGATCGACTCCTGCTCAAGGCCAACGCCCGTGACGATTATCCGAAGCGGTCCTGGGCCTCCGCTAGGTCGACTCGGCCTTAAATTAGCACCTGGTGTGTTAACGTCGCCTCCGGGGAGACCAAGGCGGACGGGTGTGGTGCTGAAAACCGTGCCGGCCTTCATAGGTGACGCTCGCTAACAGCACTTGCCCCTACAGTCTGTTACAGATTCTAGTTTCTTTCGGTAAAGTCACGTAAATAGAAAACAAAAAATGTGAAAAATGTAATATAAAATATAAATACTAAAATAACATTTTCATAATAAAAACTAAAAGAAAAATAATACATTGAAAATAACAAAAGCCAAGTCTGTAACAGGCTACACGGAGGGATCTTTGTCTTTGATCGCGACGGTAAAGGCACGTGGCCGCGGGCAACGCGAAATATTTTGGCTCCGACGTTCCCTCGGCCGCTCGGAGAGAGATTACGCAGATTTTCCTGGCCACTGCTTTAGGAGGCTGTTGGAAAATAAAAATTAATTAAAATAACCGGAGAAGGGGGGGGGGGATGCTTACGTAACGGTCTTGTCGGAAGCAATCGGTGCGCGCTGGGCTGCTTGCACATCCAGAAAATATCGCTATCATTCGCCGTTCCCGTTTTTGCAGTGTACGTAACGTGCGCACGTACGTGTGGTTACAAGCTGGTTTCGCTTGTGGGTAACGTCTGTTGTTAGGGTAGTGCAACGGTTAACGCCGCGCCTGCGGACCTGGCGACCCGAGATCGATTCCCGAATACGGCCCCTCCAAAGGGAACCGGTCCTCCGTACGGACGGATCGATTCCCTCCTCGGGAACCGGTCCTCCGTACGGACGGATCGATTCCCTCTATGGGAACCGGTCCTCCGTACGGACGGATCGATTCCCTCCTCGGGAACCGGTCCTCCGTACGGACGGACTAGATTCCCTCTATGGGAACCGGTCCTCCGTACGGACGGACTCGATTCCCTCCTCGGGAACCGTTCCTCCGTACGGACGGATCGATTCCCTACTCGGGAACCGATCCTCCGTACGGACGGACTCGATTCCCTCCTCGGGAACCGGTCCTCCGTACGGACGGATCGATTCCCTCCTCGGGAACCGTTCCTCCGTACGGACGGACTCGATTCCCTCCTCGGGAACCGGTCCTCCGTACGGACAGACTCGATTCCCTCCTCGGGAACTGTTCCTCCGTACGGACGGACTCGATTCCCTCCTCGGGAACCGGTCCTCCGTACGGACGGATCGATTCCCTCCTCGGGAACCGTTCCTCCGTACGGACGGATCGATTCCCTCCTCGGGAACCGGTCCTCCGTACGGACGGATCGATTCCCTCCTCGGGAACCGGTCCTCCGTACGGACGGACTTGATTCCCTCCTTGGGGAACCGGTCCTCCGTACGAACGGACTTGATTCCCTCTATGGGGAACCGGTCCTCCGTACGGACGGATCGATTCCCTCCTCGGGAACCGGTCCTCCGTACGGACGGACTCGGTTCCCGACGTGAGGGAACGTGGAGTTTCCACGTGACGAGAGTGCGTTTGCGGGCGGGTGGAGGTGGGTGGAGGTGGTGGGAGGTGGGTGGAGGTGGGTGGAGGTGGGTGGAGGTGGGTCCTCACCGCGAACTCCTCGGGCGTGACCTTGAGCACGTCGAACACCACCGCGTCGTAGCTCTTAGACATCTGCGAGGCGGCCGACGGCTTCTCCGACATCGACTCCGTGCTGCTGGTCGACTGGCAGGGGGGCGGGCGGGAGACAGAGAGAGAGAGAGAGGACGATGACGACAAAAAATAAATAAACAAAAGCTTTATGGTTTTTTGTTATCCGGTAAGGCACCCACACCACTGAGCCATGTTGCTCGTTTTCAGAAGTGACCCTGGCCACGAAATGTGGCTTGTCACCATTAGGTGGAAATTCATAGCAGCTCAAATACTCTGAACGCGTGACGTCGATTTCAGAAAAAGCAGAGGACCCGGAGAAAAAACACGCGACCACGGGGGAGAGAGACATCGTCAGGGTCGGGATCGAATCCACGACCTCCTGCACACCAGGCGAGGTAGTTAACATCTCCTAGCCACCGTGATGATGATGATGAGAGAGAGAGACACGCAAACTCCAAACATAGCGTCAGGCGTCGTCAGGGTCGGGATCGAACCCACGACCTTCTGCATAGCAGGCGAGGTAGTTCACATCTGATCATGATGTTGACGATCCCTAGCAGTGAGTGTAGCTACAAAGCTACCACCACCACCACTGTCACCACTGTCTCCATCATTACATTACCACGACCACCACCATGACATCACCACCATCGGATCACCACAACCACCGCCACCATCACCCACCTCAGGTGCCTGAGCACAGGAGGACGCATTGTGGCTTTTGTTCCCGACCGCCATGTCCATAGCTCAGGGCCGGGCCTCCCGCCGTCATGGGCTCACAGCGCCGGCACCTGACGCACGCAACAACAACAACAACAATCACCGACAACAACAACAACAACGCGTTCTTTCCACTTTATTTATACATTTTTCCGTATCGCACCCCCGACTGTGATCGCATTCGGAGATCTCGCAGAGCAGAGAGCAGTTGCCGCGACCTTTCACGTTGCCAAGACGACGCTGTCAAGGCGACGGCCCGCGGAAGAGGATACCACAGATCTAGCTCCGAGGCGTACGTAAGTGTAGTGAATTATGTACTGCATCCCAGTGTGGTGTATAGTGGTGTATCGTAGAATGTATGTGTGTTCAACTTCTTTCGCACAGTACGTAGCCAAACGTGCTAATCGGAGGTGCAGTGTTGAGTCTATGGGCAGTGTTGAGTCTATGGGCAGTGTTGAGTCTATGGGTAGTGTTGAGTCTATGGGCAGTGTTGAGTCTATGGGCAGTGTTGAGTCTATGGGCAGTGTTGAGTCTATGGGCAGTGTTGAGTCTATGGGTAGTGTTGAGTCTATGGGTAGTGTTGAGTCTATGGGCAGTGTTGAGTCTATGGGCAGTGTTGAGTCTATGGGTCTCAGTGTTGAGTCTATGGGCAGTGTTGAGTCTATGGGTAGTGTTGAGTCTATGGGCAGTGTTGAGTCTATGGGTAGTGTTGAGTCTATGGGTCTCAGTGTTGAGTCTATGGGCAGTGTTGAGTCTATGGGCAGTGTTGAGTCTATGGGTAGTGTTGAGTCTCTGGAATCACAGCTGCGTGTCATCGGCTCGCGGTCCGCATGCAGCCCGTTGTTACATTCAACAGCGACCTCCCTCTGACCCCAAATTTCCAACGAGTAGGATTATTTGGACTCGGTCCTTCCGTACTCGGAGACACATTTGGGCCTGCAGAAACAAAACAAAATACGAATTAGCTGTTCCACACCCACCCCCCCCCCCCCATGATTCCAGACTCATGGGGGTCACCCCGTGGAGTTGGCCCGGCTCCGGACTTCTCCCCAACCAACGGACGCCCCCAGGCACCTCGGTGCCCTCGTTTCTCCCGCGGTGCTACCGAATAAAGGGACGTTATGACCGCTGTTTGTTTTGACAGACACAAAGGGAGTCGCGGGAGGGGTTGTGGGCTCAATGGGAGGCCCAGGCAGATGTCGCTGTGGGGGGGGGGGTGGGCGCGGGGGCCCTTGGGGTGTCCCACCCCCCTAGACACAGAGTCGACAAGAACACAAACACAGTTCGTATCGCATTGCAGACATCATTTTAAGGCCGCGTGTCAATGAAGGAAAGAAATTAACCCGTAAAAACAAAGTTTTTCACTATAAATCCTTTATATGCGTGGCGGCTAGAGTCCTCTCGTCCTCTGTCTTGAGATGGCTGCCACCTATGGGTCAGATGATTGCCTGCCACCATTAAGCAATTGGTAATTAAATATAAAAAAAAAAATTCCTAAAAAGTGTAAAATTTTGGAAAAACATTTTCACGAAAATGAATTGTCACGCACAACGAGTCTGTGGGCAAAATGTCAGCTCGATTGGATCACGGGAAGTGGGTTAAAAAACGACCGAAAGATTTGCACGGTCGTAAGAGCGCAAGCAAGCAAGCAAGTGAACTTAATATAAAGGATTTAAAAAAGGGTCTTACTGATCAGTGTGCTTAAACCTGTTTCTCAAGTGGAGTGTGGTTGGTGGTCTCAGCCCCTGGAAATCAACGACCCATATAGAGACCCATTAGACTTGCACAGGCTATCACAACAACCACCACTAAGTGGGGGTGACGTCGCCACGGTGCTTGTGCCATGCTAGGTGCGCTCTGAGGCCATGTGAAGTGTCGAATGCCCGCTGGCAGGAGGTCAAGGAACAGACCCAAGTGCCATGGGTTGACCGACTGAGATGACCAGCTGTACCCCCCTACTGTGCCAACTTGGCTGTGTTTTAGCCGCCTGGCACTCTGCCCGTTGTTGTGAGCGTCGTCCCTCTGCCCTCCGTTGTTGCTGGAGGGCGACTGCCTCCAACTGCCCAGCAGCGTCCTTCACGGACCTCCTCCACAGAGGCCGAACTTGACACCGCGTGTACCAACAATCGGCAATTCCGATCAGCTCCACATCCTTCTGTACCACATCAGCCCATCTCTCTTCCCTCGCTCGTGCATAGAATACACAGACCCACAGACTCACATTGCAATTCAGACTCACATGGAATCCACAGGCTCACACAAATACAAAGATTCCCCGTGTAGCATTAACAGACTGTTTGGGCAAGTGCTGTTAGCGAGCACCTATGAAGGCCAGCACAATACGCATGGGGGTGGGTGGCCAGCACGATGCCTGATCGCCTTTGTCTCCCCAGTGGTGATGTTCACGACACACCACACCAGGCATTCATTTGAGGTGCAGGACCGGTTCAGATATTTGTCAAAGATGTTGGCCACTAGCGGGAATCGAACTCGGGTCGCCGGGTTCGTAGCGCAGCGTAGCACTAACCGCTACACTACCACCCCTCAGGCTCAGACAGACCACACACAGACTCGCGTGAAGACCTGCAGACGTACATTCCCTTATGCAGAGGAGGCATACAGACCAGAGGTCGCAACCGGGTACCCGATACCCGTACCCTACCCGATACCCGGCTACCCGTACCCGGCCGGGTACGGGTACCCGTTTGCGACCCTGGTGCGGCTGGGTACGGGTAGGCCGTGAATCACTGGTGAGTAACCGTTTGTCACTCATTTCCCAACGTCTTGTCTCTTCTCACAATTCAAGTTCCTAGAATCAACCCACCCGCGACTGCAACATGGCTTCATCCCAGAGGTCGCAATCAGGTACCCGATACCCGTACCTTACCTGATATCTGGCCGGGTACGGGTAGGGTACGGGTACGTATGGGTACAGGTACCCGTTTGCGACCCTGGTGCGGCCGGGTACGGGTACGGGTAAGGAATCAAAACCCGTTTGCGACCTCTGATACAGACTTACACACAGGGATCCAACAAAGTCACAAAGACTTGTTGCCATCAAATTGGGGCTCTCAAGTGTAACGTGCCGATGGTCTCGGCAGCCCGGCCACCGACAACCCACAAAGAGAACCGCATACTTCACCACGCTGGTCAGCGCGGGTTGGCAAAGTCGGTGAGCGCTGACGTGGGAACACACAAGTACAGTACGATAATTACATTTGCCACACCATCGTATGAAGAAGAACACCACGGACATTTCACAAATACGGAAATCCACATTTCGCAACGAACGTGTACAGTGCAAATAAGACATCTCGTGATGATGTTTTTCCACTTTCCGCCGATGATGATGATGATGTTTTTCCATCTCGCTCCTGTTACTGCAATGGGCAAGCGCTGGGCCGATGCCATCACCGCTGGACTCTTTGCCTCTCTGGTGGTTGCGCAAACCGAACCGGATTTCTCTGTAACAGGAGTCTTAGAGTGTTTGCGCAAGCAAGTACGAGCCCACGACTGCCTTCAACCCTTCCTCTTTCAACTGTGACTAACCCTCAATCTTGTGTATAGACATGACGAAGACACACCCAGACAATTTTCATATATGGCTAAGAGACACCCACACGATTTTCATATATGGCTAAGAGACACCCACACAAATTTCATACATGGCTCACAGAAACCCACACAAATTTCATATATGGTTAAGAGAGACCCCATACAATGTTTAGATATGACTAAGAATCACCCAGACAATCTTCATGTGGCTAAGAGAGACCCCATACAATGTTTAGATATGGCTAGGAGAAACCCACACAATGTTTAGATATGGCAAAGAAACACCCAATCTTCATATATGGCTAAGAGAGACCTCATACAATGTTTAGATATGGCTAAGAGAAACCCACACAATGTTTAGATATGGCAAAGAAACACCCAGACAATCTTCATAAATGGCTAAGAGAGACCCCATACAATGTTTAGATATGGCAAAGAAACACCCAGACAATCTTCATATATGGCTAACAGAGACCTCATACAATGTTTAGATATGGTTAATAGAAACCTACACAATGTTTAGATGACTAAGAAACACCTAGACAATCTTCATATATGGCTAAGAGAGACCCCATACAATGTTTAGATATGGTTAATAGAAACCCACACAATGTTTAGATATGACTAAGAAACACCCAGACGATCTTCATATATGGCTAAGAGAGACCCCATACAATGTTTAGATATGGTTAATAGAAACCCACAATGTTTAGATATGACTAAGAAACACCCAGACAATCTTCATATGTGGCTAAGAGAGACTCCATACAATGTTTAGATATGGCTGCATTAATGCCTATATTTCCACAAGGCAGCTAAATTCAACCCAAAGAACTGTCATTACTCTTTGGTTCTTTCGGTAAAGTCACGTAGGTATAAAATAAAATAAATCCCGACGTTTCGGGCGCAACACAAGCATCCATCATCAGGTGGGAAAGCAGACCATGCTTTTATTTAAATCCTTTATATTAAGTTCACTTGCTTGCTTGCGCGCTTACGACCGTGCAAATCTTTCGGTCGTTTTTAACCCACTTCCCGTGATCCAATCGAGCTGACATTTTGCACACAGACTCGTTGTGCGTGACAATTTATTTTCGTGAAAAAATGTTTCCAAAATTTTACACTTTTTAGGAATTTTTTTTTATTTAATTACCAATTGCTTAATGGTGGCAGACAATCATCTGACCCATAGGTAGCAGCCATCTCAAGCCAGAGGACGAGAGGACTCTAGCCGCCCGTTTCAAAGACCACTTTTTAGGAATTTTTTTTTATTTAATTACCAATTGCTTAATGGTGGCAGACAATCATCTGACCCATAGGTAGCAGCCATCTCAAGCCAGAGGACGAGAGGACTCTAGCCGCCCGTTTCAAAGACCAATGTGGGCTGGGTTGTGGCCCATTGAACACGCATATAAAGGATTTATAGTGAAAAACTTTGTTTTCACGGGTTAATTTTTTTCTACCGACGCGACTTTACCGGAAGAACCAAAGAGTATATATTCCTGCAGTCACGAAAGCTTCAAATCAAGATTGAACTGGCATTACTTCCGCCCTCAAATTTCCATTCTTTCCAATCTCTCACGAATAAATAATAATAGTAACTTGGTATCCATAAGAGGTTTATAAACGTGTCGTTAAACCCGCCACCACCCGACACACCTATATTTAAACGCGCTCTGACCCAAAAACCTCTTTCATGGATAATATTGGCCGCGAAAGCCTCGCACGTGCAAAAGTAACCTGCTACATTTTGTATCTGAGCCGCTCTAGTGAGAAGGCCTTTATCCAGCAGTGGAGTGGCCCTCAGGAGGGCTGCACGCACAACGACATCAACATTCGTCCCTCCCCCCCTCCAGATGATCTCGACAGAGCAAGAAATTTGCTTGAAATTGTTTTACAGACGCTGAACAACAGGTTTCAAGCTTTCGTGACTGCAAGGATTCATACTCTTAGGTTTTTTCAGTAGGTAAAAAATAATAAAAATAAAAAGTAAGAAATTCTAATAAATCAATTAAATCACGACGTTTTTTCGGTCTTTACCGAAAGAACTAAGAGTATTGTAAATGTTGTCGTGGGTTTCACTCTCCGACGCACAATCGATGTGCGGCTGTACCGGGAAACGAAACGTTTTGTTTATGTGACACAAACCTACCTTGCTAGTTGACGGTGCGGGGTGGTGGTGGCGAGTTTAACGACGCGACATTTATATTTACACGATCTTAACCCCCCAACAAAACCTCTATTTGTGGATGATATCGGTCGCGAAAGCCCACGTGTTAGACAGAGTAAACCCACTCCAACATTTACAATTGGAGTCACCGTGACGTTTCGCCGGTATTAACAACAACCACCACAAGCAGCCTCATCAGACGACAGCCAGAATTGAATTGCAAATGTTGGAGTGGGTTTAACGCTCCACACACACACAACCGGTTAGTGCTGAACCAGTAACGAATTGGCCACGTTCTTACTCTTTGTTTTTTTTCGGTAAAGTCACGTAGGTAAAACAATAAAATAAATGAAAACAACTAAATTAAATCACGACGTTTCGGAGGCAACACAAGCCTCCCTCGTCAGGTGTAAAAAAGGACACAGCAAAATAACGAACTAAAAAAGGCACAGCAAAATAACTAACCATTTTGCTGTGCCTTTTTAAATCCTTTATATTAAGTTCACTTGCTTGCTTGCGCGCTTATGACCGTGCAAATCTTTCGGTCGTTTTTTAACCCACTTCCCGTGATCCAATCGAGCTGACATTTTGCACACAGACTCGTTGTGCGTGATAATTTATTTTCGTGAACATTTTTTTCCATAACTTTACACTGTTAAGGAAAAAAAATTATATTTAATTACCAATTGCTTAATGGTGGCAGGCAATCATCTGACCCATAGGTGGCAGCCATCTCAAGCCAGAGGACGAGAGGACTCTAGCCGCCACGCATATAAAGGATTTATAGTGAAAAACTTTGTTTTTACGGGTTCATTTTTTTACACCTGATGAGAGAGGCTTGTGTTGCCTCCGAAACGTCGTGATTTAATTGAGTTGTTTTCATTTATTTTATTGTTTTATCTACGTGACTTTACCGAAACAAAGAGTATGAATCCTTGCAGTCACGAAAGCTTCAAATCTAGAATTAATGTCCACGTTCTGTTAACGTGACACACCCCCTTACTGATTAGGCCGTGTCAGAGCAGTGGTGGCCGGCTTTATCGATTTCACCCAAAAAGCTCGATTCTGCACAATAACCTGATGTTGTCACCCTCTTAACGCGTTTCACGCAGACCCTTAACCACCAACATCCTCCACTTAGCCAACACTGCTGAGGGCGGGGGGGGATAAGTGGTACGAAATGAGATCCTATTAAGCTTGGCTTCTTGCACGTGAGAGTTCGCGTTGTGGTCAAGAAATCCACGCCCGGCCGCCTTTGTCTCCCCACTGCTGACGATGCACACACAGTACCACACCAGGTACTCACTTAAGGCTGAGTCGACTTAGGGAAGCACCCAGGACCGGTTCAGATATTCCCTAAAAGATGTATGTTTCCTTATACACATAAACACACACACACACATATATACACACACATAACAAGAGTAGCAATCTTCTTGGTTCTTTCGGTAAAGTCACGTAGAAGGGAAGTAAGAAAATAATAAAAATAAAACATAATAAAATAACTCTCACGACGTTTCGGCCACAACGCAAACAGCCGTCCTCAGGTGACGCTGTCTCCCCGACAGACCTGGTCTTCACCTGAGGACGGCTGCCTTGCGTTGTGGCCGAAACGTCGTGAGAATTATTTTATTATGTTTTATTTTTATTATTTTATTACTTCCCTTCTACGTGACTTTACCGAAATAACCAAGAAGATGAATCCCTGCAGTCACGAAAGCTTTAAATCGAAAAGAGTAGCAATAGCTGTCAATCGCCACTAATCGGTAGCGCAGTCACCACAGTGCTTGTGCCAGGCTAGGTGCACATAAAAAAAACACTGCACACACACATAGAAAACACACAAGCTGGACATACACAAACACATATACAGTGTATGTACTTGACAATTCAGCACGGCGTAATTCACGTACCTATACATATAAACGAATATTTCAAAGTGAGCTACTCAAATGAGACACGGAGGCGTTTGGTCATCTGTTTTACAGCCCTGATCAAGTGGTGGAAATTCCACATTCGCAGGGCGGCCGCGAGTCTTATCCATAGGACAGCCACAAAGTGGTACCAACTTTACCGCCCCCGAAGGGATGATGGGCTGTATGTACGTTGGGACTTCTTTAGCAAAGCACGTAGCCAACCGTGCTACTCAGAGGTGCGATTAGCACCATATACACGTCCAGTACTTGTGCGCACCCGTTCACATTAAGCATTTCAAAGCAGCATTAATCATAAACATTTCGCGTACACTTGAACGATTGCGAAATACCGCAGGTGTGTACATTCTAACAAGTGTGTTTACATTCAATTAAAACAAATGTTTCAAAAATACCGGGGGAAATACATACAGCGCGTGAATGTATACGTGCGTGTACAAATACAGGTTCGTACATAGCTAAAAGTATTACACATTTAACACAATTTTTTACGTAAAATACAGTGCGTACACACATACAAACAGCCTTACCGGCACAGTACCTACCAAAACATCACTATAGATTTTACATTTATTGCATTATTTACAAACAAAACTCATACATAACAAGCACAGCGCACGGTTTGACACGGACACGAGTATTTAACAATGCAAACATTTCAGAATTAAACAAAAAAATCTTAACTCCGATGCTACCTGTAACATTCACCGCCTCTCGACTAGTTCCCTCGCCGGGCAGGGTGCCTCTTCTCCCGCGGGTTGCACTAGGCCGCAAAGTCCCTTCCCAGGGACAATCAAAAACGCCGGGTAAATTCGACGGCAGCCGGCGGACTCGAGGTGTAACGCAGATCGCGTCCGGGGATATCGGAATCCTCTCCCGTGCCGTTTCAATTAAACATTCTCACTTTTAACGAAACCCCTTTTTGTTAATTACGCTTCCCTCAGCAAACCGTCTAGCCCCCGCTTAAACATGGCCGTTATAGCGGCTTCACATTCCCTACAACGCATGCGCGCGGTGGCCCCGCTCCGCGGCTTCCCATTGGTCGAGCCGACGGAGAGCCCGAACGGCTCGGATCAATCGCCGCGGTCTGATTGGTCGAGCGCGGTGGACGCCCCTCGGCCAATGGGAGCGCGAGACTCGACGGCTGACGCTTGTCCGCGCTGCGAAATACAAACGCGGGGCGCGGCCACGCGGAATTTTGATAGTCGCGATGCAAAAACAAAATCGATGGCTTCGTCGATTAATCGATTCCGGCAGAAATCGGTTCGTCGAGTCAGAAATCGATACGTGTATTGTGACGGGAGATAAACACCATCGATTTTGTTTTGGTTGGTTATCGATTTTTCGATCCGCAATCGATTGCTGTCGTCACAATGAGCTCGTATTGTGCTGTGGTTGACCTGTACGGCGAGCATACTGGACCCCGGCCATGGTAATGTGGAATTTCCATCACTGACTCAGGGTCGGCAATTGAAATCGAGCGCTTCTTCCACGAGATGACCCGCTTGCTGCAAACCTTTTAAATGCGCCGATTAACTTCATCGTTAAAACACGCATTCATAAACGTTACAAAGATTGGAAAAAAGTTTTTATTTTATTTAAAAACCTACGTGTTAAACTAAATGGTAGAGGTATTCTTTGGGTGTTTCGGTAAAAGTCACGTAGATAGGTTGTAAAGAAAATTTCAAAAAACGACGTTTCGATCGCAACGCAAGCGATGAAAACGCTTTGGTTATTTCGATAAAGTCACCTTAGAAAGAAAAATAAATTAAATAAAAAAATTCGGCGTTTCGTTTGCAACACAAGCAATCGTCATCTGGTAGAAAACAAGCAATGATGACGATCGCTTGTGTTGTGATCGAAACGTCGTAGCAAGAATATGAATTCCTGCAATCACGAAAGCTTTAAGTCGATATTTAAATGGTTGAAGTTTATACTCTTAGGTTTTTTCGGTAAAGTCACGTAGGTAAAACAATAAAATAAAATAATACTAATAATAGTAATAAAATAATAATAAAATAATAAAATTTAAATAATAATAAATGAAAATAAATCAATTAAATCACGACGTTTCGGAGGCAACACAAGTCTGCGTCTTCAGGTGGGACCGTCACAGCTAAATTTACTGTATCAAGTAAATTTGTATCAAAATCTGTATCCAAATTTAGCTGTGACGGTCCCACCTGAAGACGCAGATTTGTGTTGCCTCCGAAACGTCGTGATTTAATTGATTTATTAGAATTTCTTACTTTTAATTTTTATTATTTTTTACCTACTGAAAAAACCTAAGAGTATGAATCCTTGCAGTCACGAAAGCTTCAAACCTAGAAGCTACACTGTGGCTGTAAAGACATGTTAGGCGACGTTTCGGACCAATGGCCCTTCATAAAACAACAAGGGTCCACCGACAAATCTGTTTAATAACTAACACATTCCTGCGGAAGGAGCTGGTAGGAACGTTGGGTTGCTCGGTCAATGGCCTGCAGGGTCAACGGCGGCGTGGTGTATTCCGCAAATATGCCCGACTGTGAGGGCGGGCACAAGCCGGCGTGAGTAGGTTAAACGTTGAGTTTTATAAGGGCACCACGGGGTGACCAGCCCCTCCCCACCCAGCCCCACCCCTCCCACCCAGCCCCACCCTCCCCACCCAGCCCCTCCCCACCCAACCCACCCAGCCCCTCCCCACCCAGCCCCTCCCCACCCAACCCACCCAGCCCTACCCCTCCCACCCCCCATCCAGCCCCACCCTCCCCACCCAGCCCCTCCCCACCCTCCCTTCCCCACCCAGCCCCTCCCCACCCAGCCCCTCCCTGCACGACGGACGGACGGACACAATAATCGCATGTGGGCTGGTGCAACCAGGAGGTTCCTACCAGTATAAACCCCAATTATCCCAGAATCACACAATCTTCAGACCGGAGAAATCCGATGAGCTATGAAGCTCTTCATACACAGATGTCCAGTCGACACGATCTAGTGGACGCCTTGGGACGGGGTTCATCCAGCAGTGAATAAGACCGTTGATGATGATGATGGCGGTGGTGCCGAAACGTTGTAGATAATTGTAATGTTTAATATTTTTATTATTGTATTATTTCCCTTCTACGTGACTTTACCGAAAGAACCAAGAATACGAATCCATGCAGTCACGAGAGCTTTAAATCGATTTGAAGCATGTTTTTTTTTGAGGGGGGGGGCATAGTTGAGGGGGGGGGGGTCTGACTTTTTGTGACGCCGTGTGACGATGGGGGGGGGGGTCAAAAACCGTCCAAAATCTCGTGACGTCATTTATGGACGGTCCCCTTTTCTGCGCGTGACTCAAGTCACTTATTTACAGAACACACACAGACACACACAGACATACACACAGACACACACGGACATACACGCGGAGTGCATTGGGTGGTGGTGGGACTCGTGTGTGTGTGTCTGTGTGTCGGTCAGTCGACCCGTGGCACCTGCTGGGTCTGCCCCGTGACCTCCTGCCAGCGGGCATTCGACACTTCACGTGGCCTCAAGGTGCACATGGCCTGGCACAAGCGTCGTGGTGACGTCACCGCCACTTAGTGGCGAATGGCGGTTGTTGTTGTTGTGTCTGTGTGTGTGGGACACTGTGGGAGCGGTGGTGTAGCGGTTAGCGCGCTGCGCTGCGCTATGAACCCGGCGACACGGGTTCGATTCCCGCTCACCGCCAACACCAGTGACGATTATCTGAACCGGTCCAGGGCCTCCTCTAGGTCGACTCAGCCTGAAATTAGTACCTGGTGTGGTGTGTAAACATCGCCACTGGGGAGACAAAGGCGGTCGGGTGTGGTGTTGGCCACCCACCCCATCGCGTGCCGTGCCGGCATTCATAAGGTGCTACTCGCTAACAGCACTTGCCCCAACAATCTGATCAGGCTATACGGGTGATCTTTGTCTTTGGTGTGGTTTATGATAACAGTAAATATACAAGCCGCTGAGTAGGAACATGGGGGCACCGCGGTGGCTAGGAGATGTTGACTACCTCGCCTGGTGTACAGGAGGTCGTGGGTTCGATCCCGACCCTGACGCCTGCCCGCTGTATATTTGGAGTTTGCGTGTCTCTCTCATCATCATCACGGTGGCTAGGAGATGTTGACTACCTCGCCTGGTGTACAGGAGGTCGTGGGTTCGATCACGACCCTGACGCCTGCTGCTGTATATGTGGAGTTTGCGTGTCTCTCTCATCATCATCACGGTGGCTAGGAGATGTTAACTACCTCGCCTGGTGTACAGGAGGTCGTGGGTTCGATCCCAACCCTGACGCCTGCTGCTGTATATTTGGAGTTTGCGTTTCTCTCTCTCTCATCATCATCACGGTGGCTAGGAGATGTTAACTACCTCGCCTGGTGTACAGGAGGTCGTGGGTTGGATCCCAACCCTGACGCCTGCTGCTGTATATTTGGAGTTTGCGTTTCTCTCTCTCTCATCATCATCACGGTGGCTAGGAGATGTTAACTACCTCGCCTGGTGTACAGGAGGTCGTGGGTTCGATCACGACCCTGACGCCTGCCGCTGTATATTTGGAGTTTGCGTGTCTCTCTCATCATCATCACGGTGGCTAGGAGATGTTAACTACCTCGCCTGGTGTACAGGAGGTCGTGGGTTCGATCACGACCCTGACGCCTGCTGCTGTATATTTGGAGTTTGCGTGTCTCTCTCATCATCATCACGGTGGCTAGGAGATGTTGACTACCTCGCCTGGTGTACAGGAGGTCGTGGGTTCGATCCCAACCCTGACGCCTGCTGCTGTATATGTGGAGTTTGCGTTTCTCTCTCTCATCATCATCATCACGGTGGCTAGGAGATGTTAACTACCTCGCCTGGTGTACAGGAGGTCGTGGGTTCGATCCCCACTGACGCCTGCTGCTGTCCTCCGGTCCTTCCCCCCCACTCTTACCACATTTAGAGTCAACGCACTCAGAGCATTTGGCTCCTGCTACTTTGTTGAGCTGTTATTGTATTTACAATAACAGCTGTGGACATTGTGTGTGTACACGTTGTACGTGGTATGTGGTATCGGTGTTAAGAGGCAGGGCAGGCTGGGGCAAGCGTGGAAATTAACCCCAGGGCTCAAGATTATACGTGGGAGACGGCTGAACGACTCAACTATATATTTTTATTTTACCGGGTAAGTTTAACACGTAGCAGGCTTTCGCGACCAATATTATTCATAAGAAACGTTTTTGGGTTTAGATCGCGTTACTTATAAATGTGTCGTAACCCTCCACCACCCGACACGGCCAATCAGCAAAAAAGTGTCACGTTGACAAGAGACAAAATAGTTCACCGCTTTAGCCCACCGGTGTGTTGAAGAGTGAAACCACAATATTTACAATTTATTTTTTGAGTTGTACGACGTTTCGCTGCTAATTGCATCCAGCATCATCGGGCAATTCGCCAGAATGGTGAGGCTCTGCTCTTTCTCCCGGTCTTAAACAGAGCAGCAGCAGCAGGGTGGCGTCATCGTTTAACTCATCAGGTGCAACGATTTTTAGGCGGAGAGGTTATTTCTTGCTGATTGGCCGTGTCGGGTGGTGGAGGGTTACGACACATTTATAAATAACGCGATCTAACCCAAAAACCTTTATAGGGTAAGGCCCTGATAGAGCTCTTTTAGAAGCCACCAGGCCGCGTGTCATGCAGTTCCGGATTAAGCTAAGCCCTAGAAAAAAACCATTAGAACACAATTTTACTTGCATAGTAAAGTAATTGATAGCAGTAGCCAAATGCTCTAAGTGCACGTTGATTCTAAATGTGGTAAGAGTGGGGGGGAAGGACCGGAGGACAGCAGCAGGCGTCAGTGGGGATCGAACCCACGACCTCCTGTACACCAGGCGAGGTAGTTAACATCTCCTAGCCACCGTGATGATGATGATGAGAGAGACACGCAAACTCCAAATATACAGCAGCTGGCGTCAGGGTCGGGATCGAACCCACGACCTCATGTACACCAAGCGAGGTAGTTAACATCTCCTAGCCCTACTAGTGTAGAGGGCTCGCTGTAGAACACAAGGCAATGATAATTAAATGCTGAAATGTAACACCGTCGCATCACCAGGCATTCATTTTAGGCTAAGTCGACCCAGGGGAAGGTCCGGCATTTGGTATTGGTCGACAGCGCGGACTGAACTCCCCACAAATAATACAGATAAAGATCCCCCGTGTAGCCTTAACACAATGTTGGGGCAAGTGCTGTTCGCGAGTAGCACATACGAAGGGGTGGGTGGCCAGCACCACGCCCGACCGCCTTTGTCTCCCCTAGTGCGCGCACACACGCGCACGCACACACATACAAAGATCCCCCGTGTAGCCTGTAACAGACTGTAGGGGCAAGTGCTGTTAGCGAGCACCTATGAAGGCCGCAACGGTACACGAGGGGGTGGGTGGCCAGCACCACGCCCGACCGCCTTTGTCTCCCTAGTGGTGATGTTTACGTACCGCACCAGGTACTCATTTGAGGCCGAGTCGACCCAGGGGAGGCCCAGGACCGGTTCAGATAATCGTCACGTGGTGTTGGCCTTGAGCGGGAATCGAACTCGGGTCGCAGGGTTCATAGCGCAGCGCGCTAACCGCTACACCACCGCTCCCCCACGCACACACACAGACACACACGCACACAGACACACACGCACGCACACACACGCGCACACACGCGCACGCACACACACGTACGCACACACACACACGCACACACACACACACGCGCGAACACACACACACACACGCACACACACACGCGCGAACACACACACGCACGCACACGCGCACACACGCGCACACGATAGTACAACAACATCGGCTTATTTGGAAGTTATGTGAAGAGCGAGTGGGGTGTGCGGGTGGCGGTGAGTCGCAAGCGAATCGCCGTGGTCAGGAACGTTTCCTGTTGACTCTCGTTTGTTGCGCTCATGTCAACACGTCCAACCGGGTACACATTTAAGGCTGAGTCGACCTACGTGTGTGTGTGTGGGGGGGGGGCACACGACAGGTTATACACCGGTGGTCCGTAACATTCACTGCAGCCTTGCACCCCCTATTGTTCTCAATAGTTAACCAATGTAACGATGTTAAATAAAAAAATACGGAGAGCTTTGATGAAACAGAGGAAGTTGGACGTTCGAGCCACGTGCTGAATTTGGTTGTTTCGACGATTTGGCTTTAAAAAAAATAACTGCACGTCACAAGAGTTTGTGTGATATTGAACCAAATTATGTATAAAAAAAAATACAACTTAAAGCACAAATCAAGTAATTTATAAAGCAAATTACATATAATTTGTAACAGTATTGAACAAATATATACAGTATAACATTAAAGTACATAACCAATGGCTGTTACTGGTAGGAACCTCCTGGTTTCACCAGCCCACAGGTGATTATTGTATCCGTCTGTCGTGCAGGGAGGGACTGGGTGGGGAGGGACTGGGTGGGGAGGGTGGGGCTGGGTGGGGGGTGGTCACCCCGTGGTGCCCTTATAAAACTCAACGTTTAACCTACTCACGCCGGCTTGTGCCCGCCCTCACAGTCGGGCATATTTGCGGAATACACCACGCCGCCGTTGACCCTGCAGGCCATTGACCGAGCAACCCAACGTTCCTACCAGCTCCCTCCGCAGGACAACGTGTTGCGTTTAGTTTGTCCTTCCACCCACACGTCCGATGAGCGCGGAAACGTCTACGTACGGTGCGAAAGAACTCCAACAAACGAGCGCACGCAACACACACACATTTGGTAAAATGTACCCGCAAATTTATTCGATTGGAAAAACTCCACGAAGCAATCATCGCCGCCCCCACCCCCCCTACCGACAGCAGACTCATACCCCCCCCCCCGCCCCCCCCAGGTCTCTCTTTGGAGATCGGAGCCGGCTCGACGGGACGAACTTTGCAACGTTGCGCCCTCCGTCGACGACGATGGGGGCCACCTTGGGAAAAACGTGGGGGGGGGGGTTGGCAGACCGCGCAAGGACGGGATAAGGTGACAGGCGTTACGGCGAACAGACTGGCTCACCGCCAAGGGTGGGAGTGCTCGACGCACGATCTGAAGTTCGCGCAATCGAATCCCGTGCACGGTCAATTCGTTCGTGAGGACGATTAAACAAAGAATAAGTGCAATGAGCGACCGCCACATATCCACGACTGCCAACAATGCACGCACGCACGCACGCAGAGCCTTTTTTGCACCGTACGTGGCAATCCACGCTAATCGTAAATTAACCGCCCATGTGTGACGTTAATTTTCTGTGGATGTTCACGCGTGCCCAGATCATGTGCGACGTTGTCCAGCAGAACCCCTCTTCTTCTTGGTTCTTTCGGTAAAGTCACGTAGAAGGGAAATAATAAAATAATAAAAATAAAACCTAATAAAAATAATTCTCACGACGTTTCGGCCACAACGCAAGCAGCCGTCCTCAGGTGAAGAACAGGTCTGTCGGAAAGACAGTGTCTGAATGACACAGTGTCTGAATGACGCTGTCTTCTCGACAGACCTGTTCTTCACCTGAGGACGGCTGCTTGCGTTGTGGCCGAAACGTCGTGAGAATTATTTTATTATGTTTTATTTCTATTATTTTATTATTTCCCTTCTACGTGACTTTACCGAAAGAACCAAGAAGATGAATCTGAACTTCATCGTCACGGCCATCATCGTCGTCGTCATCAGCCGTGGTCAATCCACTGCTGGATGAGTGTGTACGGTGCAGAAGAAGTTCAACAGACATACTGACTGCCCATAGACTCGACGCTGCCCATAGACGCAACACCGCACCTCCGATTATCACGGTTGGCTACGTATGGTGCGAAAGAAGTTCAACTTGCATGCGTACACAACACGCAGCAGGTCACCGCCACCACTTTGACACGGTCTACTCGCTTTGCTCGATCTCCCGGTTGAAAAAAAGAATTAGCGACCGACTCATCGCTCCATCTCATCGGTTGGACGTCCTCTGAGAATTTCAGTTGGGAGACACGGACTGGCTTTGCTTCCCTCCCCCTCCGTCCCACCGCCCTGTAGCTCTTAAGAGTTCATAGTGCACAAGCTACGAGCTCAAATTAATAATAATAATACGCGGCGATGAAAAAAATACATATTGCTTGGAATATCGGAGTAACGATCGTTAAAGAAAACATACGACTTACAGAGAAGCAGATAATAGACACATTTTTGTCGTTTTATACATTTTGTACACGTGTGCAATAGTTTATTTTCAGTTGCCCGTACGTCAATTTGGCCTTGTCGGTCCCTCCCTCCCTCCCTCCCTCCCTCCAGCCAGCAAAACTTTTTTTCTTTCTAATACTGCGAGTATGATAGCGTATCGGCCGGGATGGAGGGGGTGAGGGGAGAGGCTGCCACTCCTCTGTCGGGAGCTGGACCGGTACCGCCTGGATCTCTGTGGTAAACAGGAGGTCCGGTAGACCGGCTCTGGCTTCTGCCACCACGAGGGGTGGACAATCCTCTACTCGGGGCAGGAGACTGCCAAACAACAGGGAATAAAGGGGGCGTGGGAGCGTGGCGGTGAGGTGTGGGAAGCTGTAAGCTCCAGGTTACTTTTGGGCTCGCCTTCCCATCAACCGGAGGCGAGGAGTGGTGGTCGTGGTTACTTATGCCCGAACATCCGTGGAGGGATGCAGGCAAGGCCGATGAGTCAGATGCCTTCTATGACCTCCTGTCACAGGTGCCGGCTAAAGTGGACCCTCGGAATAGAGTCATCTTGTTGGGTGACTTCAATGCCCGAGTTGGTCATGATGCTGGCACCTGGTCTGGAGTGATTGGAAGGCATGTTGTTGTTGTCACGGGTGACGCTGCTGAACGCCTCGGTGATGTGGATGACGTCACATCGTGAACGTCTGCGCAATGATGACGTCATCGCGCGGACGTCTGAGCGATGGTGACGTCACCCCATGCCCCACACCATCGCGATTAGGAACAGAAAGACAGGAACAGACAAAGCGAGACATCTCGATGAGAAGGCAAGAGAAAGGTGGAGAGAGACAAGGCTCCGTATAGGATCAAAAGTTTTGCTGGCTGGCTGGCTGGCTGGGAGGGAGGGACGGTCACGTCCAATAGGATGTGCGGGTTTCTAGCATTCGTACAATAAAAAAATAAGCGAGCACGTTTCACACTCCGTACGGTTCCCCGCTCCATACGCTCCGATCTCCGTACGTTCCCACACTCCGCACGTTATCGCGGTTGTTCCCGCGGGGGCGCTCAGAGCGCGTGTCAGTTTGGCATGGAGTCCGACGTTTCGCCACCACGCACGGATAAATAAAAAAGTAAAAAAAAAATTAAGTGGCGTTGAATTTCGATTTAAAGCTTTCGTGACTGCAGGGATTAATCTTCTTGGTTCTTTCGGTAAAGTCACGTAGAAGGGAAGTAATAAAATAATAAAAATTATAAAAAAAATTATTGTGTTTTATTTTTATTATTTTATTACTTCCCTTCTACGTGACTTTACCGAAAGAACCAAGAAGATAAGTGGCGTTGCTTTGCCGCACAGCTTCCCAACACAATGCGCGGAGGGAAAACCAATAACGCGGCGGCACAACCTCCCAACAATACGTCGCAGAGCCGGGCTGCACGGCCGCGAAAACCCACGCCGGCAGTAGCATCCTCACCCCGCCCCCCACCCCGTTCCTGATTTAAGCTGCCAGGACGCGTAGCGAAACGTCGGACGTCGCGGCAACGCGGCACGGCGCGTCGCCCGGAGCTCCGCAAATCCGGCTTGCGGTGGGGGGGAGGGGTGGGTGGGGAGGGGTGAGAAAGCTCCCGGCACGCGGAAGCGACGACGCCCAATAACGTGGCCGGTGACGACCCGGGGGACGCACCGACGCGCTTTCAAAGCCCGTCACGAGTTCGCGCTCCGATCCACATCGTTCTCCGGCGCAACTTCCGCCCGCGCCTCCTCCATCTCCTCCACCTCCTCCCCACCGCCGCCGCCGCCATCGGCCCTCCCGCCGTCGTCGCCGCCGCGCAGAGCCCTGCCACCCTCGCCGCGCCCGTGGTTCTTCCGCACGTGCTGGTTGAGCGTCGCCTGGAAGGGGAAGCACTTGCCGCAGAGCGCGCACGGGAAGGGCTTGTTGCCCGTGTGCGTGCGGATGTGGTACTCCAGCTGGTCCTTGCGCGTGTAGCGCTTGCCGCAGTGCCGGCACGCGAACGGCGTGATGCCCATGTGCAGCCGCATGTGGCGGTCCAGGCTGCCCTTCTGGTTGAACGACTTGCCGCAGTAGAGGCACGTCAGACGCGGGTTGTAGCGCATCCACCGCTCCTGGCCGGACGTCGGCGTCGGCGCCGCCGCAGCCGCTGATGATGACGTCGCGCCGGTGACCGATGCGGCGCCGCAGTCGTCGCCGCCGCCGCCGCTACCACCGGCCGCGCTCTGCAAGTAGTCGGCGTAGGCCGCGGCCGACGGGAGGGCTCCGTCCGAATGCGGCGAGAGATCGGCCGACGCCGGGTGCTGCTGCGGGGAGGTGCTGCGTGCGCGGATGACGCCGGCGTTGGCGGCGGCGTTGGCGGGTGCCAGCGACGCCGGCGCGAGCGAGAACGCCCGCGGCACCAAGAGGCCCCGGCGGGCGGCGAGGTCGGCGTGCTGGATGACCCGCGGCTTGCGCCGTCTGCGCGCCGCCGGCTTCTCGTCGCGGTCGTCGCCGCCGCCGTCACCCACCCACTCCGCCATCACCACCTCGTTCTCCTCCTCCTCCTCCGCCGCACTGTTGTTGTAGTTCCCCCCCTCCTCCTCGTCGTCATCGTCGACGTCGTTGACATCGTCGTCGTCGTCGAGGTCGTCGCGACGCATCTGCTCGTCCGGCGGCTCCGTCTTGATTTGGAGACGGACGCTCGTGGCCGACTTCCTGGGGCGCCGGCTTGGCAACAGCACCAGCTGCTGCTGCTGCTGCTGGTGCTGATGGTACCGATGGCGTTGCTGCTGCTGCTGCTGCTGGTGATGCTGATGGCGCGAAACCGCCGGAGGGAAAGTGACGTCCTCCGGCGATGAGCCCTGCACGAACCCGTCTGGCCAGCCCAGCTCGGTCCAGCTGGAAGCCTCGCTCCCTCCGCAGCTTGCGCCGCCTCCACCGCCACCACCACCACCGCCACCGCCACCGCCGCCGCCACCGGCCACCGCCGGCAACTCGTCCTCGCGTGCGAGAGGCGGGCCGTGCGAGCCGGGGACATGGGCCGGCGGCGTGGAGGGGAGGAGAGGCCGATCGCACGACGACGACGATGACCGCGGAGGTGGGGGAGGCGGGGGAGGAGGCGAGGGCTCGAGGAGGCCCGGAGAGTCGTGGGAGGAGTCGGTGAGGTGGGACGTGGGGCTGAGCATCCCGGCAAGCAGTTGCACGCAGCTGGGGTGACGACACGCGCACGCGCGCACGCAAACAAAGGTAAAGACAAAGATGCCGCCCCCAGTATTGCCTTAACAGAACTGTTGGGGCAAGTGCTGTTAGCGAGTAGCAGCGCCTGTGAAGGCCGGCACGGCACACGAGGGGGTGGGTGGCCAGAAACCACGCACGGCCTCCTGTCTCCCTAGTGGCGACGTTTACAGACCGCAAGAGCTACTCATTCGAGGCCGAGTCGACCTAGGGGAGGCCCAGGACCGGTTCAGAAAATTGGAGTAGCACAGCGCGCTAACCACGGCACTACCGCCCCCCCATACGTACACGCAGGCACATACCCAGACAATACACTTACACAACAACCGCCATTCGCCACTAAGTGGCGATGACGTCACCAGGGCACCTGTGCCAGGCTAGGTGCACTTTAAGGCCACTTGAAGTGTCGAAGGCTCTGGCTGCTGGCAGGAGGTCACTGGACAGACCCAGCAGGTGCCATGGGTTGACCGATCACTGGCACATGCACCACCTGCGCCCCCTACTGTGCCAACTCGCTGTGTTTCAGGGGCCTGGCCATAAACGATAGCTCAACAAAGAGGCTCATCGCGTGAAAATGTATTGCAACCAAATACTCTGAACGCGCGATGTTGATTCTAACACGTGGAGGGAAAAAATGGAGGACTTCGTCGAAAAATCAACGCGACCACGGGGAGAGAGAGAGAGAGTAAGCATGCAAATTTCAAATATACAGCAGCAGGCGTCAGGGTCAGGATCGAACCCACGACCTCCTGTGCACCAGGCAAGGTAGTTAACATCTCCTAGCCACCGTGATGATGATGAGAGAGACACGCAAACTCCAAATATGCAGCAACAGGCGTCAGGGTCAGGATTGAACCCACGACCTCCTGTACACCAGACGAGGGAGTTAACATCTCCTAGCCACCGTGATGATGATGATGATGCGAGAACTCCAAATAAACAGCAGGCGTCAGGATCGGGATTGAACCCACGACCTCCTATACACCAGGCGAGGTAGTTAACATCTCCTAGCCACCGTGATGATGATGATGCGAGAACTCCAAATAAACAGCAGGCGTCAGGGTCGGGATTGAACCCACAACCTCCTGTACACCAGGCGAGGGAGTTAACATCTCCTCGCGACTGCGGTGCCCCCACTCTCTCTCTCTCTCTCTCATTCCTCCATCTCCTCTCTCGCCCGCCCTCCCTCTCATCCATCCCTCCCAATCGCCGTTTCTCTCCTTTAATCTCACTCCCATTTCTCTCTCACCCGCCCACCTGCCCTACTCACTCCCGCCCGCCCGCCCCCCATCTCACCGGTCGATGACGGGCTGCAGCTGGAGGAAGCTGGCGGCGGTGAGGAAGGCGAGGATCTCCCTGCGTGTCAGCACCAGCCTGCCCGTGTAGCAGAACGCCAGCAGCTGGGCGAACACACGCGGGCTTCGCACGACGCCCACGTGAAGCGCGCTCAGGCCCTGCAGCCCGGCGTGGTCGCGGAAATAGGGGCAGCTCGCGGCAAGCACGGCCTGTGGGTGGGGGTGGAGAGTTGTGGGGGGAATCTTAATTTTGGAGCTTTCGTGACTGCATGAATTATTGTTTGGTTCTTTCGGTAAAAGTGACGTATAAAGATAAAATAATAAATTAAATAATAGCATACGACGTTTCGATTGCAACGCAAGCAATCGTCATCAGGTATAAATGAAATAGCAACAGAAATTCTAAGCAGAGAACTATAGACGGACATATAAGCAGACAGATATCACCAAGATACATAGAGAGAGAGTAACACAGGTACAGAGAGGGAGATCGTCTCTGTGGGGTGGCCTTAAATAGACAGAGGGGGGCGGAGGCAGAGAGAGGGAGGGGTTAGAGAAAAAATGTACATGTCAATGAGTACGAAGAACGCGTAGTAAAGTACGCAGGCTTGAACATTGGGGGGGGTGGAGGGGATAGGGCGTTAGGGGATTGAGGGGATCGAGGTTCAAGTCAGGGGTAGGGTTAGGAGGTAGGGGATAAGAGTTGGGGGTGTGTGTGAGAGCCGGGGATATGGTTAAGGTTGGGGTTAGCCACAGTCAGATGCGTACGTGTCAAGCCGTACTGTGTATCCTGTATTCTTGTACGGGGAACTTTAGTTTTCAGGTCCATACGGCGTACAGCCCAAACCAGTTTGGGGGTAGAGTGAGTTTAGGGTAGAGTGACGTGTAGGGGTAGAGTGAGGTGTAGTGGTAGAGTGAGGTGTAGGGGTAGAGTGAGGTGTAGGGTAGAGTGAGGTTTAGGATTAGTGTGAGGTTTTGGCTTAGTGTGAGGTTTAGGGTTAGAGTGAGGTTTAGGGTTAGTGTGAGGTTTAGGGTAGAGTGAGGTTTTGCCTTAGTGTGAGGTTTAGGGTTAGAGCAAGGTTTTGCCTTAGTGTGAGGTTTAGGATTAGGCACAGGGACAGCTTTGCTAGAGTAGTGTAGGCGGTGACGTTGTCTCAGAAGCACCACGTGGCAAGAGAGGCACGAGGGGTTACGGTGAAGAGTCCGGCTCACCTTGTGTGCGCCAAACGCATGGCCAGCCACGTGCAGCGTGATGTCGCAAAGCTGCCCGTCGAGGCGCAGGCGATTGAGCTCCGCCAGGATGGTGGGGCCATGGCACGCGGCCATGAAGGGGATGGCCTCGCTCACATCCGTCGTCATCTGCAACGCACGGGCACGATGAACAACGCAGTACCGTTTGTGCATGTCCTGTAATGTAGGTACGTTGAACTTCTTTCGCAGTCGTACGTAGCCAACAGTGCTAATCGGAGGTGCGGCGTTGAGTCTGTGGGCGGTGTTGAGTCTGTGGGCAGTGTTGAGTCTATGGGTTGTGTTGAGTCTATGGGCAGTGTTGAGTCTATGGGCAGTGTTGAGTCTATGGGCAGTGTTGAGTCTATGGGCAGTGTTGAGTCTATGGGTTGTGTTGAGTCTATGGGCAGTGTTGAGTCTGTGGGCAGTGTTGAGTCTACGGGCAGTGTTGAGTCTATGGGCAGTGTTGAGTCTATGGGCAGTGTTGAGTCTATGGTGCAGTGTTGAGTCTATGGTGCAGTGTTGAGTCTATGGGTAGTGTTGAGTCTGTGGGCAATGTTAAGTCTGTGGGCAGTGTTGAGTCTATGGGCAGTGTTGAGTCTATGGGTAGTGTTGAGTCTATGGGTGTTGTTGAGTCTATGGGTAGTGTTGAGTCTATGGGCAGTGTTGAGTCTTTGGGCAGTGTTGAGTCTATGGGTAGTGTTGAGTCTATGGGCAGTGCTGAGTATATGGGCAGTGTTGAGTCTATGGGCGGTGTTGAGTCTGTGGGCAATGTTGAGTCTGTGGGCAGTGTTGAGTCTATGGGCAGTGTTGAGTCTATGGGTAGTGTTGAGTCTATGGGTGTTGTTGAGTCTATGGGTAGTGTTGAGTCTATGGGTAGTGTTGAGTCTATGGGTAGTGTTGAGTCTATGGGTGTTGTTGAGTCTATGGGTAGTGTTGAGTCTATGGGCAGTGTTGAGTCTTTGGGCAGTGTTGAGTCTATGGGTAGTGTTGAGTCTATGGGCAGTGCTGAGTCTATGGGCGGTGTTGAGTCTATGGGCGGTGTTGAGTCTGTGGGCAATGTTGAGTCTGTGGGCAGTGTTGAGTCTATGGGCAGTGTTGAGTCTATGGGTAGTGTTGAGTCTATGGGTGTTGTTGAGTCTATGGGTAGTGTTGAGTCTATGGGTGTTGTTGAGTCTATGGGTAGTGTTGAGTCTATGGGTAGTGTTGAGTCTATGGGTAGTGTTGAGTCTATGGGTAGTGTTGAGTCTATGGGTAGTGTTAAGTCTATGGTCAGTGTTTGTCTATGGTCAGTGTTTGTCTATGGACAGTGTTGAGTCTATGGTCAGTGTTTGTCTATGGGCAGTGTTTGTCTATGGGTAGTGTTGAGTCTATGGGCAGTGTTGAGTCTATGGGCAGTGTTGAGTCTATGGGCAGTGTTGAGTCTATGGGCAGTGTTGAGTCTATGGGCAGTGTTGAGTCTATGGGCAGTGTTGAGTCTATGGGTAGAGTTGAGTCTATGGGCAGTGTTGGGTCTATGGGCAGTGTTGAGTCTATGGGCAGTGTTGAGTCTATGGGCAGTGTTGAGTCTATGGGTAGAGTTGAGTCTATGGGCAGTGTTGAGTCTATGGGCAGTGTTGAGTCTATGGGCAGTGTTGAGTCTATGGGCAGTGTTGAGTCTATGGGCAGTGTTGAGTCTATGGGTAGTGTTGAGTCTATGGGCAGTGTTGAGTCTATGGGCAGTGTTGAGTCTATGGGCAGTGTTGAGTCTATGGGCAGTGTTGAGTCTATGGGCAGTGTTGAGTCTATGGGCAGTGTTGAGTCTATGGGCAGTGTTGAGTCTATGGGCAGTGTTGAGTCTATGGGCAGTGTTGAGTCTATGGGCAGTGTTGAGTCTATGGGCAGTGTTGAGTCTATGGGCAGTGTTGAGTCTATGGGCAGTGTTGAGTCTATGGGCAGTGTTGAGTCTATGGGCAGTGTTGAGTCTATGGGCAGTGTTGAGTCTATGGGCAGTGTTGAGTCTATGGGCAGTGTTGAGTCTATGGGCAGTGTTGAGTCTATGGGCAGTGTTGAGTCTATGGGCAGTGTTGAGTCTATGGGCAGTGTTGAGTCTATGGGCAGTGTTGAGTCTATGGGCAGTGTTGAGTCTATGGGCAGTGTTGAGTCTATGGGTAGTGTTGAGTCTATGGGTGTTGTTGAGTCTATGGGTAGTGTTGAGTCTATGGGCTTTGTTGAGTCTTTGGGCAGTGTTGAGTCTATGGGTAGTGTTGAGTCTATGGGCAGTGCTGAGTATATGGGCAGTGTTGAGTCTATGGGCGGTGTTGAGTCTGTGGGCAATGTTGAGTCTGTGGGCAGTGTTGAGTCTATGGGCAGTGTTGAGTCTATGGGTAGTGTTGAGTCTATGGGTGTTGTTGAGTCTATGGGTAGTGTTGAGTCTATGGGTAGTGTTGAGTCTATGGGTAGTGTTGAGTCTATGGGTGTTGTTGAGTCTATGGGTAGTGTTGAGTCTATGGGCAGTGTTGAGTCTTTGGGCAGTGTTGAGTCTATGGGTAGTGTTGAGTCTATGGGCAGTGCTGAGTCTATGGGCGGTGTTGAGTCTATGGGTGTTGTTGAGTCTATGGGTAGTGTTGAGTCTATGGGTGTTGTTGAGTCTATGGGTAGTGTTGAGTCTATGGGTAGTGTTGAGTCTATGGGTAGTGTTGAGTCTATGGGTAGTGTTGAGTCTATGGGTAGTGTTAAGTCTATGGTCAGTGTTTGTCTATGGTCAGTGTTTGTCTATGGACAGTGTTGAGTCTATGGTCAGTGTTTGTCTATGGGCAGTGTTTGTCTATGGGTAGTGTTGAGTCTATGGGCAGTGTTGAGTCTATGGGCAGTGTTGAGTCTATGGGCAGTGTTGAGTCTATTGGCAGTGTTGAGTCTATGGGCAGTGTTGAGTCTATGGGCAGTGTTGAGTCTATGGGTAGAGTTGAGTCTATGGGCAGTGTTGGGTCTATGGGCAGTGTTGAGTCTATGGGCAGTGTTGAGTCTATGGGCAGTGTTGAGTCTATGGGTAGAGTTGAGTCTATGGGCAGTGTTGAGTCTATGGGTGTTGTTGAGTCTATGGGTAGTGTTGAGTCTATGGGTGTTGTTGAGTCTATGGGTAGTGTTGAGTCTATGGGTAGTGTTGAGTCTATGGGTAGTGTTGAGTCTATGGGTAGTGTTGAGTCTATGGGTAGTGTTAAGTCTATGGTCAGTGTTTGTCTATGGTCAGTGTTTGTCTATGGACAGTGTTGAGTCTATGGTCAGTGTTTGTCTATGGGCAGTGTTTGTCTATGGGTAGTGTTGAGTCTATGGGCAGTGTTGAGTCTATGGGCAGTGTTGAGTCTATGGGCAGTGTTGAGTCTATTGGCAGTGTTGAGTCTATGGGCAGTGTTGAGTCTATGGGCAGTGTTGAGTCTATGGGTAGAGTTGAGTCTATGGGCAGTGTTGGGTCTATGGGCAGTGTTGAGTCTATGGGCAGTGTTGAGTCTATGGGCAGTGTTGAGTCTATGGGTAGAGTTGAGTCTATGGGCAGTGTTGAGTCTATGGGCAGTGTTGAGTCTATGGGCAGTGTTGAGTCTATGGGCAGTGTTGAGTCTATGGGCAGTGTTGAGTCTATGGGTAGTGTTGAGTCTATGGGCAGTGTTGAGTCTATGGGCAGTGTTGAGTCTATGGGCAGTGTTGAGTCTATGGGCAGTGTTGAGTCTATGGACAGTGTTGAGTCTATGGGCAGTGTTGAGTCTATGGGCAGTGTTGAGTCTATGGGCAGTGTTGAGTCTATGGGCAGTGTTGAGTCTATGGGCAGTGTTGAGTCTATGGGCAGTGTTGAGTCTATGGGCAGTGTTGAGTCGCGATCGAACCCACGACCTCCTGTGCACCAGGCGAGGTAGTCAACATCTCCGAGATGAGAGAACGCGCGGTGGCTTAAGCGACATCGCGCCGACTGCCGACAGAGTGAGAAGGGCGCTTGGGAAGAGGACAGCCGATGTGGTTTGAGACTCGGCAACAGCAGGAGGAGATGTTTAAGAGGAGATGTTTAGGAGGAGATGTTTAAGAGGAGATGTTTAGGAGGAGATGTTTAAGAGGAGATGTTTAGGAGCAGAGGTACCCAAGGTGCGTCAAATCGCACCCTAACACTGCCACCACCACAACCACCATCACCGCCACAGGAGAAGTTGTAGCGATGGACTCAGCTCGCGTGCCGTGGCGAGAAGGACGCGTCTCGTGTCAGCTTGGGGAGTGAAGGCCCCCATCTCTTTAACATCCAGCGGTGGATCGAACACGACTGCAGCTCGCGTTGTTGACACTGATTGGGTACAGTAGCAATAGGGCCCTGGCTTTCGCGAAGTGTCTAAGCTCACCTTTAAGCCCCTGTGCTCCACGTCCTCTTCCTGTTACCGTACGCGGTTGTTTGAACACGGCAGAGTGTTGTGTATTTACAGCATGTTCTAAAGTTTAATGACAATTTAATGAAACGTAATTTCTCTAGCTTACTGCTGGAGCGACAACCCGCGGAGGGAGAAACCATTGTCAACCACGGGGGTGTTTGTATGGAGTTATTTCACAATTTTACAAATTAAATGTAACCATATTACGTTGATTTAAATGTAAGTTCGTTAATTGTTATTGATAAATTGCCGTGATTTTGTAATGCTGCGTCTTGGTTTGTTTTTAATGTTTTAAAGTAGAAGCCAATGCACAGAATTTGTGTTGTTACCCCGGTGTGTGAGTGGTACATTCCGAACAGCTACGGTGAGCAATGTGGATCAAAGCAGATGGCGGTGACGCGATTCATTATTACTGATGTTAATTTGGCATCATTGGACTGACCTGTAAAATATTTACATAAAACAAATAATTGACGCGGTTATTTGAACACGGCTACGTATTGTATATTTAAAGCATATTTTAAAGGTTAATTACAATTTAAATAAAAAAAATTATCCGCGATTCCTGTAGCGACAACCCAAGGAGGGAGAAACCATTGTCAACCACAGGGGTGTTTGGATTATATTATTTCACAATTTTACAAAGAAAACAAAAATATTGCGTTTATTTGTATTTCAGTTTGTTAATTATTCTATAATAATATTTTTCCTCATTTATAATGCTGCGCCTTGTTTTTTAAAAATGTTTTAAAGTACAAGTTCATTCGAAACTTTTTGCGTCGTTCCCCCGGTGCGTGAGTGGTACATTCCAAACAGCCCAACAGCTACGGTGTGCAATGTGGATCAAAGCAGATGGGTGTAACGCGATTTTTTATTACTGATGTTCATTCGACATCAATGCCAAATTAATCAGAATATTTATTTATACTGCAGGAATCCGATGAGCGAAAATGGGCGGCTAAGAACGTTACAACAACAAACAATACAAACGCATGATAATAGTACAAAGAACAAGTCAATTTAGCATATGTTGATGATAGTCAGAAAATGTAGCGTTTCTTACTTAGCGAGTTAATCTAACTATTATTGTTCTATAGTTAATCCAATCAGGGAGGTTATTTTATTGTGTTTTTTCTTTATCCCAGGCTATATCTCTCGTTTCCATGAACATCACTCGCAGTGGCAGAGCAGGTGGCAAAGTGCTGCCCTCCACTGTCGCTAGAAGGGATCTCCTTGGCAGCCACTTCACACAAACCTTACTAATTGGCTGTGTCCGGTGGTGCTTGGTGGTTTCAGTTTCATTTCAGTTTCATTTAACAGGTCCCTGCGGGGTGGGCTGGTAGGAACGAACAAATGAATGGCTATAATAAAATGAAATGGCGGGGGTACGATACGAAGGGAGAGTTTGAGGCCTAGTTCTAGGCTTTAGGCCTAGCCGTAGGCTTTAGGCCGCTGTGAGTTAATTTTTAATTTAAATGTTTTAATTAAAAACTATCTCAGGGAATTATAAGGGAATGTTACACTTGTTTAGCCAGGAAAGCCTCACTGAGTCTAAAGGTTTTTGTAGGGTCCTGCCAAGTGTTTGCAGTAGGGGGCCATGTTGCTACACCTAATTGGACATCGGACGGACGGACGATATAATCTATTGTAGGCTGGTTCACTTCGTTCCTACCAATAATATACTCTTAGTTCTTTCGGTAAAGTCACGTAGGTAAAAAAAGTGAAATTAAAATGAATAAAAATAAAATGATAAAAATCACGACGTTTCGGAGGCAACACAAGTCTCCGTCATCAGGTGGGACCGGAGACTTGTGTTGCCTCCGAAACGTCGTGATTTTTATTATTTAATTTTTATTCATTTTAATTTCACTTTTTTTACCTACGTGACTTTACCGAAAGAACTAAAAGTATGAATCATTGCAGTCACGAAAGCTTCAAATCTATAATTCATTTATTATCTATAACCCTGTGAGTCATGCGGCTCTTGACTCGGGTGCAAACGCAACCAAAACAAAAACATGAACAAGAAACATCTTAAAGTGACTACACGCAACAGAAAAATTCTGGAATAAAACAGCAAAGTCTTCCAGAAAAACACCGCATTTCAACGCTGTGTGCAAAAATCCCAGTGGGATGCAAGTCAAACAATAACAACCATAAGACAATGTAGATTAAAGTTATCAGGCTAACTCTATATTCAATGTGGCGCTGCACTCTGATGTTGTAGGAGAAAACATTTATTAATAAGTATTTTTAATTAAGTAGAACGTGTTGTCTATATTTATTTAAAGTTGCGCATTTTGATGTGACGTCACGTTTCTCAAAGCCCCCCCCCCCTCGTCACACATCGTCACAAATGTCTGACCCCCCCCCCCCCTCTAGGTGCGTGACGTCATTTATGAACGGCCCCTTACTGCAACTTACTACTCCTGACTAAGCATTGGTAGCAGGCACAGCTTCGGAGGGGCGTCTTATAATCCGGTTGAGGAATCGATTAATACGCATCGATTACTACGCATCGATTACTATGCCTTGGTTAGTGGACTTTTCGATTCCACTAAGGCGGAGGTGGCGGTGGAGAATCGATGCCGTCTTATTCTTCGGTGCGTCTTATAACCCGGTTGAGGAATCGATTACTACGCCTCGATTACTACGCCTCGATTACTAGACTTTTCGATTCCACAATATGGTGGGCAAGGGGGTGGTGTGGAGAGAATCGATGCCAATCTTCCAGAAGAGGAAGTTGCGTTTCATTTAGCAATTTTAGTGCGGCTGGTCTACCTCATCCAGAAGATGCGCTAAAGTTTTGTTGTTGTCTTCTCATGTCGGAAGAATCTTCCGGAAGCGGTAGAATTCGCTTGCCACAGACACGCACCACGCCCGTGATCGCCTTGGCCCCCGTGGCTTCACTGGATTGGTTAACGCGGCTACCACGTGATGATATTTAAATAATCTTTGGGGCTTTGTCAAAGCCACTCCCCACGCTTGCGTTAAAAAAAAACAAAAAATATATTCTCTGGCGAGGATAATTCTACTTAAGCTCCCTTTTGACGAGTCTGCGCTCACCTTCCATAACAACAAAAAATGTTTTTTTTTATGTGTTTTTACGTTTTCGACAATATGTTAATGATATGCTAATGAGGGCACGTGACTTCCTGGCAATGTAAGGGAAAGGCTTCACTCGATTGGTTAGCGCGGCTACCACGTGATTACATTTGAATATTTTTTAGGTTTTTGTCAAAGCCACTCCCCACGCTAGCGTTTTAAAAAAACAAAAAATATATTCTCTAGCGAGAATAATTTTACTTACGCTCCCTTTTAACGAGTCTGCGCTAACCTTCCATGACCAAAGAAATATATTTAAAAAATAAATGTTTGTACGTTTTCAAAAATATGTTAATGATATGCTAATGAGGGCACGTGACTTCCTGGCAATATAAAGGACAGGCGTCACGCGACCGCGTCAGTTGGAGAGCGGGCGCAGGTACGTGAGGAAGCAAGGACATCGTCTCCGCGTTAAAGATTTTTTGGTTAAAAAGAAAAATGTAACAAAGGACGCAAGTAATGTTTCGTAAAAACGTTTCTTTTTTTCCCGCCGTGTATTTATTTTGGGCTCCTTCTCTTCCAGGTTACGCTGTTCTGCCGTTGGGTGGACTCGAGGAACATTTAATGCCGAGAAGACGACTTTTGATTGCATCGGCCATTGACCTTAAAGCGGGCCTCTGGTGGACATCTCCAACAAACACCGATGAAGAAACCTAGATATTCGAACTATTTCGTTTAAAACAAATGTTTACACAGGCAGCTTCAAAAAAAAAACCTACTTCCAACGAAAAGATTTACCGTAACATTTAACGAGCTCTTTAAAGCTTTGGGTGTCCGGATCAAAAACTAATAGTAAGTGCGAAAGAGCCGATTTTATTTTTGTTGAGATGAGCTCACAGCACACCGCGTTGGGGCAATAAAACGCGACGTGTGCCTGTGAGACGGGGTTAAAAATTAGGCCGCGATTTTTTTAAGTCTAAAGATTTTTGAGAGAGGAGGGAGAAAAAAAAACCAGAGGTAGTTTTTAAAAAAATTTAGAACAAAAAAATTTCTACGCTGCGTTGAAGAAAATGGCGGCGGCGTCCTTCGTTGGGCGGTGGCTGCAGGGGCCGCGGGAAACCCCGCAGCTCGGGCGGTGACGTCATCAGCCTGGCTCTTGCGTCAGTGGGCAGCGGAGTTGGCAATTTTGAATTATTGATGAGTTCTCGTAATTTAGATAATTTAATTTAAACATTAAAATAAAAAAAAGGAATCCCATATCTGGTGATTTTGTAGAAGCGGGGGGGGGGGTCTCCCCACCCCCCCCACATCCCAATAATATCCGTGGGATATTTCCAGCTTTAATATATTTTTTGTTAAGTTGGCATTTTCTCCAAAAATGCGTGGTGGTTGGTGGCAAGTTTGGCATTAAACCACCGTTTCAATTTATACAGCGGGTTAAAAGTGATAACTATGGTAGCATCGTTAAGCCATGAGGTGGGGGAGAAATGTGGCAGCAAGTTGGACAGCGCTTTATAATAACTAAGTTCCTTTAGCGATATGAGGGTGACCCACAGCCCTTACCTTTGAGTTTCCAAAGCTTTCGTGTGCAGTGTTGCGTTCAATGTTTGGCTGTACTACGTGTTTTAGATAAAAAGTATGCTGGGCATATGCCACCTAGTATATTGTTTGTACTGTATTGTCATCTAGCAGTGGAGTTACGTGTGTGAGTGTTAGCCGGGCCTAAAAAAAAGTGCAGTGTGTGCGTAACTTGTGAATTTGTCAAAAACAACGGGGGGAGCGTTTTAGCTACATTTGAGGGTAAGGGAGTTTGAAGCGGGCTTCTCACGAGCCTGGGAAGAGACCCATTCCCACCCAAACCGATCTTTGTAGAGGAACTTGAAGAGGCGGCGGCGACGACTGTGCCTACCACAAAAGTTTCCCGTCCATGAGATGGCTTCGAAGCCCCATCCGTTGTGGCAAAGCCATCGCCAAAGTTATTTTAGGGGGTGATAGGGCGGGCGGGTGGAGGGTTTTGGCAAGTCGTAAACACTAGACGTTGATTGACATTGATTTGCGAAGGGAGAAGGGATGATTTTAGCAATCGGAAAGGCTCACCCGGGTAAAGATTTAGAAAAGAAATTATTCTGGAATGGTGCGTTTGGCCACGAATTCTCCCCGAATCGGAGGCGCCGTTAGTGATTCACAGACAAGCGAATCCACATTTAAAACAGGGCCAGGCTGACTGTGTGTGTGTCCTATTGTGTTGCGATTTCTTTAATAAATATTCTCATTTTTACGCTCAAAATGAGCGCCCTTAGGCGTTCGAAGCCTTAAGCCTCTCTTCCCCTCACCCCCCAGAGAGATCTGCGTGTTGGAGGTAAGAGAGAGAGATTGGGTTATGAACAACAACGATTTATATACAGCCTATGGCAGCTACACGACTTTGTCGTGTTTCATGTGGACCACCTAGCGGTCAGCGCAGTGTAGTTTTCGTTATGATGGGGGGGTTGGGGGGGCTCTTAAAGCTTGCGTATTGAATTTGTGTCGACAACATTCCAGCGTGCAATAAACTCAATCCCAGACAGGGATGGATGTTTATTTAAGGCAGTTCTGTAGGGTATAGTAAACCCAGGTGAGAGGCTTGAACTTAACGACTCCAGCTTGTAGAATAAACTCAACCTATATTTATTAAGTGGGTTAATTTTACACAACGCTCCACATTTACAGTATAGACACCCAGCTTAAGTTGGAATAGCCAGTCCAGCTTGTATAGGAAGTCGAACCAGTCTGCCTTATAGTTTGACCTTTCTGTGTAGGTACTGGATTTATAATGGCCAACACTCCAAGCTACATACCAGGCCCAACTTTGGTCTTTAATTATTAGGCTTGCCGAGTAAAACTAGTTGCTTTAAGCCTGGTCTGTGTGTCGTCTCGTTTACAATGGCAAACTCTTAGGACAAGGGAGTTGGACCCAGGCCATTGTGGCATTAGCTAGTTTTTAGGAAACTTTTTGAGTATAAATCAAGTGTTAATCATTTAACACTTGTTCCATACGCACACTGGTGTATAATCCTTGCCACTCAGTGTCAATATACACCGGTATATGAGCCGAAAAGAGAAGACCGGGCCTTGTATAGTTCTTAAGCCTGGCCTTTGGGGTCCATAGACCGGTTTTATAATAGCCACTAACCCCCAGTTAGACCCAGTCACGTGTTAGAACCAGCCTCGTGTTAAATCTCCGTTGTAGTCTTTGTAACTAGCTTAAGTGTTGGATGTCCCATTTTGTTTATTTTGTCGATTGGCCTACTTTTCAGACATTCATCTCAAACCTCCGTTTTGAGAATCCAGAGTTTTGTTCTGACCTCGTGGGCTTGAGTTGGGTGTTTTGAGATCCATCTTAGGATGTACGTCTTTGATAAGTGGATCATGTATTTGACCCGGGTCTGGCTCGTTTTCAGTAGTGACCTGGCCACAAATGATTGCCATGTGGCGTTATGTGGAAATGTATCAGCAGCAGCAGCCAAAACGTCCGGTACAGCGAGCGTATACGAACCTGTATTTAACTTGCGTTGGAAAACACGATTTCCATGTTCACTTTCACCCATACCGCGGTAATGATTTAGATGTACGTTACTTAACATTTAATCATTGCACAGCGCTTTATATAAGCTCCAGGAGATTAGACGGCCTGAGTCGTGTACTTATAAGCTGCATGTTGAAAGTGTGTGTTAGGGGCTTGTATGTGTTGTGTGTGTTCTGGCTTGGCGTAGTAACACATGTTGCGTTGTGGCTTTGCATGGCAATCGTTTACGTATACTATCCATGTTGGTGTCACTGTTGTATTGTTAATGTTTGTGTTTGTATCAGCACTCGTTGTAGTTATGTTTGGTATCGGTACGGAGTTACTGTTCTAACTTTGTCACTCCACTGCTGGATTTATCGTGGAACATATAAGTGCAGTCCAACAACGCGATTGCTGAAACTGCCCTCTCGTACACCAACGTGTAGCCCTTGCTTAGTAAGTACAGCGGCGGCGCTGTTGAATCGAACGCGCATTTTGGGATCGATATTTAATGGGTCCGTATTATTGATACGTCTTGGACAGCTTTTTTGTTGCATTTATTTCTGTTCACGAGATTAATCTTGGCTCGACAGGATGTAGGTGTTCAAAAGTTGTGTGCCACGGATGGAAGACCACCAAAACCCGTGCCATGACCAGGTGCTAAAGGACGCTTCTGATGGGGTGCAACAGCAAACGTACAGCAACTAGCCCGTTGTACCGTACCGCTCTATGCTCCCGCCCGTCTTCAACGACCCCCTCGGAGGCACACACCCCCCCCCGTGTCTTCTACATCCAGCAGTGGATTGACAAGGCTTGTTCATGTATGTTACATCATTATTGTTGTTGTTGGTGGTGGTTTAAAGTGCTGTCAATTAACGTCGGTTAATTGTGCCGAGTTTTGTAGCGTGTGTTTAAACAACATCGACTTAATTGACACCGCGCGTATTTGAACGTAGTAATGTTTACACCACGGCGTTTTAGACGTTTGTTTAATCAACATATACTACGGACGCATTTATATTTTTAAAAATTTCAATTCGCGGTTGGCCGTGCGGTTGATTAGTCGCTGGTTTTGCCATCGGAGGCAACGATTTGGCTGCTCCCCGCAATGCAGCAAAGCCACGTTGACGGGAGTGGTGAAGTATGGTCATTTTGCCACCCCGCCACAGTTGGGTCTCGGTGCGGGCTGGTGCCATAGCCGGGGAGCATAGAAGTGCAGTGCAATAATTTGATTTGGCTGCTTCTGCCCTCTGCTGCGGTCAGCAGCAGCTGGTCACTGCGTGTTGTGAGACCCGTTCGATTTGATTGTAGGTTCTGTATGTAATCAGTTTAACACGTAGCAGGCTTTTTCGCGACCAATATTCATAACGTTTTTGGGTTTAGATCGCGTTATTTATAAATGTGTCGTAACCCTCCACTACACGACACGGCCAAACAGTAAAAAAGTGTCACGTTTGGCAAAAGACAAAATAGTTCACTCCATTCTGGCGAATTGCCCGATGATGCTGGATGCAATTACCAGCGAAACGTCGTACAACTGAAAAACTGTAAATGTTGTGGTTTCACTCTTAAACACACCGGTGGGCTAAAGCAGTGGAACTATTTTGTCTTTCGTCAACGTGACACTTTTTTGCTGATTGGCCGTGTCGGGTGGTAGAGGGTTACGACACATTTATAAATAACGCGATCTAACCCAATAACGTTGATTATTCTGTATGTAATATTACACACACACGCGTGTGTGTGTGTTTACTGTGGGGAGCGGTGGTGCAGCGGTTAGCGCTACGAAACCCAGCGGCCCGAGTTCGATTCCCGCTCACGGTCCAACGCCGGTGACGATTATCTGAACTGGTCCCTGGGCCTCCCCCTAGGTCGACTCAGCCTCAAACGAGTACCCGGTGCGGTGTGTATACGTCGCCACGGGTTGGGGGGGGAGAGAGACAAAGGCGGCCGGGCGTGGTGCTGGCCATCCAACTACCTCGTGTGCTGTGCCGGCCTTCGTAGGTGCTACTCGCTAACAGCACTTGCCCCTACAGTCTGTTAAGGCTACACGGGGGATCTTTGTTTACTAGCTTTGGTCTGTGCGCTGTGCGTGAATGTGCGGGGGGGGGTCATAGATTCCGTTGATTGCCAAACCACGGTTACTGTTCAAGAGTTGTACTACACTGCCCTCTGCCGATGGATAGGAGAATTGATAAGGAATTTGGAATATTACAACTTCCGGTAACTGACCTATTGACTCGAGGTTTTATCACTTAAATGATCGGTACGTTTATAATCGGCTCGATCTGGCGATTATAGTATAATGCAGGTTACATGTGAATTAGAAAGTGCTGTCAGTAACCGCATACTATTAAACCACAGTACTCTATATAGTACTTGGGTTTGCACGTTAATTGGATCAGTGTTCTTAATCATACCGTGTCAACCCATCACGATTCACCCCGTATTCTTGTGCAGGGAAATTTAGATTTCAGGTCCATACGGCGTACAGCCGTTTCAATACGGGCAAAACACTTTTTTTTGTCTGTTTGTGTTTCTCCCTTGTGATGGGACGTTGTAGGATGAACGCTGAGATTGATGAGGGGCACGGGGTGACCAATAAGGTCTGAATTGGTCTGTGATAAGGTAGGGGCAGTGATAAGGGTTTGCTAAATAACGCTGCTGGAAAATGAAGACTTAATAGGCTATTGAATTGTTATTTGTGATTGTCTACCAAGCAGTATCACACGCAAATATGTGTAATATTAGTATGTTTAACACGTAGCAGGGCTTTCGTGACCAGTATTATTCATAATATAGGGTTTTTTGGGGGAGGTTAGATCGCGTAAATATGAATGTGTTCATATTCTTGGTTCTGTCGGTAAAGTCACTTAAATAGAAGCCAAAAAAATCTAATTTAGTAAAAAATAAAAAGTTTTTTAATTTCACATTTTTTAATTATATTTAATTTCAAAACTTCAGATTTTTTTGTTTTCTACTTATGCGACTTCACCGAAAGAACCAAGAATATGAATTCCTGCAGTCACGAAAGTTTTAAGTCAAAATTTATGAGTGTGTCGTGAAACCCGCCACCACCCGACATTTGCGATTATAGTAAGGTGTGTGTCACGTGAACAGAACGTGGCAATTCGTTACTAGTACAGCACAATCGGTGCGTCAAGTAAACATTTGTTAAATAGTGCCCTGGCTATCCGGACAGACACGGCCCTTATTAATCCACTAGTGAATGTAGAATATCGCCTCCGCGTATCCCTCGCTGGGGGAGGGCTGTTGTAACCATACTTCACCACGCGGCGTGTGCACGGAAATTACAGCGCAACACTGGATTTCTCGTTGTTGCCGCACCGCCTGAACGTCGTAACCCACGCACGTTGTTGTACGAGCAGGGGGCAGCGTCTTCGGCCTTGGTCAGTCCACTGCTGGATGAAGGAACCTCGGCCAAGGGTCCGCCCTCACCGATCAGCGCCACATTAACGAGCCTCCGGCCCATAGCGAGCGCTGCTGTTGCCTGCACGCGTGTCGGAGTTCATCGCCGCGTCTCCTCGGTGCACGTCCCTAGCTGTGTTCAAGTGGTCAATGGGGCGGGGGGCGTGAGCGGTGACCGATAAGCAACGGGTGGAAATTCCACATTCACATGGCCGGGGTGAAGATAATTGGGGTACATATGCCCACCTCGGAATGGAAGACGGCTCGCAGATGATGATGACGACGATGACATGGTGGGGGCGAGTCTTCCGCGTAGGACAACCACTGTTGCCTCCCTACAAAGTGGTACCAGTTTTACCAAGCCTGACGGTTGCGATGATGGGTTGGGTTGAAACCCAGACCGGGATTTTAACTGGTGGCCTTAGTATTTGCGTTCTTATCACAGCTACCTGAATGGATAGTTTACGGTGTACTACGCTGTGCATAGGATTACAGTAGGACAGTGAGTGCTTATGACACCGTATGTTAATGAAACGATGCATCCAGAATGTGTAATGTACGTTAGTCCGTAAATACACGAAGGCATTACAATGTGCCATTTGGCAGAAGCAAAGTTAGCGATGGCGATGTATCGTTTCGGTCGCATTGATCGTGACCAAATGTAGGATCGTGTTTATACTGTAATACATTACCGTGTACATTTTAAACATGTACATGAATTGGCGTTTATATAAGTTATCCTGCGGTGTATATACCGCGTTACGTAATGTTACGTGTTGGGGCTTGAGCAGTACAATACATAATGTACTGCGTTCAATGCGCCTATGCGTGATGAGCCTCATGTTGTGTTCTGAGCGCCTGCCATAGAAACGTGGACATTTTGAGAGTGCCACAGTCAGTCCAACCCCTAATTTGAGTCCTATTTTTCTCCTTAACTCGTCACTGCGCTCCAGTACATTGTGATCGCACAGAGACTCGGGTACTGGAACGATTTATTTGGGAGAACACTGGGTGCCAAAGTGGCTATGAGATGTTTACTACCTCGCCTGGTGTACAGGAGGTGGTGGGTTCGATCCCGACCCTGACGCCTGCTGCTGCTGTATATTTGGAGATTGCGTGTCATCACGGTGGCTAGGAGATGTTAACTACCTCGCCTGGTGTACAGGAGGTCGTGGGTTCGATCCCGTCCCTGACGCCTGCTGCTGTATATTTAGAGTTTGCGTGTCTCTTATCATCACGGTGGCTATGAGATGTTAACTACCTCGCCTAATGTGCAGGAGGTCGTGGGTTCAATCCCGACCCTGACGCCTGCTGCTGTATATTTGAGTTTGCGGTGTCTCTCACCCCATGGTCGCGTGAAATTTTGTCCGGGTCCTCCAGTTTGTTTCGCTCCACGTTTAGAATCAACATCACGCGTTTTAGAGTATTTTGCAGCAGCTGTACATTTCCACACGATAAGCCATTTGGTTGAGCTATAATTTGTGTCCACGTCGCTTTTTATATATATATGTGTGTAAGAACGAAATAGCTCAGTGGGGCTCTTACCTGGTCAAATGAAAAAAATAGTTTAAAAGCGAGTGGTTAATGATGACCTTTGAGGACATGAGGTCAAAAACTTCCGTGATGGGGAATTGTCTAAGGAGTGTTTCGCTGCGTGGCGGTAGGAATGCGGTATTGCATGCACAGGCCGGCGACTTGCAATTGTTTTTAAGTAACTAAAATAAGCCTACGTGTTAAACTAAAATAATAGTTTAGCTTGTTTTACCCAGGAAAGCTCGTTAAGTTGACCTAAGGTCACTCGTGCGTTACACATCGTGATGAGAGATGTTTGAATGTGATTGTATGATTATCCCCGGCCATGTGTATGATCATATCGGGATGCTATGTACTATTATGGTACAGTTAGGTTAATGCTACACGAATGTCAACACACAACAAAACGTAATTTTTAGAAATGCGTCAATCCACTGCTAAATTTAAGGGCTTCATTCTAGGAAAAAGAGAAGATTTAATCGGATTCCCCCAATATAAATACTGTACATATTCCGATTCTGATATCGATATTACAGTGAATGTAGTGGGGTGAAAGTCCACGCCTGTGGAAAGGCTAGGGCTGGTACTGCGATTTGGCCAGTAGATGGCAGTAGAGCAAGCGAGTTTAACATTATTGGAACCTCATTTGCCAGTAAAAAATATGATAATTGTTTTTTTTTACCCTTCTATCTGGCAACAAAACTGACACCTTTTTTACAAGGAGTCATGTTTACATAGACCACAATACCTGCGTTCATAATGCGCCTTTTGGCGTCATCTGGTCCAACCCATGTGAGACTAGGCTCTAAGGAAAGCTGTCTCGGGTGTGGACCAATCAACTTCAAGGACAGTGCACATTATCAGAGTTATGTTCTTTTGTTTTTATTATGACCGCAGGTATTGTGGTCTATGTAAACACGACTCCTTGTAAAAAGGTGTCAGTTTTATTGCCAGATAGAAGGGTAAAAAAAACAATTATCATATTTGTTTAACATTGTCCGCTGCTGTGCGGGTGGGTGGCATTTCTCCCCGAACTGATTATATTTACATACGGGCAAAAAACATTGTATTTGTGTTTCTCCATGGTGATGGGATTTTGTAAGATGACGTTAAGATTTTTAAGGAGCATGGGGTGACCGATGAGGTCTGAATTGGTCTAATAAGGTAGGGCACTGATAAGGGGTTTACAGGTATGCCTATTTTGCGGTATGTTGTACAGCAGCTTAACCCAGTGTAAGTGCGTATGTAAGTTGAACTTGTATGTATGTTGAACTTCTTTCGCACCTTACATAGCTAACCGTGCTAATCGAAGGTGCAGTGTTGAGTCCTATGGGTAGTGTTGAGTCTATGGGCAGTGTTGAGTCTATGGGCAGTGTTGAGTCTATGGGCGGTGTTGAGTCTATGGGCGGTGTTGAGTCTATGGGCGGTGTTGAGTCTATGGGCAGTGTTGAGTCTATGGGCGGTGTTGAGTCTATGGGCGGTGTTGAGTCTATGGGCAGTGTTGAGTCTATGGGCAGTGTAGAGTCTATGGGCAGTGTTGAGTCTATGGGCAGTGTTGAGTCTATGGGCAGTGTTAGTCTATGGGCAGTGTTGAGTCTATGGGCAGTGTTGAGTCTATGGGCAGTGTTGAGTCTATGGGCAGTGTTGAGTCTATGGGCAGTGTTGAGTCTATGGGCAGTGTTGAGTCGATGGGAAGTGTGAGTCTATGGGCAGTGTGAGTCTGGGCAGTGTTAGTCTATGGACAGTGTGAGTATAGGGCCTTCCCCTAGGTCGACTCGGCCTCAAATGAGTACCCGGCGCGGTGTGTCGTAAACATTGCCGCTTGGTGAGAGACGGGCGTCAATCTGCCGCGGTGCTGAGCCTTTCGTCTCACGAGGAGTGTAAAGTTCTGCCAAAGTTGGAACCTCGACGTGCACTCCAGTACACGGTGCGGGAGTTTAGCGGTTTTGCGTGTGATGGGTGTATTTTTTTGTATTGTCTTGCACTAAGCTACAGTCGCACTACAGCACGACTCGTGTGGTGTATGCGTGTGTGTAACACGTGGTGTCTCGTGCAGTGGTGGTGTGTATAATGTCTGCGTGAGAAATGCAGTGGTGGTGTGTATAATGTCTGCGTGAGAAATGCAGTGGTGGTGTGTGTGTAGTGTACAGGGTGGCCCAGATGTCTTGTGATCCCCCCTCCCCAAGTAATTGACCCCCAAAAAATAATTTGCTTATTCGTCTCTGTTTAAAATGAACCTTAAATACTTTTTAAGTTTTAGCGATTTAAATGGTGGTCACAGGGCATCTGGAGCAGCCTGTGCAGTGGTGTATGATGTGGTGGTGGTGTGTCATGTATACAAGTTGTGGGGTAGCTGTGAATGGTATGATTCCAGTGCTGTGTATAAATGTGTTGTAGTGATGTGGAGTGTATTGTGATGTATAGTGTGGTGTGTGTGTGTAAGTGCATGGTTGATTCGTGTGCTACAGCCACCACTGTCTGCTTTCCCAATCATGGCTTAGACACACTTAAGCGGTTGTGCTTTGCTAAGTTGTCCATACCTGAAGAAGGATGCTTGTGTTGCGCCCGAAACGTCGTGATTTCATTTATTTTAATTGTTTTACCCACGTGACTTTACCGAGAAAACCAAAGAGTATGAATCCTTGCAGTCACGAAAACTTCAAATCTAGAATCATGGGTTAGTGGCCGACCCAATATTCAATTGATTCCTCATGGAATGGCTTGGCTAGGGCCTTAAAAACACTTGGTTTGCGTGTGTGGACGTGTTTACACTCTCTGAACCCGGCGACCCGAGTTCGATTCCCGCTCACGGCCAACACCAGGTGACGATGATCTGAACTGGTCCTGGGCCTCCCCTAGGTTGACTCAGCCTAAACACGAGTAACCGGTGCAGTGTGTAGTAAACATCACCACCGGGGAGACAAAGGAGGTCGGGCGTTGTGCCGTCCACCCACCCCCCTCGTGTGCAGTGCCGGCCGTCGTAGGTGCTCGCTATAGCAGCACTTGCCCCAACAGTCTGTTAAGGCGATACGGGGAGTCTTTGTGTGTACACGTCTTGAGTGTATGATTGTGTATACGTGTGCGTGTCTACACGTTTTTACGAGAGCGCATATGTTTGCTTGTGTGTGTGTCTCAAGCACGAACTTATTTAGGCAGTTTTGAAGCAGTCGCCCTCCCAACAACAACTGAGGGCAGAGGAGCAACGCTCACAACAACGAGCGGAGCGCCGGGCAGATAAAATGAAGCAAGTTGGCACAGTAGGGGGGGGGGGGGGGGTACAGCTGGTGCATCTGGCGGTCATCTGTCATCCAACCTCTTGGCACCTGCTGGGTCTGTCCCGTGACCTGTCAGCGAGCCTTCGACACTTCACGGGGCCTTAAAGTGCACCTGGCCTGGCACAGGCGCCATGGTGAAATCACCGTCACTTAGTGGCGAATGGCACGTATTGGTGTAGGTGGGCGTCTGCTGGTGTATATGTGTGTGCGTGCGTGTCTGTCTGTGTAACAAGTGGGGAGCGGCGGTGTAGCGGTTAGCGCAATGCGCGACAAACCCAGCACAGATCCGAGTTCGATTCCCGCTCACGGCCAACACCCAGTGACGATTATCTGAATCGGTACTGAGCCTCCCCTAGGTCGACTCGGCCTCAAATGAGTACCTGGTGCGGTGTGTAAACATCGCCACTAGGGAGACAAAGGCCGTCGGGCGTGGTGCTGGCCACCCACCCCCTCGTGTGCCGTGCCGGCCTTCATAGGTGCTACTCGCTAACAGAACCTGCCCCAACAGTTTGTTAAAGGCTACACGGGAGGTCTTTGTGGACGTGTGTACATGTGTGCTTGTGTACACGTTTTTATGAGCGCATATGTTTGGGGGTGTGTGTGTGTGTGCGCGTTTTGTGTGCGTCTGTTGTATGAGTGTGTGTGCGCGCGTGCGTCTGTGTGTAACGCATAGCAGCTTACACACAAACACGCCTTGTGGTCTAGAAAACCTCGACCCGTGACCTCCCAGCATGTCATGTAACACGTACAAATGCCCTCAGATTGCGTCTGGCGTGTGACACAAGCGCTGTTGTAGCGACATCGCTTGTGACCGAGTTCCTTGTACATTGCGTGAAAAACACCGCTTGGGAGACAAAGGTGGCTGGGCTATGTGGTGCTGCCCACACCCATCAGCCCCTTTGCGTAGATGCGTGCTGAGGGCCCAAAGCGCCATCCTTAATAGGTGCTCGCTAATGGCTCAGGGAGCCAAATGCTAGGACTAAACGTTGATAAGTGCGTGGGAGAGGTGTGTGTTTGCAAAAATCCACTTCATTCCGTACAGATACGGGGGGGGAGTAGTGGCACACCATGCTAGGACTTAGGCAAATCTAAGCTTGATTCTGACTTCAAGGCCAACATCGGCGACGAACATCTGAACCGTTCCTGGGCCTCCCCCTAGGTCGGCTTAGCCTTAAATAAATACCCCGAGCGTTCCGTAAACGGCCAGCACTGGGGGAGGCAAAGGCCGCCTGAAGCACACCATCCACTCCCACTGCCTTGTGCGCCACCCTTAATAGGTGCTCGCTAACAGCACTTGTCCCAACAGTGTCATCTGGCTTCTTCTCTGTGGCCGTAACTAAACTTTGAAGACCACGAGTGTCAACGCAATTTGTACGGACGGATGCTTCTACCTCGCAACGCAGGAGTTTTGGCTGGCTCTGTGAGTAACACACGGACGGACGAATTCATCCAGGAAAAGCCGCATTTGAAGTCCGAAGGTTTTTTCTTTGCCGGCGGTACTTTCATTGGGGGCTGTTTGTCCGTCACCAATTGCACGGTGGCTAGGAGATGTTAACTACCTCGCCTGGTATACAGGAGGTCGTTGGTTCGATCCTGACACCTGTATATTTGGAGTTTGCGTGTCTCTCTCTCATCATCATCACCGTCACGGCTAGGAGATGGTAACTACCTCGCCTGGTATACAGGAGTTCGTGGGTTCGATCCTGACCCTAACACCTGTATATTTGGAGTTTGCGTGTCTCTCTCTCTCATCATCATCACGGTGGCTAGGAGATGTTGACTACCTCGCCTGGTATACAGGAGGTCGTGGGTTCGATCCCGACCCTGTACGCCTGCTGCTGTATATTTGGAGTTTGAGTGTCTCTCTCCCTGTGGTCGCGTGGATTTTTCTCTGGGTCCTTTTCTCTCCACATTTGGAAACGTGCGTTTAGAGTTGAACACGTAGACTGAAGCGAACAATATCCATAATAGAGGTTATTTGGGTTAGATCGTGTAAATATAAATGACACAGCCAATGACTAATTGGTTGTGTTGGTTGGTGGCCGGTTTAACAACATTTCTATTTATGCGATCTAACCCATAAAAAGTATGTATGTATTTAGAGTATTTGGCTGCTTTAAATGTCCACATGATGATAAGTCACTTTGTTGAGCTATAAATTGTGGCCAGGGCGCTTCTGAAAAATAGCTGTGTATAGCTGAGCGGGCCTTAACCTGGTAAAATAAAAAAATAAGTATAACCCGTAAAAACAAAGTTTTTCACTCTAAATCCTTTATATGCGTGGCGGCTAAAGTCCACTCGTCCTCTGGCTTGAGATGGCTGCCACCTATGGGTGAGATGATTGCATTGCACCATTAAGCAATTGGTAATTAAATATAATATTTTTGTCCTAAAAAGTGTAAAATTTTGGAAAAAAATTTTCACGAACATTAATTGTCACGCACAACGAGTCTGTGTGGAAAATGTCAGCTCGATTGGATCACGGGAAGTGGGTTAAAAAAGGACCGAAAGATTTGCACGGTCCCAAGCAAGCAAGCAAGCAAACTTAATATAAAGGATTTAATAGTTTAGTTTTTACTCTACTGCACATCCACCCACGGTGTGGTGATGCATCTGCTGTAGTAGAATGCAGCATAGTAAGTTTTACCCACCACTGTGCAGTAGAGATTTTTCGAGTTCTCTTCCTTGTCGGCATGGGTTTCTCAAGGCTCTCTGGTATCATCTTCTTGGTTCTTTCGGTAAAGTCACGTAGAAGGGAAGTAATAAAATAATACAAATAAAACAATAAAATAATTCTCACGACGTTTTGGCTACAACGCAAGCAGCCGTCTTCAGGTGAAGAATGAGACACTGCCAAGCTTGGAGCTTATATATAAGCTTGGTTGTCACTCAAAAAGGGGAACTCGGAACCGAGTGCGCTTGGGAACCCTGCAAGCCAAGTTCAGTTCCCGAACACGGCTAACATCGGTGCGTGATATCCGAACCGATCCTGGGCACCTCTACCAATCATCGCTGACCGCCGTGAAGTATGGTTAAGCGATCCCCATTACCCGTACAACTTGGGGGGAGGTCCTCACCCGGGTAGTGGATTGACAAAGGGGCCGTACGTACTTTGAGGGCCCAAAGCGCCAACAAAAAAGCCAGAAATATAATATAGTTCTAGATTTGAAGCTTTCGTGACTGCAAGAATTCATATTCTTAGTTCTTTCGGTAAAGTCACGTAGGTAAAAAATGAAATTAAATTAATTAAAAAAATATTTTTTTAAATTTTAAATTAATAAAAACATTTTTTAAATTAATTTTTATTTCATTTTTTACCTACGTGACTTTACCGAAAGAACTAAGAATATAATATATAGATTTGTGCCACCGCAAAGATTACTTGCGTGTTACGTAGTTTTTTTTCCCACCATTTATAACACTTATGATAGTCAACCCCCCCTCCCTCCTCCCCTGAATTTAAAGTAAAGCCAAAAAAAATGTGGCATTTATAAAATCATCGTGGCTTTCTTGCTCCTCCTCCCGTGGGTAATACATCGTAGGGGTTTTCCTGAGTGGTGGCCGGGGCTAAGAGGAGTGGGCGGGGCCTACTCGAGTAAGCCACTCCCACTTTGCAGGTCTAGCGGTCGGCTGGGCGTGGCTACGTGAGAGTGGGCGTGGTTGAGGGAGGGGCTTACCGACTCGGTCATGCGTCCTTTAGCCTCCCTGGCGTTTGGTAGCCGTAGTACAATAATATTCACCATTGGAACCTCATTTGCCAGTAAAAATATGATAATTGGTTTTTTATCCTTCTGGCAACAAAACTGACACCTTTTTACAAGGAGCCATGTTTGCATAGACCACAATACCTGCAGTCATAATGCAAACAAAAAACAACTCTGATAATGTATGCACTGTCCTTGAAGTTGATTGGTCCACACCCGAGACAGCTTTCCTTAGAGCCTAGTCTCACATGGTGTTGGACCAGATGACGCCTTTGTTTTTTTTGTTATTATGACTGCAGGTATTGTGGTCTATGCAAACATGACTCCTTGTAAAAAGGTGTCATTTTTGTTGCCAGATAGAAGGGTAAAAAAACTATTATCATATTTTTTACTGGCAAATGAGGTTCCAATGGTACAAAATAGTTTGTTAAAGGAATTGCAGCCTTCGTTGGTGACCGGGCTGATGTAATTAATATCGTCACGTACGAAAACCAGGCTGGGGTAGCCTCGCACACGAACTTTTAACCCTTAGACGTGATGGGTTTGGCTAGCCTTCAGGCAGCATCGCTAGACGCTTCGTTTCAGACGAAGAAGTTCTCATGAACGCCGTTACGTGAATTTTGCATCGCCTCATTCTGCCTTATTTTGTCCGAAACCCATTGACGTTATTACAGTAATTGGTTACAAAATATGGTTATTGTGGGTAGGCACACCTTTTACTCTTTTAAGTGGCAGTGCCTGCCACTTGCAACCCGTGCTCCTAACCAGCCTCGCGTGGACTTCTGGATAATAACGGGTTAGCAATTAACTCCTGTCATCACTTAACCCATAATTACAAAACATATATCTACCATACTGTCCAGCAAAATGTTTACATTGGAACTGCTGTGGTACGGTGAATAAAATGACCACAACTTAGGACTCTTATGACTTTAAACCACACGTGAAAGTTTAACCCTCATTGTTTATTAAAGTTGCGGCCTCTTGTGTGGGTCAATTAAAGCCGAGATCACTCCGATCACATGTACAGATGCATTAGAATACACATTGCCCGCTATACGTTAGCGCTACCTTGCATCGTGGGCTGACGTTTCAGGCAAAGACCCTTTTTTTCAGAGCTGAGAGATTTGCTTTGCAGTTGGAGGTTTTACATTGGTGGCCCTGAGAATTCCTTGCATTTTAAGAAAATTAACCCAAATTAATTGAGGATTTGCGTAAACGCTTGTCCATTGGTGAGCACCAAGTAGCAGATACACCATTAAATATTGAAAACTTTAATGCATTCTGTAACGGAAGGCGGGAGGGGGAGGGCACAATAACCCTTGTGAATTTACTGAAATATAAACTACCGTGTCGGGTTGAGTTGCCGTTAGGAACTTGGCCCGAGAGAAAACCAGCCGGCTAGATTGACCCAAGGATTGCCCGATACGTGCCGATTTACAACAACAAAAACCCAGCCCTAAAATGTTTAAGCCTTGCCAGCCTAGGCCACGATGTCCCTGCGGTTGGCATCGCAAGATGGCAACGCTCAATTAGGTGGGATGCCATCTCCCGGCATCGTCCCGTTGCGTAGCTGAAAACGTAACATCTTAGGGCTCGGACACTCCGCCTAGTTGCTACTTGTCAGCCACGGGGGAGGCTCTGTGTTTTACAGTGGACTATTAAGTTGGGAACCCAGTGAGGCATGAAAGAAGTTTCCACATGTACGTTCCATAGTTCTTGGAGGAGTGTATGCCATTGTGAACTCAAAGGCTATTTTATTGCATCCCCCAGTGCACAATGTGAAAGTTGAATCGCCCGTGACCGTACCGTGAGATTTCGCAGCCCTTGCCACAGCCGTTCTCCCCGCGCCGTATCGGGCACGGCAGGTGTTTGAGCACGTGCCAAGTCACTGCTGGGTTGGTGATGTTGGTGGGGGGGGGGATGCACGGGACGGATTTGAATTTCAACTCGCCGCTGTTTTGTTAGCCATGGTGTCGGCAAATCGAACTCGAGTCGACGGGTTCGTAGTTTGTGTCCGCTAACCGCTGCACCACCGCTCCGCGATGTTACTTTGCATTGAACAAACTGCAGCTGAACTCTTAGAAAGTACATCGTTCCGGTGTTACCCGCAAGAGATACGTTCCGGAGATGCCTCGTGAATAGAAAATTTAGCGGTTAAGTGATATTGGCCTATGAAGACTTGTATTTTTAATGAATGACCTTAAATTATTACGTAAATAAGCTATTAAATACACGAATCTTATCGCTTCATCTCCCATCGCTTTACCATCACTTTCTCCATCGATGCAGTCGTGTAGAGTTCCGCATGCGTATCGCGGATAGCCAACATCGCTGATAGCGGCTTCGTGAATGGCGAGGCGATACTGTAAAGATGTTTTACTGTTGGTGCAGCAGAGCTGTAGTAAAATACAATTGTCAAGCAATGGGAAACTGATTTTACAATAATCATCCTTTATACTGCGCCTCCAGTGCAGTATATCTCAGGGTGCCAAATCCAACGTGTGTTCGAGATAAATAATTTTGACCAAATGTGACATCCAATAAAATGCGGCTCATAAACGATACGCAACAGCGGGGAGAGAATAAACAACATTGGCAAATCTATAATCCAAGTTGAAGATTACTGTTGGCTTAATTTGCACGCATCACGCCCCATCTGAAAACATGCCTTTAAAAAAACCCACATTAAATCGAGTAACAGCCGGCGGCGTTAACGTCGCTTGGAGTTTCCCCTGGCGTCGGTGCGCTCCCGTTTTGCGTTGTGAAAAACGACGTCGCGTATTTTGGTGGCGGTGGTAGTGGGTTTGGTTGGGGTTGGTGCGGTGGTGTTGGGGTTAGTGGGGTTGGTGGTGGTGTTGGGGTTTGTGGGGTTGGTGGTGGTGTTGGGGTTAGTGGGGTTGGTGGTGGTGTTGGGGTTTGTGGGGTTGGTGGTGGTGTTGGGGTTTGTGGGGTTGGTGGTGGTGTTGGGGTTTGTGGGGTTGGTGGTGGTGTTGGGGTTAGTGGGGTTGGTGGTGGCGGTGGGGTTTGTGCTTGGGTTGGGGTTGGTGGTTGGGTTGGTGGTGGCGGTGGTGTTGGGTTGGTGGGGTTGGTGGTGGCGGTGGTGTTGGGGTTAGTGGGGTTGGTGTTGGTGGTTGGGTTGGGGTTGGTGGTGGTGTGGGGTTGGGGTTGGGGTTGGAATGGCGGTGGTGGTGGGGTTGGTGGTTGTGTTGGGGTTGGTGGTTGGGTTGGGGTTGGTGGTGGTGTGGGGTTGGGGTTGGTGGTGGGGTTAGTGTTGGGGTTAGTGGTGGGGTTGGTGGTTGTGTTGGCGGCGGTGGTGTTGTTGGTGCCCTCTGACGTCGATGTCTTCCTCCTCGCGTGTCCCAGGCACAGGTCCATAGCCATGGGTCCTGGTCCCATCGACCCAAAGGAACTCCTGAAGGGCCTCGACTGCTTCCTGGGCAAGGGCGGGGACATCAAGGGCGTCGAAGATGCTGCCAGGATATACACGTGAGTTAGAACAAAGAGGACCCCCTCCTCTGTAGCCGTTTTGGGGTTCGCCTTTCAAGGGTACCTCGGAAGTAGCCCTGTGGTGTCCACTTCCCGTGGGTGCCCCGTTCTCCGACGTGAAGGGTTTTCACGGAGCTGCTGTGCGAGATTTTGCGAGTGGATTCGTGTCGTGGCGTGAGGCCGGATAGAATTGTGGATAGCTAAATAACGAAAAGGCAGTGGTAACTGCCTCGCCTGTTGTACAGGAGGTCGTGGGTTCGATCCCGATCCTGACGCCTGCTGTATATTTGGAGTTTGCGTGTCTCTCTCATCATCATCACGGTGGCTAGGAGATGTTAACTGCCTCGCCTGGTGTACAGGAGGTCGTGGGTTCGATCCCGACCCTGACACCTGCTGTATATTTGGAGTTTGCGTGTCTCTCTCTCTCATCATCATCACGGTGGCTAGGAGATGTTAACTACCTCGCCTGGTATACAGGAGGTTGTGGATTCGATCTCGACCCTGACATCTGCTGTATATTTGGAGTTTGCGTGTCTCTCCCCATGGTCACATCGATTTTTAGAATAAACGTGCGTTTTGAGTATATGGCTGCTATAAATTTCCACGTGATAAACCACTTAATTGAGCTATCATTTGTGGCCAGGTCGCTTCTGAATAGGAGCTACATAGTTCAGTGGGCCTTACCTGGTAAAATAAAAACAAGTTAATTCTATAGAAATGCGTTTTCAATTTAGATTTAAAAGTGCACAGCTCCAGTGGCTTCTTGATATCGGAAGGAAGAGCGTTCCAGACGGCCACGGAAGCGCTTCTGAAATGCGGTGATCGCGATGCCGTTGACGACTGTCTTCGTTTGACCGTCAGCCAGAAGCCGCCGCTGCTGTGCGCACGAACGGAGGATGGTTTATGCTCCGTGACGAGGTCTCAAGCGAGGCGTTGTGTGGTTCTTTTGTGGCGAGCGCATTGTGTGCGATGAGGTTGAAGCACGGCTGTTACTGAGACCCACGTGGTGTCCGTGCAGCTCGGATCTTGATGTCCAGCTACCTGTAGAGACCACCTTCCGTGATCTCCGTTGCTAAGTTTGCGTGTTTGTTATTGTGTGCGTGTGTCCGTCCCTGTTTCAGTTTGATGAAAGATGCGAAAAAATTGGTGAGCAGATGCACCTACTTGAACATCATCCTGCAGACGAAAACACCGGACGTGCTATCAAGGTGAGGCTGCAGTGCGCAGCTTGGCCACGTCCAACAGTACCCACCAAGACACAGTCGTAGCGTTTACTACCTACAGCCAGGCCCGGACTGGCCAATAGGGCAGCAGTCCGGAGGTCAAATTGCCTGGCGAGGCCGTGACATTGCGAGGGCCGGTGGGGCCTGTGTAGGGAGAATGTAAATGTGATCAGTGTTAAACATTAAAAAAAAATATTTTGTTACCCCTAACGTGTACGCTTCATAACTCAAGTTTTAATTAATTTCCCTTCTACGTGACTTTACCGAAAGAACCAAGAAGATGTGTTGGCCATGTTTAGGCGGTCACGCTCGCAGAGCCCTTCCCGCACGGCCACACTTAGGGCCCACTTGGGGTAGCGAGTGACTCCAGACGCCTGTCCCTGATATCTGGACCTGTCCTGGGCATCCCCACAGTTCGCTCGGCCTGATATTTATTGTGTGCGTGAAATATCGACACTGCGCTACAAATCCGGCGACCCGGGTTCGATTCCCGCTCGCGGCCAACACCGGTGACGATTATCTGTGCCGGTCCTGGGCCTCCCCTAGGTCGACTCGGCCTCAAATGAGTACCTGGTGCGATGTATAAACATCGCCACTGGGGAGACAAAGGCGGTGGGGCGTGGTGCTGGCCGCCCACCGCCTCGTGTGCCGTACTGGCCTTGATAGGCGCTCGCTAAAACAGCACTTGCCCCAACAGTCTGTTCAGGTTACATGGGTGATCTTTATCTTCGTGTCCTCCGCCACCGCCACCACCCGCGCAGGTTCATCGGCATGGGCGGCTACAAGCTGCTCAACTCTTGGCTGGGACAAGCCAAGAACTCCAACAACATCGCGCTCATGCTGCAAATCCTAGTCACGCTCAAGAGGCTTCCGCTCTCCGTTCACCACCTCAAGCAGGTGAAGCTCGCTCGCTCGCCCCCCCCCCCGCCCCATGTCCGTGTCACCGCCGCGTTATCGCGGGAGCATGGAGCTCACCGAGTTATCCACAGACTGCCCGGGGCGAGTGTTTCCCCGTCTTTTTTGGGAATTTTGAGCCGGGCGCAAAACAGGTCGTGTTTACGATTGGGACGTTGTAGACACGGTGTGAGCATTCGACTTAACGAGGCCTCCTCCGATGCCGTCACTACGCGCGACGAGATCGCGTGGCTGGAATAGATGTACACAGGGTGCTTTGAAAAAATGTTAACGCTCACATGGGACTATCGTTTTTAATGGCAAAAGAATAATACACTGTGACATGATAACAAATGTATGTTAATAGCTTCACAAAGTCAAGTAGTTCTACAGCTTGTTCACCATCATTGTCAACGCATGCATGGAATCTTCTCCATGTGGTCTCCTGAGCCCGGAGCCTCATTTCTCGTGGTATTCATCTTCTTGGTTCTTTCGGTAAAGTCACGTAGAAGGGAAGTAATACAATAATAAAAAAAAAACATAATGAAATATTTTACACTGTGACATTCTTCTTATTATGTTTAATTTTTATTATTTTATTACTTCCCTTCTACGTGACTTTACCGAAAGAACCAAGAAGATGAATCCTTGCAGTCACGAAAGCTTTAAATCAAAATGTACAGCGTTTGTTTATTTGTTTGTTGGGTGACTTTGTGTGTGTTCGTATCGGAATCGCCTCCAGTGCCGTTGCTGCTGGCGGCAATAAAAGTGGTATTGTTGCAAATTCTCAGAAGTGTAAAAAAAAAAATATTGAAACGCCCTGAAAATAATACGACGTCGCGGTCGGCGGTCGTACGCTGCCGAGCAACAAAACGCGCGTCGGAAGAATCTACGTTGCGCGTACGTATGATGATTATTACTCATCATATTATTTTTTTCCTCACCCCCACCTGCAGAACAACACGGCCAAGATGGTGAAACAGCTGAGCAAGTTTGCCGACAGCGAAGGTGAGCGGAGTCGTGCATCGGTAGGGGTCCCTCATGCCCCCGGGGTAGCCTCTCCTCTCGTCTTAACGAGAGGCGTGTGACGGTGCGCCCTTGCGCCCTGCCTTGTGGGGGTGCCTTGTTAGGGCAGCGGGCCCAGCGCCTCTGAAAGCCCGGGTTCGACTCCAGGACTAAGCCACGCGCGCGATTAGGCCGGGTTCCTGACGCTCAAAATTGCGACGTTTTCCGCACCGCCGCCAATGAGGCCGCACAAAGAAATTGGGTGAATGGTTTTCGTCGGTTTGATTTGGTTCAGCCCAGTTCTCTCGGGGTTCTAAACAAAAACCAAGGGACAAAACTCAATAATAATAATAGTTCAATTTGTAACGCGCGCAAATTTGCAGACGTAGTGGCCGCAACTCAGAGGCGCGGAGCCAAGCTCAGAGTCGCTCGAAAGCATGATTCGTTTGGCTATAACTGAAGTATATGAGTGGTTATTGTATACAGTAAAAACCTTGGATTGCGAGTAACTTGGTCTGCGAGTGTTTTGCAAGACGAGCAAAAGTTTTAAATAAATATTAATTTGATAAACGAGCGAGGTCTTGCAATACGAGCAGTACGTGCATACGCTTTGTCTGCCGAGCGTCACGTGATCACAACTGGTATACGAGTGCTTTGCTATACGAGTGTTTTGGATTACAAACGCGTTTCCGGAACGATTTATGCTCGCAATGCAAGGTTTTACTGTCCATGATTACTTGTAAAAAGTGTCTGTTTGGTGCTTTAACAGCCAGAAAGGGTGAAACCTCTTCTTCTTGGTTCTTTCGGTAAAGTGACGTAGAATGGAAATAATAAAATAATAAAAATAAAACATAATAAAATAATTCTCACGACGTTTCGGCCACAACGCAAGCAGCCGTCCTCAGGTGAAGAACAGGTCTGTCAGAAAGACAGCGTCTGAATGAACACCACCAGGCTTGGCAGCGTATATTTAAGCTGGGTTGGAGGCGCTCTTCCCCCTCCAACCCAGCTTAAATATACGCTGCCAAGCCTGGTGGTGTTCATTCAGAGGGTGAAACCTCTTCTTATATTTTGATACTGGCAAAGAATGTCCCATGATGAGAAAGCAACTCCCTGCGGAGAGCGAGCTTGTCCACCCCCCCCCCTCCCCCACCAGCGCGTGCGATGGCTGCGTTGTAACACGTCGTGCGTGCGTGCGTCCCGTCTGTCCGTGCGTGTCGTTCTTAGAGCTGAGAGAGGTGGCGACGTCGCTGGTGAACGGCTGGATGACGGTGATCCGCTCACAGAGCGCGGCCAACGCTCCCGTGCCAGGTAAGGACACGCACACACGCGGCATCTGACGAGGGCGGCAGCTGTGCATACCCTACCCTAGGGTACCCGTACGGCCGGGTACGGGTAGGGTACGGGTAGGGTACGGGTACGGGTAGGGTACGGGTAGGGTACGGGTACGGGTAGGGTACGGGTAGGGTACGGGTAGGGGTACGGGTACGGGTAGGGTACGGGTACGGGTAGGGTACGGCCGGGTACGGGTAGGGTACGGGTAGGGTACGGGTAGGGTACGGGTACGGCCGGGTACAGGTAGGGTACGGGTACGGGTAGGGTACGGGTACGGCCGGGTACAGGTACAGGTACCCGTTTGCGACCCTGGTGCGGCCGGGTACGGGTAAGGAATCAAAACCCGTTTGCGAGCTCTGCTACAACACAGAGAGGAAAGTGGGGAAAAAGACGGCGAAATGTGCAGTGGGGACACCTGCGACTGCTACGTGCTCTCCGCACCTGTGCACCGTGATGACGGCGGTGTGCTTTGGCGATCTGTGCCCGTAGCAGAAAGGCCGGAGAAGAAGAGGAGGAAAGAAGACGGCGTTGCCGCGACGGTGCCAACCGGCGTCGCCGCCGGTGCCACTGGCGTCGCCCCCAGCAACGCCCCCAGCAATGCCGTCAGCGGCAATGCCGGCAGCGGCGCCGGGAGCAGCGCCGGCAGCACCACCAGCAACGCCAGCAGTAGCAGTAGCAGCAGCGGCAGCGGCGGTGGCGGCAGCAGCGGCAGTCCCGTGGTGGAGAAGAAGACTGCGGAGCCGCGCGGAATCGTGCAGCTGGAACGGCGGGAGAAGCCGAAATCGGCGC